>NC_138381.1:76918900-77022862 GCF_054177405.1 Leptonychotes weddellii
GCATGCCCACTCCCTGTGCCGGAAGCGCTCTCCTCATATGTTTGCTGAGCGCACAGCACCCCTGTCTTCCAGGTGGCTTCCTTTAATGACCCTGACTTCCTGAAGCAGCTGGAGATGTCCATAAAGTATGGGACTCCTTTCCTGTTCCATGACGTGGATGAGTACATTGATCCTGTGATTGATAACGTCTTAGAGAAAAATATCAAAGTCGTCCAAGGACGGCAGTTCATCATACTGGGAGATAAGGAAGTGGATTACGATTCAAATTTCAGACTGTACCTAAACACCAAGCTGGCCAATCCCAGATACACCCCGTCTGTGTTTGGGAAGGCCATGGTCATCAACTACACGGGTGAGGATCTACACAAGCTCAGTGGCAAATTGGGGTGGTTACCACAGAGACCACAATGGGAGTTCAGGGCTTTCATGGGGTGCCCGCTGACCCCAGGTCATGCTCTCGGGGTCACATCTTCATCGGTCGGTTCTTCTTGATGAAGGTTGGGCGCCCCCTTGGGAGGCAGGGAGATGCGTGTCTGGGGAATGCTGAGTCTGGACCATAGGGCTCAGATACCCACACTCGGAGTGGGGTGAGACCCCCATTCTGCTGGGGCAGGAAGTTATTCTGTGTTGGTGATTTAAATATGTGGCAGGATTTTGCATTTCCCCCCCCTCCTCCCAACTGAATTCTGTTAGGAGCTGAGTGCCATTTCTCACATTTTCTAGGGTTGTCCTCCAGCTGTGCTTTCAACTCGGGCTCCCTGATCTGTGGGAGCCTCTGCACTCTTGTCGCTCACCACTCTGTGGAGGAGCATCTCCATGTTGTTCTGACCGGTGGCTTTAGAGTAATGGCAGGAGCGAGTCCTCGAGTTCCCGAAATGCTGGCTCAGATGCACCCTCCGCTTGCCCGCGCCAGGCACAAGCGTGCAGCAGGTGAGGAGACGCGGGGTGCCCAGCGGTGACAGCCTCCCCTTGCTCCCACAGTCACACTGAAAGGCCTCGAGGACCAGCTGCTGAGCGTGCTAGTGGCCTCCGAGAGGCGAGAGCTGGAGGAGCAGCGGGAGCACCTCATCCAGGAGACGAGTGAGAACAAGAACCTGCTGAAGGATTTGGAAGACTCCCTCCTTCGGGAACTGGCGACCTCCACGGGGAACATGCTGGACAATGTGGAGCTGGTGCAGACCCTGGAGGAGACCAAATCCAAGGCCACGGAGGTATCAACTGCATGGAAAGTGCATTGCACTGGGAGGGGGCGGGGTGGTTCCTTTGGAGCACGAGTTCCCTTATCTGCTCAAGGAGAAGATTGGACTCGGGGATCTCAGGGCCTCATTCCTGCATCTTAGAAGCTGAGGTGTTGGCGGGGGTGGGGGTGGGGACAGCCACCTCTGCTGGCATCAGATTTGGGCTCTTAGTCACCTGAGGGTTTGCCTGATGAGAACAGGCCACCTCTATTGGGGTGTGCTATGGGGAGGGGAGCCCTAGAGGTGTTCCCAGGGACCCTTGTGCATCAGGTCGGCCTCTTTGAGTTAAGAGTGATAGAAAACCCAGCTCTACTTGGCTTAAGTCAAAAGGGAAATTATTAGCTTAGAATACAGAAAGTCCAGGGATGGCTTCAGGCAGGGTGGATTCAGGACTCTAAGCATATCACCAGGACTCAGTTTCTCTCCATTTCTGGGCTGGGCCTTTTGTTGGGGTGGCTTCATTCTCTGCCTCCCCATGAGTCAAGTTCCCCTCATGGTCACCAGGTGGGTATGTCCTCATGCCCCCTCAGGTTCAGGTCCAAAGGGACGAGTGAGAATTGTTACCTGTCCCTATCATGAAGGTCCTGAGAGTCATTTCAGCCAGATGTCCACCCCAAGCCGATCCCATGGCCGGGGATGCTGTGTATAGACTGGCTGGGCCTGGGTCACACGCTCCTCTCCTGGGGTTGGGGTGGACCCCACATATGGCAAGAGAGGGGGGAAGTTGGAGTGTCTAAGTTGAAGTCAGAGACTGTTATTAGAAGGACGGGGCACAGGTGCTGGGGACTCTGGCCAACAAACATCTGGCAAGAGGGTAGGTGCTCTGCAAACCCCAGCAAGCGCTGCACAGACTTCTTTGCTGCTCCCTCCCACTCTTGCTCTCTGTATTTCTTACTTTCTTGCCCATTTCCTAAGTCATCCTGGTGATGGTGTCAGTCTCCCCGTTTCCACGGTGACACACACCTTCTCTTTAGGTATCAGAGAAGCTCAAACTGGCGGAGAAGACAGCCCTGGACATCGACAGGCTGCGGGATGGCTACCGGCCGGCCGCCAGGAGGGGAGCCATCCTGTTCTTCGTGCTGTCCGAGATGGCCCTGGTCAATGCCATGTACCAATACTCCCTCATCGCCTTCCTGGAGGTCTTTGGCTTGTCACTTAAGAAGTCCCTGCCTGATTGCATTCTCATGAAGCGATTACGGAACATTATGGACACGCTGACCTTTAACATCTATAACTATGGTTGCACGGGTGAGCACCCCTCTGCTCTGTGTGCGTGCAACTCTGGCGTCTGTCTGTGTGTCCAGATCTCTCCTGTGGAGGACGTGAGGCAGAGGGGTCAGGGCCCACCCTAACAGCCTCGGTTTACCTTCGTTCCCTCTTTAAAGGCCCCCACTCCCAACACAGTCACTTTCGGAGGCACTGGGGGTCAGAGCTTCAACATATGGATTTGGGGGGGACACAATTCAGCCCATTCCAGCTGGGCAGGAAAAAGGTTGAGGACTGTTGTCCCTACAGGGCTCGCTTACTTCTTGCAGCGCACAGAAGCTAGAATTCAAGTCACAGATGTTGACTTACAGTTTTTCCCCCAAGAACACATTTCTTATGTTGTTGTTGTTGTTTTTTATTTTAAAGAAGAAGAACTTTAGTATTCAGCATCCCCCATCACTAACAAATCTGTTGGTGGAATGTGCTTGCTCTGCAGTGGAGGTTGGCAAACCGTGACCAGCAGGCCAGGTCTGGCCCCCTGCCTGCTTGTGTAAATAATGTGCTGTTGGAACCCGGCAGGGCCATTTGTCTATAGTCGTCTGTGGTTGCTTCCCCGCTGCAGCGGTGGATGAATAATTATGGAGACAGCCTGTAACGTCGGAAATATTTCCTATCTAGCCTTTTACAGGGAGCTTGCTAATGCCTCTCCTAGATGACGCCAGACAAGAGCTCGCACTTAGGGTTAGGCAAACGACCCGTGTTCCATCGAGAAGGTGGCTCTGGCCTTCTATCGCGCGGTCCTCCAGCTGCCTTTGGACCCCGCTCTGCTCTCCCAGGCAGGTGCGGTGGGTGCGGCAGGCAGGGCCGCTGCGGACGTGCACGAGTGAGCGGGACTGCAGGCTGGCTCGTGGGCTCCCTGTGCAGACTGGGCCCGCGCTGTGTGGGCTCAGCCGCGGACATCCAGGGGTGGAGGGGTGGGGGTGCTGGGCGCCACCGCGATGTCCGGCCGTTCAGTTCATTTCTCTTACGTTTAAGCTTGTCGTGTGTAGGAAACTCCACTTTGAAAGCAAATTTACCTCATCAGTGCCCGTCTGATGTTTCCCTCCAGGGTTGTTTGAGAGACACAAGTTACTCTTCTCTTTCAATATGACGATCAAGATAGAACAAGCAGAAGGCAGAGTCCCCCAGGAAGAATTAGATTTCTTCTTAAAAGGTGATGAACGTGCCTCCTTTCATTCTTCCCCACTTCCTTGACCCCCCCGCCTCCCCGTTGCACACACATGGAGGTTTGTTAAAACAAACCAGAGTATTACCAAACTTCTCCTTAGAACTTGGCTTCCAGCAGCACAATTTAAAAAAAAAAAAAATTAATTTGAGAGAGAGAGAGAGAAAGAGCGAGCACAAGCAGGGGGAGCCACAGAGGGAGAGGGAGAAGCAGGCTCCCCGCTGAGCAGGGAGCCCAATGCAGGGCTTGGTCCCAGGACCCTGGGATCACGACCTGAGCTGAAGGCAGACGCTTAACCGACTGAGCCCCCCACCCCGCCCCCACCGCCCCGGGCACCGTCCAACAGCACTGCTTTACTAAATATTTCAGTTGACAATTGCAGCCTCAGAAGTGGTTCTGGTCTGGCCCAGAGCAGCGGGGTCTCTGCCCACAGGCTGCCCTGAGGCCGGAAGCCACGCTGAGCTGCCTGGGTGGGGTCCCCAACAGTGACAAGGTGAGCCTACGTGTCCTTCTCCGTCCATTCCCTCTGGAGACGCGGGTCTCTCCTCGGAGTGGGAGAAGTCGAAGGCCCGAACTACTCATACTCACTCCTCCCGGCACGTTGCTGCTGGCTGTTTACTTTCCATCTTCTGTTGTGATTAGGAAACATTTCCCTGGAGAAGAGCCAACGAAAAAAGCCCTGTGCATGGTTGTCTGACCAGGGCTGGGAAGATATCATGCTTTTATCCGAAATGTTCTCAGACAACTTTGGGAATCTTCCTGATGATGTGGAGAAACACGTGGCGGTCTGGCAGGAGGTGAGACCATGTTCTCTGTCCCCTCCTTCCCTTCCCTCCATGTCGGTGGGCTTGAGATTTCAACCGTAGCCTTACTCCTCGTGGCCCGTTCAGAGTGGAGTCAGCTCCCTCCAACACCCTTGATGGAATTCTCCTTTATGTGGTTCAGCTGGTGTGTGGGAGAACCGTCCATCTGTCTGTCCATCCGTCCATCCGTCCATCCACCCATCCGAGAAATGGGCACTTGCCATGGGACTCAACAGTGAAAAAGACTCAGCCCCTCCCTTCCTGAAGTTCGTCGTTTTTTGGGGGGCGGGGGAGGTAGAAAATGACACATCTGACTAGAAGTGACTTGGAGGTTCATACTCGTGTAGGTTTCATTCCTTTATAAAGTGACTTTTGGGAGCTTCGTATAAAAATGGGGGCCTATATCGTTCCCAAGTTGATGCCACCATGAATGTTCTTTTCCTAGTGGTATGACCTGGACTCACTCGAGCAGTTTCCATTTCCCTTGGGTTACGATAACAACATCACCCCTTTCCAGAAGTTGCTTATTTTGCGCTGTTTCCGTGTGGATCGGGTGTATCGGGCAGTGACCGACTACGTGACTGAAACAATGGGAGAGAAGTAAGTGTGTTACGGAGTTTGCTTGGCCCTTCTGTGGGCTCGTCCCCGCCCGCCCGCACCCCGGACTCGCAGACAGCGGTGGCCGCCCAACTTTGGCAGTGTTAGTCACTCTAGTTCCGTGCTATTCGGGAGAGGTTCAGTGGGAGTCACATGTGTCAAGTTTTCTAGTAGTCGCGCTCAGGAAGAAATGGATGAAGTTAATTTTAATTACATTTTATTTAACTCAGCACATTAAAATATCATTTCAACATGTAGTCAATGCAAACATTATGGAAATATTTATTTATTTAGTATTAAGTCTTCAAAGTCCCGTGTGATTCAGCCTTACCGCACAGCTCGGTTTGGACTGGCCACACCCGCAGTGCTCAGTGGCCACACGCGCCGAATGCCTTCCGTATTGGACAGCACGGCTCTGAAACTGAAGACAGGCAGATAACTTGGGCTTGCAAACTCAAACTCAGACGGCAATGAGTGAGCGGGGCTGGCTGGGGACGGCGGCACATGGGAGAGGTCAAGCCTGGTCCACAGGGGCAGTTGCCCCTTAGCTCCCGCTGACTGATACCAGCTGGCAGGGGCCCCCCCCTCCCAGTGGCTGGATCCCCCGACTCTTAGAAAGAAGTTACAAATTTGGATTTCTGGGTCAAATCGCCCAAGCCTGATGTGTCGGTAACTAATTTTCAAAAATCTTGAGAAGTGGGCTATTCAGGACATACCTGTGGAGTTGTTGGCGTGAGGCCTCTGGGTTGTGTGTCGTGGGGACGTCTGCCTGGAAGGGCCCCTGTCGGGAGGCGCCCCCATGAATGTGCTGGGGTGCGCTAGGGGGACGCAGTGGGGCCCCTGTCACCTAGGAGTTCACCCTCCTGTGTGTGATGTGTGTGTAGACATTGGACTCTAACCTGTGCAGACTTATACCAGAGGAACAGCCAGAAGGTTCCGGACGGGGTGAGGTGAGCGCGCTGTGGCTGTCCTCCACAAGAGACCCTGCTTTGTTTCCTTCACTAGGTACGTGCAGCCCCCCATGATCAGCTTCGAGGCCATCTTTGAGCAGAGCACTCCAAACTCGCCCATTGTGTTCATCCTCAGTCCCGGCTCTGACCCTGCCAGCGACCTTATGAAATTAGCCGAGCGCAGTGGTTTTGGAGGAAACCGCCTCAAATTCCTCGCCATGGGTCAAGGCCAAGAAAAGGTAATTTGTTGTTGGAAGGAACGAACTCTAAATTTAGGTGAGGTCCCTGCCTCTGTTAACAGTTGGTTAATATCTGGTTTTGAGGGTGCCGCTCCACGCGGGAGCTGGGTGCATTTCCGGTTCTCTGGGCAGTGGCGCTCTGGTGCCCGGTGCCCGGATGATGCATGACAGCCGTATGGTCCCACAGCGGGCATGCTGTCACGCAGACCCTGCCGGGCCGCTGTGCCCTGTTGTTGCCAACGTCTGTTCACACGTAGTCGTCATCTCCTCCTGTCCCGGTGACGTCCCCGTCTCAGATCGGGGCTGTCACTGCCCCCAGGGCATGGCCACGGACGTAGTCAGGGCGCCGGTGCGACTGTCCCAGAGAACCTGGAGCTCCCGGGGCCGAGGGAGGCCGGTGGGTGGAAGGTGCTGGCTCATCTTCCAGGCCCTGAGGGGATTCTGATAGTTCTTGGAAGGCACCTCTGGAGCTCCTGGGTCCCTAGGGGGCTCCGGCTGGGGTGGGCTGTTCATTTCCGGGGGGTGTGCAGTGGGTGTCTGGGAGAGCGTGGGGCCAGCACGGCTTTGGGACGCCGACCCCCCTCCCCCCTCCCCCCGCCCCATCTCCTGGTGCAGGTAGCGCTGCAGCTGCTGGAGACAGCAGTGGCCCGCGGGCAGTGGCTGATGCTGCAGAACTGCCATCTCCTGGTCCAGTGGCTGAAAGATCTGGAGAAGTCCCTGGAGAGGATCAGCAAGCCGCACCCGGACTTCCGCCTGTGGCTCACCACAGACCCCACCAAGGGCTTCCCCATTGGGATTCTGCAGAAGTCCTTGAAGGTCTGGCTTCTGACAGACACCCCGGCCTCCCAGCCCCGTGTGTGCATGCATGTGTGTTTGGAAATCTAGGACGCAGCCGGACCCTCACACCCACCCTTCCCACGTCCATCTCTTCCTCTCTCTTCAGAGATAAGCACTGTCCTGTATTGGGTGATGATTTTCGGGGGGGGGGGGGGACAGTTAACGCCTCTCAGGCCTGTCTCTACCACTTCCACACGTATCCAAAACACTATCTAGGTTCGTTTTCCTGTACTTCACATTTATCAAACCTTCTGCCCATATCTGCAGTGCTCTAGCGGATTATATGCCCCGCTTAACTTACTCTCCAGAGAAGTTGTGTTTGGAAAGGTTTTGTCATCTGGGGCAGGTTGAGGGAAAACTTAACTACTTTCCATGGTCCAGAGAAGCTAAAGCACCTTCCTTGGGTCATTTGATGAACAGGAGCCAGAACAGTATCTTGTTCCCTAACTTCTTTGCCGGGCCTTTCACAAGAGACGTTTGCTGTGTGGGGGATGGGAAAGGTGGCCGCACAGAGAGGAAGGGAAAGCCGAGATGTCTACATTTTGCACCCTCTTCAAAGCTGGACTCATGGGTCTGTGGTTTCGGTCACGATTTGTCTTCTGACAGGTTGTTACAGAGCCCCCCAATGGGCTGAAACTCAACATGAGAGCAACGTACTTCAAGATCTCTCAAGACACACTGGAGCAGTGTCCGCACCCGGTCTTCAAGTCCCTGGTCTATGTGCTGGCGTTCTTCCACGCGGTGGTGCAGGAGAGGAGAAAGTTCGGGAAGATCGGGTGGAACGTGTACTATGACTTCAATGAGTCTGACTTCCAGGTGAAGACGCAGTGGCTGCTGGTCCCCCTCACCCGGCTCATCTCCCCCGACCCTTTCTCCAAGTTCACGACCACCCGGCTGCTCCCGCCCACACTTCAGGAAAGGGTCAGCACGGGAGTGACTTCGTAGGTTGGAGGATAACCACGCCAGTCCCTCCTCTTTTAAGGTCTGCATGGAGATTCTGAACACGTACCTAACAAAAGCCTTCCAGCAACATGACCCTAGGATCCCGTGGGGCAGCCTCAAGTACCTCATTGGAGAGGTAGGAGCATCTTGGGGGACCCTTCATGGGCTGCCTCCTGGGGCTGGAGATGGGCTGTGGCCTGGCGCCCCGTGCGTGACCTCTAAGCCCTTGGTGACTCCCCTCTTGCTTCTGCCACCCGTCAGCTGAAGGCCTGAGGTCTCTGAGGAATTCTGTTGGCTCATCACCTGGGTGTCTTTCTCCTAAGTGGGCTCCATCCCCATGGACGCTCTGGATTCATCACTGTGGGGGCTGTGTTCTCTAGGGGTGGGCATGGCCTCGGGCCTGTCATTGTAATCTTGTTCCTGTCCAGCGGGCACGGAGGGCCACTCTGGAGACCATTATACAGCCCCCACCCCCATGCCCTGCAGGTGGCACACACAGGGACATCACCAATTCCAAAGACCAAAGTGGCAGCTGGCTTTTTTGGTGGTTTTGTGGTCTGTTCACTAGGTTTTGGGGATTTTGCAAATGGCATACGGGCTCCCCGCTCTTCATGAGGGCACCTCTTGTTCACAGTGGGTCACAAGGCATGCCATCGACATGGTTTGAGCTGCACAGTGGCCAGGCCAGCAGGAGCATCCCCAAGGGCACGTCTGGTCTCAGGGGTCCCTTGGTGGGTCCTGCGCTCCCAGCCAGTTCTTGCTTCCTGTACCTCAGGTCATGTACGGAGGACGGGCCATCGACAGCTTCGATCGGCGCATCCTGACCATCTACATGGATGAGTACCTGGGAGACTTCGTTTTTGACACTTTCCAGCCATTCCACTTCTTCCGGAATAAGGAAGTGGACTATAAAATCCCCGTTGGTGATGTAAAGGAAAAATTCGTTGGTGAGATTTCTCAGGCATCAAAACGTATGTTAAAATTGTTTTCTAAGGGAGATCCACCATACATTTCAGCTGTTCTGTTTTCTATGGTTGGCTTGATGGCTCTTCTGACCTCTCTGCTGGTGGGGATCCTTGGCTGGTGGGCGTGCTCCATGGTGTTTTTATAGGGGGCCCAGCACGTTCTTTATAGCCTCAGCATTGATGGAATTAGTTCAGATTTCCTGTCCTAGAATGATGACAAGTATGTCAGATTCTGCCTGGAAGGGAAGCCCACTGAGCCATTTTCATAAATGATAAACATACAGCTGTATTAGGGTGTGGTGGTATAGAATTTTTATTCAAAAACGTGTCACCCCTTAAGCAGTGGAAATTAGTCTTGCCTATCTGGGGATGTCGAGGCGGTGGGCCCTCAGAAATTGCGGGTGGTGTGACAGTGTATTCCCTGTTCTGATTATAGAAGCCATCGAGGCCCTCCCACTGGCCAACACACCCGAAGTGTTTGGTCTTCATTCCAATGCTGAGATTGGATATTACACTCAGGCGGCTCGGGACATGTGGGCCCACTTGCTGGAGCTGCAGCCTCAGACAGGTGAAGTCTGTGGAGGACGGAATTGGTTTGGTTAGGGTGGAAGGTGTTGGCACAGGGTGCTCTTGGTTCTTGTAGGTTGTATATTGTTGATGCCTTTCCAAGAACCAGAAGGCTCAGGATGCCCCAGTCCTAACACTCAGATGCCTTGCTTTCCCTAAAAACTGTCCTGGTTTTAGGGGAATCCAGCAGTGGCATCAGCCGAGATGATTACATTGGCCACATTGCCAAGGACATAGAAAACAAGATGCCTAAAATCTTTGACTTGGACCAGATCAGGAAGCACCTTGGGGTGGGAATCTCCCCCACGTCGGTGGTGCTTCTGCAGGAGCTGGAACGCTTCAACAAGCTCGTCATACGGATGTCCAAGTCTCTGGCTGAACTTCAGAGGGTGAGCATGCTCCTAACACGCACACCACTGCCTAGACACACCACCCAGTTTTCTGATGGTCTTGCCTGACTGCTCTCGATTCTGCGAACAGGCCTTGGCGGGAGAAGTTGGCATGAGCAACGAGTTAGATGACGTAGCCAGGTCTCTTTTCCTCGGGCAAATCCCTAGTATCTGGAGAAAGCTTGCCCCGGACACGTTAAAGTCCCTTGGGAACTGGATGCTCTACTTCCTGCGACGGTTCAGCCAGTACACGTTGTGGGTAAGTAGAGGCAACGGTCTTTTCGTTGGTTCGAGGTTCAGCCCGGACTGACCCTGCCCCCAACCACCTCCAACTCCCAACCCCTCTCTAACTCCGCAGTAGTACCTTCCGTTTGCAGTTGACTGGGTGTTCTAGAAATGGTCTCTGACTCTACAGGCATACCTGTATTGTTTTTTCCTTTTTGTTTCGTTTTCAAGACTTTGAAGCCTATTATGCACAATCTGATTTATTCATCTCAGAGTCCATCTTGGCCATTGTTCCTCTTAAGTATATTTGGATCTAACTTACTCTTTTAATGGGGCTCTGTTTTACAGATGTTCCATGTCCTTTCCCCTCATGGACATTTAGGTGGTTCCATTTGGGTTTTTTCTCTTTTTAGCTAGGAGGGACAATGCTCTGGCGCCCATGTCTTTAGTTACGCACATGAGTATATTTCACAGGCAAATCCCTACAATGGCAGAGTTGGGTCCCAGGGTGTGCATCTCACATTCTGACAGCTCTTGTCAGACAGTCTTCTAGAGAAGTGGGAACCACAGTGAACAAACACGAGTATTTCCTCCCCTCTCTGCGACACTGTGTATTCTTAATATTTTGGATCTTTGCTCCGTGATAGGTAAATAATAATATGTGTGGGTGTGCATTTCTTTAATTATGGTGAGGCTGAGCATATCTTACACACACGTAGGTATCTCATTTCTGTGAATCGTCTTTTTGTGTCTTGATTTCATTTTTATCGAGTTCTTCATCTTTTTAAAATGATCTTTTGGAGCTTTTTGTGTATCAGGGAGATTAGCCCTGTGTCTGTCAGTATTGTGTTTCCCCCAACTTGTCATAAGTCTTTTGATTTTGCTTATGGCATTTTTTTCTGTAAGAACGTCTTACAGTTTTATTTAGTCAAATGTATCAGTCTGTTCTTTTATGGCCTCTGGGTTTAGCATTCCCAACTCCAAGATCTTGACAACATCCATTGGAGATTTGATCTGGTACTTTTGTGACTTGGTTCTTTTATATCTAGATCTTCATTCCTTCTGGAATCAGGCAGTTCAGCTTGTTTTCCCCAGCATGCTTCCAGTTGTACCCACGCCCATCTTTCTGCTGCCAAGGTGAACTCTGTTTAATCGTGAACTTAACGTCTGGTTCACGCTTGGCCCTGGCATTTGATGTTGGCCCCAGGCTCCTGCCAGCTTCCCTCCTTTCCCTCCAGGTCACCGAGAGCGAGCCCAGCGTGATGTGGCTCTCGGGGCTGCACATCCCAGAGTCCTACCTCACGGCCCTGGTGCAGGCCACCTGCCGGAAGAACAACTGGCCGCTTGACCGCTCCACCTTGTTCACGCAAGTGACCAAGTTCCAAGATGCAGATGAAGTGAACGAGCGGGCAGGACAAGGTACGGTCAGCTGGCTGGGGAGTCTCCTCCCCGAGCTGTCCCCAAGGCAGAGCAACAAGCATGGTGTGGGCTGAAACAGGGCCAGGCCACGTTTGAAAGTGAGGCTGCCGCGGACAGCGGTGCTATGGTGCACTCCCCGAGTCTCGACCGGAGGGTGGCCACACGCGCTGCTCTGCCAGTTTCAGCACTGAGACCTGGGGTTGATGTCAGGCGAGACCTGAACCATGTTCACTGGGCTCCTTTGTGGGAAGTGGGCTCCTCGGTCAGAATTAGATCTTTCACAGAACTGGATCACCCGAGGGCTTCCCTGGAAACCCTGAGGGGTCAGGGGCGTGGGCGCCAGAAGGCAGCTCAGACGAGGTTGGACCCATAAATTATAACGTCAGGTCCCTTCAACACTGGTGACTGATGCTGCAGACTCTGGCTGGGAGCTGCCATTTCCTAGGGCGGGGCCCTGGAGTCGGAGGACATTTAACCGTGAGCAACAAAAGCGCTCTTGAGCCAACTTCGTCGAGACGGGCTTCATGGTAGAGGTTCAGGGATGCTCACCATCCCCGTAGCACAAGGCCAGCGAGGTCTCAGAGGAACTGGCAGGTGTCAGGGCCACCACGCTCTCTGGGTGACTGACTGTCCTCTGCTGTTGTGCACGTCTGTCGTGTCCTGTTCCCCAGACACCATTTTCTCTGCTGGGTTTGACTCCCTGCCCCCACTCCCTCTGGCTCAGGGGGGACTTGGGGTTGCCGTGGTACCGAATGACCGGTGCTTCCATCTTTATAACCCGGGGCTCCAGCGTTTTGGGCTGTGTTCCTTGAAGCAGATTGCTGGGGGAGGCGCCCACCCCTCGTCCCCTTCGCCGAGGCTATGGGGGAGGCTCATGAGATCTACAGAGTGTCCTGTCTGGGCTGTCCCTCCACAAAGGGAAGAAAGGACGGCCACCTCTCTTGGAAAAAGGCCTGGGCTGTGTCTGGGGACGGAGAGCCGGTTACCTGTTGTGCGTGCACCGCGGACATCCGGGAGAGCCGCCGGTGCATCCACAGAAATCCCCGTCTCTTCCTGGTATCTCTAGGATGTTTTGTCTCAGGACTGTATCTAGAAGGCGCTGACTGGGATGTAGAAAGAGGATGTCTTATCAAGAGCAAACCTAAGGTGCTGGTGGTCGACCTGCCGATTCTGAAGATCATCCCCATCGAAGCCCATCGCCTCAAACTGCAGGTCGGCGGAGGGGTCGCACTTGGGGTGGTTCAGACATTCTGGCCCTTTAAAACACAGGTGGTTAAACTCTGGGGGGTGGGGGAAGCCCTGAGACAGGGCAAGAGTGTGGAGCCACTTCCCGGGAAGACCCACGTGTGCACAGGTGTGTAAGCAGAGACTCCCCGAGCGGCACGGCTTCACGCGCCGAGCCGTGGTCCACTTCGGGAGAGACGCCTCCCTTCCTGTCACGTCCTGCCTCATCAAGTCCTCGCATCTGGGGTGGCAGCAGGTGCCTCCCCGCTCAGCCCGGATCCACTTTCACCCTGTCGGTGCTCGGCTGCGGAGGGTGGCCCGGCCAGGCCGGTGGGGGGCGCTGCACCATCTGCACCCACATGAGTGTCCCACGGCCTGGGCTTGAGCTCCTCTGCCCTCCGGCAGCGCACCTCACTTGCCTCTCCTTTGCAGAACACCTTCCGGACGCCGGTCTACACCACCTCCATGAGAAGGAACGCCATGGGAGTTGGCCTGGTGTTTGAAGCCGATCTCTTCACCTCAAAACACATTTCTCACTGGGTGCTGCAGGGGGTGTGCCTCACGCTGAACTCCGACTGACCGTCCGGGCCAAGAAACCCACACGCCCAGCTCCGTCCGGGGCTGGCGGCGGGAATGTGGGCAGTCGGCAACAGTGGTCACGTCTGCGGTCAGCTCTCGGGGCCTGGAGCGGCTGGGGGTGGATGGACATGGCTTCTCCTTTCATTTGAAATCAGTCAATTTAATCTCTTTCCGTAGAAATTAAGCAGATGGTTTTGGTTTTTAAACTGTTTCTAAGGATTCTGCATATTTGAAAAGTAAATACTAGAGAACATTTTAAGGTATGTCGTTTTCTTGCCCTTCTCAGAGGAGACGTGATTGGGTGGAAGTGCTGGGCTGCTGGGCGGGGTCCGGCAGAGTCCCCTTCCTGGGCCCATGCTGCCGCCCCCAGCAGAGATGGCCATGGTCCCCCACTGCCACCCCTCCCCCCTTCCAGAGCTCTCCAGTCTGCCGGGTGGGGGTGAGGACCCTGAGCTGGCGTGTCATTCCCGCATGAGCTCCTACCTGCACCCTGGCCGGGCCTGCGTGGGGCTGGGGGCAGACTTAGAATACCCCGGCCTGGCTCCTGGGCATCCCTTCCTTCCGCACACCCTGGGGCCAGGCCTGCTGGAGGGCAGGAGTGGCTTTGCTTTGCAAGGGAGGAGCCGGGTGGAGCACCAGCAGGGCAGAAGGGCAGGGGCCAGTCATGGGCACAAGTAGCTTCTGCCAGAACCTGGAAGTGCAGTCTTCTCAGGGGCGGGAGCCCCGGGAGAGAACATGGGGTGAGAATGCAGTAGTTACGGGGGGGGGGGGCGGTTAGCTGTTTCTCCCGCTCCCACAGTCTCCCCCCCGCCCAGCTCCTCCCTCAGGTGGTTTAATAAAAGACACAAAACAGAAAGAGGCAGGTTTAGAAAATAAAGTTTGTTGGGATCTTGAACACTTTGGATAAAACTAACAAAAAATATGAACACACGTTCAGGTTGTAGTGATATGAGAAGTAACATCATATTTCGATCCCGTGATACACATATACAGCTGCTTGGCTCTCCGTGCCGCCCTGGGAAAGGCTTGTCGGGAGGTTACAGGGTCTCCTGGAGGGGGCAGGGGCTGCTCCAGACGGGCTGCCCTGGAAACTGGAGCGAGAGGGTCAAGGTCGGTCGGCATGTATTGCTCTGGCTGTAGAATGAGGCGTGTGACTATCTGATTTCATTAACGTTGAGTAGTGATGCAGCCTGTGGCCTGTGCTTTGTCCACGAGCGCACGGAGGTTACACGGAGTGGGATCAGAAGCAAGCGATTCGGCACACAGGTGTTTGGCCACAGCGATTAGTAAATACGTATTCTGCAGCAGGGACACGATCGTATTTTGGTGTCAGTAAGAGGGCAAGAGGAGCAGGAGAAGAAGAATCTGTTGACAGGTCTGAAAAAAATTTGGCATGCATGGGATTTAAAACAAAAGCATGGATGAGTTTTTCCTAGTAGTGCTCACAGTGCATCGACAGCCGAGGGTGAAGGGCCGCCTGGGGCAGGCTTCACACAGTTCTGTCCGTCCCTGAGTGCTTCCTCACGGCCTTCCCTCCGTTCACCTGGTCAACTGCCAGTGTTTCCACCTCGGGCTGGGCCTGCGGCGGGGCGGCGTGGTGGATGCGGTGGGCCACCCCCACGTGAGCCTTGTGCGGCTTCTCGCGGGCCGGGCTGTGCTGCTCGCTCGGGCCACGGTCGGAGGTGATGGGGGGGATGACCAGAGGCCTCTCCTTGATGAGGTGGACCTCGGCAGACTCCCTGGCCAGCAGGAATGGGGTGGGGTCAGGCATGGCATCCACTGGCTCCCGCAAGAGGAGTTTCCGGCTCTCAGCCCCAAATCTGTAGACCTCTTCAAATTCGGGGTGCAGGGGGGCCGAGAGGCTCTTTTTCATCCGGCGGCGGGGTGTTTCGGGCAGCTTGTCCTTGGGGGGGGCCGGCTTGTAGCTGGCCAGCACGGGGCTCCCAGAGGGGCTGCCGTCCGAGGTCCCACTGGCGCTCATGAGCTTGCGCTTGGCGGCGTGCAGCTGGGACG
Organism: Leptonychotes weddellii; assembly: GCF_054177405.1. Lineage (NCBI taxonomy): Eukaryota > Metazoa > Chordata > Mammalia > Carnivora > Phocidae > Leptonychotes > Leptonychotes weddellii. The sequence goes on from NC_138381.1 coordinate 76,934,319, forward strand.
TCAGGTAGGCGATGGTGCTGGCGCGCTGCTCGAGCTCGCTGGACAGCATGTTCAGCTTGTGGCTCTTCACCTTCAGCTCCTCCAGGTACTTCTTCTCCCGCTCCTTGACGGTGTTCTCCAGCACCGCGATCATGGCGTTCTTCTGCTCCAGCTCTTTGAGCAGCTCATTGTTCTCGTTCTCCTGGAGCTTCAGTTGGGCTTCCAGTTCTTCACATCTTCTCTTTAGTTCACTGCTTCTGGAAGACCCCTCTCCTAGAAGAACAAGCCGAGGGGGCGGGGTTTAGAACCCCCCGGAGCAGAGGCAGGGAGTCCTTCTGTGTCGGCTGCCCTCCCTGGGGCCTCTTGCTCCCACCCCCTGCCCTCTCCCTCACCCAGGTGTGGATCGAGTGGTCTCGGAGCGCCTTCCAGCTCTCGGTTCCCTGGCTCACTGCACAGAACGCCTCCACACTTCAAAAATGCTGAAGTCACAACGGGCAATCTCAGGCTATCAGACCCCAGCAAATAGGAATAAACTGTGAGCAGATCCCTCTGTCTGCTTGGGCCGCATGTACTAAGCGCCTGCTTCACTTGAAGCCCCGTTCTGAAAGACAACTGTAGACTTTCTCCGTGTCTAAGCACAAAACTCTGAAGCTGCAGAGGAGACAGGAGGGGAGGCTGTCACCTTCCCTGCCACAGGGTCCCCAACTCCTCCTGTCTCAAATGGCGGCTGTTCCTGGGCCTGGGGGCTCCGCCTCAGCCCCCGGCCCACCCTGTGTGTGCCCACCTCCAGCAGCTCAGGATCTCCCCCCAGCGCTGCCGGGACCTGTGCAGGGCTGGGAGCCAGCGTCCGCGGGCACCTCTCACATGGGGATGCGGGCCGAGTGGGGCCCCAAATCCAGGGCTATGGACTGTTGTTGGCTCCTGACTTTTCAGGAGCTACCGCGTCTGCCTGCCCTACCTCCCTGAAACTCGAGAGAGCTGCTCTTTGGTGACCATTGTTCCCAGGGATCAGCACCTCCTCTTTTGCCAATTTCCACTCTTCTATAGGAAGCTCTACTCTACCTCCTCCTCCACACCCACATCCTTTCTAAAGTTTCGGTCTTTCCCCATAAAATCTGCATGTGCACTCACTCAGCTGAGGCAACTGCTCTTCATCACCTACAGACAGATTTCCCCAGCTGCCTGAGTGCTCAGTCACTGCATCACTTAAAAATTTTTTTTTTAAGTAATCTCTACACCCAATGTGGGGCTCGAATTCACGACCCCGAGATCAAGAGTCACACGCTCTATGGATTGAGCCAGCCAGGTGCCTCTCACTGTGGCACTTTTTAAACAGATTCTCAGGTCTCCTCCCTGAGCCTCAGAATCAACCTTCAGGGGAGGGGGTCCAGGAGCCTGTTTCTGCGTCCCCGCCCCATGCCCCTAGATGGAGCAAGTTCTGCATCCACCAAGGTAAAGCAGTGACTTCCAGTCTTGGGGAGGGGAGATGCCCCCACCAGGGCCAGCTGAGAGCTCTCATACCACCTCCAATTATCACCTTGCGCCCCTGCCGCTGAGGAGGGTGGGTGGGTGGCCTTGGGATTTAGAGCTGAGACCCTCAAGGGGCTCTCTAGGGGCAGGGGAGGAGGGACCAGGCATATGAGTTCCTTCCTCCTGTATGCAGAGAGGGTTCAAGGGCAAGAACTAATCTTCAGGTTAGCCTGGCCAGGAGGGGGTGGGAAATGAAACACCCTGATTCCCGAGATGTGGGTGGCAGGGGTGCAGGAATCCCCGGAGGCCCCTGATCCTGGCCCAGGGCTTCGGGGGAGGAGAAGCCTGGCATCCTATCTCTTCAGTGAGGCCCCTCCTCTGCCACACAGATAAAAGGACATCTGGGCCCCTGAAAGACACACTTGAGAGACTGTAACCTGAGTATCACAAATGGAAAAGTCAGTACTTGGCGATGCACCGAGACCCATGGAGAGGTCCGTGTCTGTTACCCGTACTTGGACACACTCATGAATAATAAATAGGCCATAGTGCGGCCTATTTAGGAAAAGGCATCTTGACTCGTGTGGATTCTGCACTTTTCAAATCCCCACTTGGTTCAGGGGAGCAAGCTAACTGTCATCAGCCACAGGGGCCCCCGTTCTATCTTCTCTGCCCCAGCTGCCATTAGGCTGATATCTTTGGGGGTCCCTGAGGATTCTGGTTGAGGGGAAGCATTTCCGAGACTGCAGTCTAGAGAAAGGCATTCACGATTCTTTGGGGACTATCTAGTCATTTGCTCCCTCACTCAACCAGTGTGTCGGGAGTGCCTGCTCTGGGCCAGGTCCTGGGTGAGGCTCAACGGACAGAGGTGGTGGGACCCTATTCCTTCTCCTCTTTCTGGTTTAAATTACATTAATTTCTTGATTAGAGAAGGAAGACATTCACTGGAGAAATATCAAAGTCAAGAAAAGCATATAACAGACATTCCAAATATATGTGTCCATCAAAAGAAAATAAAACCACTCTTCCTTCCTACTCCACTGACAGCCCCTCATAACACCTCAGGGTCCAAATGTCCTTCCCATCTTTTCTTAGAAAGCTCTGGTCACACGTGCAACTCTTCCTAGCAATGTATTTTCTTCTAAATGTGTAGCTAATGAACAAATGGCACCAACATGTGCCACAACCAGAAATAATACCGCCATTCACTTTCCGGGAAGAAGTTCTTACCTGTCTGGTCCGAACTTTTGAGTGTCAGCTCATATGTTAAATCTAAAAAGGAAACCATATACATTAATTTTGTATGTTTGCAGTAGGTTTCAAAGTCTTCATCAGCTCTGAAAATGCAGAACCGATTCCCACGATCAGCCCGCAAATCCTGCCCAGACAGAGCAGGGCTTGGCCGCGTTAGCGGCAGGCGTGCAAATGGCAGGAGCCACCAGTGGCCACTGTCCCTCCTAGGGCTCAGAGAGACCCTCCTTCCCTAAGACACACCCCAGCATCTACAGTTAGCAAGCAGCTTGCTCTGTGTGTTACAGTTTGACGATCAGTTCCAAAATGCACTGTAAATCCTAACCATTGCATTTTGATCTTCTAAATCCTCAGTATGCCAAGAAATGACTTTGCAGCTTTACGCTTGGTGTGTGTTGATTAGGCAAAGAGGATGAGGGAAGACACTGGGATGGACTCCAGCGATGGTGGGGTTAACCGCATCAGAGAGAAGAGTGAAATCTCTTCTCGCTCCACTCCTGAGCAAGCCTGGCATGGCTTCTGAGCCGGCTTCTGTCTCAAACAGTCCCGACAACAGGTCCTGCTTTGCTCTACAGCCCCAGGTGGGCCTGGGGGCCCTGCTCCGGGGGTCGCGCGGGGCCCCTGGTACCTGTGCAGTGTTGCTGCAGCCGCCTGATCTCGGCGTGCAGCCCCTTGAGGGTGCTGGCGTGCTCCCGCTGAAGGAACAGGAGGTTCTTCTGGGCACTGTGCAACTGGTTCTCCAGGTTTGTGGCTGCCATGCTGACATCCAGATGGCCTGCGGGAAACACAGACCCTGGTGGCTATCTCTGACAGTGAGGGTTGCGGGTGGAAGACTGGAAGAGGGCGCTGCCTGCTGCCTGCCCTCCTTGGCTTTGGGGGGTGGCAGGCAGCATGAGGCCTGGCTCTGGAGGCAGAAGGGGTACATCAAACCTGGGTTCCCCGATTCCAAATCCTAGCCTTTCCACATGCCACATAGACTTCAATAGACTGTGACCAAAATTGCTAGATTGCCAAAGATTTCCCTGACAAGGTACACACTGACAGCTTCCTCACGGAAAGACCGAGCACCTGGGCAATGGGGTGAACGTTTCCTCAAAATGGTATTGAGAGACGGCCAAAGCAAGGAGGAGGAGGAAGAGGTGGGGAGAACTCCAGAAGGAAGTCCATGGATTTCACAGAGCTGAGAGGAGCCCCACATCTTTCTTTGGGAAAGGGCCATGTGGTGACTATGGGAAGCTGGAGTCTGTCCCCAAATCCTGCCTCCCCACCCACGGTGGCTTCTGTCATCAATCATCAGCTGCTCACTCAGGGCCTCAGATTCTCTGACTTTACTGTAACTCGAGAAATGTGGTGAAGTCAATTGGTCTTTCTGGAAAAGCTACCAAAGAAATTTAAGACGCCTTGCACAGCACTGAAAAATGCAAAGGACGAAATGTGGGTTATTTGCTTGTAAATTATTCTTGTAAATACAGAACCTCAGAGTGCATTTTTCCTCATTTGCTATGCCAAAGAGCCCTCCCAGAGGAACACTACTTCTCAAAGGGCTTCCGGTATGTGGATGGCTCTGGAGATGACCACACGCCCAGGTGCTGTCACCACACTGGGTGACACACCCCAGCTCTGGAGCTAAGGAAAGCTCATAACTGGAACTCAAGACATGCGTCTTCAGTCACACGGAAAAGCTTCCCATGATCTCCTCGGGCCACAGGCTTCACTTGAGGCAAGCTGAGGAAATAGAGTGTGAGAGGCAAGCCCGAGAGGGAGGGAGGGCGGGTAAGGGGAACAGGTACAGAGGAACAAAAGGACATTCGGCGGGGAGAGGGGCATGGTGCAGCGTCCAGTGGTGGTGTTGGCCGCTTTGCCCTGTCGGAGGGGGGGAAGGGGGTACAATTTGGCGAAGTGTGTCTGGAGCCTGGGAGCGTACCATCCCTCTGACTTCACGATTTCATTTCTAGGAATCGAGCGAAGGACAAGATTTACTTTTGTGTGAAAAGAGGTAGCCGTGACAATGGCCGTTACAGTGCAGTTCACAGAAAAGACCAGAAACAGAATCCAACAAGAGGGAACTTATTACAGTGATGGCTTCTAGAGAACAGAGATGAGATTTCCCAGGCCTTTAACTCGACTTCAAGCTGCAGCTGAGGCCAGGGTCGAGTTTCTGTCAGACAGAGCTTTTCCATGGGGAGCTGTGAGCAGCCTTGCAGTTTCCACCCTGAAGGCTTGTCTCTGCTGCAGCGCAGGTGCTCCTGTCCAGGTCCTGGGCCAGGCGGGGACTTCCACCTGGGATCCCAGGGCTCTGGAGAGCCCATGCTGCCTGGCCAGCTCGTGGTCTCGTGTTAGAGCAGGACACTAACATAGGAGTCAGCCATGACGAGTGGCGCAGGTGGGCTGGCCAGCGTGCTCCTGTGGCAAGGAGCCCCCTCTGACTTCCTGCTTAACGCTAACTTTAAGGCAGGCCTTGCTCAAAGAAAAGGGGAAACACTAAAATTTCAAAACAGTTTTGTCCAGCACTGATTGTACAAGATGAGATGTGCCCATAATCTACCAGAGCAGGCAGGGAGGGGAGTAAAAATAGGACCTCAGCGGCTACCCCGTTCTAATCATAGTGTGGTACATTTTATTTGTAACACATTTAAATCTGATTTAAAGAAGCATTCATATTCTAATTGCCTCAGTGGATCAGCAGCTTTGAATTGTACTAAATCTGTAATTTATTAGTTCACTGAGGCAAGTACAGAAATAAGAACGTGCCCTTGAAGCTTCCCATTGTCATGGGCAGATAGCCTCGGGAGAAACACAAAGTGAACAGGAAGACTATGAGTCTATAATGTGCAGAGCCAGCAAGGGAGCGTGGCGACTCTGTCTGGGGTCCCGACAGCGGGAAGGCAGGCGTTTTCAACCCCGTGGCACTTCACTGACTGGCGCTCTGTCCTTCTCTGCACTCTGTGCTGACGTAACAGGCCCAAGTGAGGAGAAGCTATTCACGCAGGGCACCCTCCAATTGTTGGGATACACAGCAACAGTGCAGGCCCACTTAGGCCTGAGGAAACGAGTCACATCTCCAAATGGCATTCAAGCTACTCAATTCTTTTCCCTCTGCTCAAAAGGCTGACAATATCACAGACTTCCTGATGACAAGGAGTTGCTATAGCCTAAAAGAAAGTGATGATTTCAATTTCTTATTCTTAGCTCTTGTGACATGCAATCACGGGTCATGACCTAATCCTTCCAGTAAATTGGCAAGAACGAAGTTACAGAAGCCTCCCGTTTAGGCCATGGAGACACAGCTGGGAGATGTGGCTAATCTGGAGGAAGAAATGAAGGTGGTCCTGAGAGGCTTAATTCAGAATCTCTAAGACACTCTGGGAGTCAGAGACACAAAGGAGCATTCAGGACTCATCCCTGAAAGGGTCAGCGTGATGGATGAAGGTAAAAATGCAGGGCGTCTACTACCCATGAATAATGCATCCTTCTTGAGTAAAGGCATTCACCCCGTCTCGACAGTGTGTCAACCAGTAATGGAGGCTGACACTCCCAGAGCACAGCTTGCACAACACTGCACTTTCTGTGTCAAAAGGGGCATATGCTACAAATTGTGGGCTCTTTGTATTGCCGCTTTTAGTCTTGAGGCAATCCAGTTTTGTTTCTAAGCGTCGCTGGGAGCTGTCAGCAACTTCACAGTTATTGGCTCGGCCAAAGGCAGTGCGGCCTGGACACTGGCCTCCTCTCCTCTCGGAGATGCTGTGCTTAGCTGCAGATGATGGGCTTCCAAGTGACTGGCATTCCAGGGCCCGGCCACGGCGGCGGTCAGAGGGCAGGAGCCCCGCCCACGGCGTGCACGGCTCTGCCAGCAAACTCGGGCCGAAGCAGTGGGCATGGGCATCCTGAAGGGAGACCTGCTGAATAGGCTACCTTGACCACGATTTGGAGGTTAAGCCACACATGCAGTTTTTCCTGTGGTAAATTCATTAGGTAGTAAATTTCTGTTAATTTGCAATTCACTCTACATGTTGGGAAAATTAATGCTTGACAAAGACCGTTCCAAATTCTAGAGAGGGGTTCTGGAGACCTGGCCAAGACTTCCTCCCGGCGCGGGGAGGGATGCTAACACCATTTCCTGGCAATAACACGCTTTTAATGAAGGTCCTTGGAGAGACGTCGGCCCTGACCTCACCGAGACTGCTCTGTGGCAGCACAAGGACAAATGGCCTATCGGTAGCTTGTTTCCAATTTTCATCCTAATTCAAAAGTAATGTTCTTTCCTCTCTTTCAGGGCATTAATGTATAAATGATGACATGATAATTTTATTTATGGGCCATCTCCACTTGTACAGGCACAAAGTGCTCTCCTATCACCTACGTCGTTTGTTCTCTGAACACTCCCCTGAGGAAAAACAGGAATATCCCATCGACAAGGGAAAACATAAATCAGAGAATGCTGCATCTGCGCCTTGCAGCTTCTCTGGGCCCTCAGGCTCTGTGGGCGAGAATCCTGAAGGCTGGGGTAGGTCTCAATTCCATGCAGAAAATCAGATGCTTTTCCAAACGTCCGCATCACATCTCGAATGCTCTGACCCAGAGGGGCAAATAAAGCAGGGGACCTCGCGGTGGCCTCTCAGCACGGGGAGCGTAGTGCTCCTCCAGCCGAGCCAGGCCCGGGCCACGTGACAGCCTGCACAGCACTGCTCACCGGAGCAGGATCCATGGGCTGAGCTCCAGGTTAGACAGACAATGACCAAAGGGCACTGCTGACCAGCCAGTATGGCAAAAAGGCTCACCAGCAAAGTTGTCCAGGAAGCTGGCTGGGGGCAGGGCACTCTGGGCCTAGCCGGAGCCCTTACGAAGCAGCTAAGCTAGCTTGGGAGAAAGAATAAGGTACACATAGCGTTGCATGTGTGCCCTGGTCCTTGGGGTTCAGGCGGATGCCCAATCCGAAAGCCAGGGCCATACTCCCTGTCTTCCTCTGGGGCTGACTCAGCAATGAGTCTGTGTGGGGTCAAAAGGCCGCATCTTGGCCCCGCTGCTGCTGCGGGGAGCAGCTCTGGTGCTACGATGGGGAGGAACCAAAGCCAGACTCGCTTTTGCCCCCTTTTAAACACATACCTTTTTCTTCAACATTCCTCCTAAGTGCACACACAGATCTTGCCTACGTTTTCATCTGCAGACAAAGTTGACCATCTTGCATCCCTGCGATGCTCTTGGGATCCAGCCCCCATTCCCAGAGGCCCAGCCTGCTCCGCCTTCCCTCCCCAGCCTTGCCCCACACCAGTCTCCCCCTGGACTCCATCAACACTGTTGTCCTCCCCCACCTCATCTGCCACACCCCTCCCCCAACACAGGGCCTTTGCACGCCTTTTCCCTCCATCTGGAATTCTCCTGGCAAACTACCTCCCACCCTCTTGCCTAATGAACTTCCATTCTTCCTTTACATCTGAACTCATGCATTACAGGCCGGCTTCAGATAATTTTACAATGCTTCCTAATGTTGCTGAGTGCAGGTCTCCATGAGAATTACATTGCATTAATCAAAAAGCATTACGGCAGCACTGATTTGAACATGAACTCATCCCATAATTCCTTGACATGCCAGAAGCAATATTTTAAAGTGTACCTGTCCACATTTCTTAGACTAGAAGCAATGGAGTGTCTTTGATGGGAAAGGGTCCCACCATTTAAAAATGGGAAACTTCTTTGTTCGTGGGCAATCAAAAGCAGACTTATCTTTTCACTCAACACAAAGCCTGTGGAACTAGGCTAATAATTTTAGAATCTGAAAAAATAGCCCACTAGCACTCACGTGGTAGCTGTGAATTAGTTATAAGAAGCTATTTCAGCTTCTAGTCATGAATAAGTTATAACCTATTCATGTTAGGTTCCCTCATGCCACGAGCAATCAGAACAGCTGCGGTCTGTCCGTGCCTTTGGCAAGGCCTGTGACCTGACAGGAGCCACCTGGCCCTGAACAGGCTGTGGCATCCCAGTGTTCTGTGACAAGGACCTCTGTGGCCTTCTCCTGGGGACTCCGTGTGCTGCTCTCCTATGGGTCTTAGAATATAGGCATTGCCATGGAGAAAATGGAGGTTGACTGAGGAGGGCAAAGTCAGCAAGTGTGGACGTTCAATGTGAGAGGATTTCTAGCAGGGAGGTGGTTTTCTAGGCAGATTCCTGGACTCAAGAAGTTGAGGGTGGAGGAAACCTTCAAAATCAGCTAGCTATTCCAACCCCTCTTTATTTCAAGAAACTGAGGCCCAAAGATTTGCTGAACACAGTGGGATAAACAAGACCAGAACAGACAAGCTCTTGAGGAGACAGACTATGTCTGGGATTAAATCTGAACCCCATCTTGTCACCTAAATCACCGCAATATCTAACTCATAGGGTTGTTTCAAGAGCGAAACGCAATCACGTACAGTGTCTGGGTACAGCAAGTGCTGTTAGCTATAGCTAAATGGGAGCTGTAAATGTTATAAATGTTAGCTATATTGTTTTCATGTAAATACTGGCCCACAGTTATGCAAACATACTCCCAAGTTGCTTACTGAGTCCCACCTTCCAGTATTTCCAGAACATCATCTAAGTATGGAAATGAGCTAGCAAAGAAATTCTAGTTACCTCCAAAGAGAGAAACATAAAAGGAAACAGAAGCATTTTCTGCTGGCCTTTATCTTCCATTTGCACTGGAGAGAAGCATTCGCGCAGAGAATAAAGAGGTAGGCAGAGCACGGCACCCTCAGGGACAGTAAAGCCTACTTCTTACTTAGAAATACAATCTGAAATGCTCTACAAGAAGCTAAAAAAGGTCCAAGGCTAATTAGGCCATCAACTCTCAATCCAAAATACCTGCTTTTAGGAAAGAAAACCGTCTCTGAAAATGAATACTGACATTAATCTGAATTCAGAACAATCCTGGATAAAAAACTCTTTTAAGTTGTAGGACCTGACTATTTCTACTTGTACGTGTATTTAAGAAATTCAACTAGTAAGTTATTTAAGAATCCCCAAGAATTAGGGCACCAAGAAAAAGGACATCATTTCCAGGGAGCATAAGCATTCAACAACCACTCCAGAAATATTTTGGTAAAGAGAATGAACACCTTGACAAAGTGGAAGCAAAAAGGGGCACCTGGGGGGCACGTGGGTGGCTTAGTCGGTTGAGCATCCAACTCTTGATTTCCACTCAGGTCATGACCTCGGGGTTGTGAAACCAAGCCCTACATTGGGCTCTGCGCTTGGTGTGGAGTCTGCTTGGGATTCTCTCTCCCTCTCCCCCTTCCACCAAGCACTCATGCTCTCTCCTTCTAAATAAAATCTTTAAAAAAAAACCCCAAAACAAAGCAGAAGCAAAAAAATGTTGAAAACAAAAGGTGCAATTGTTTTTTAAAGTGACAGAAAATCTTTATTGATCATTCTTAGAGAATTAGGTTTTTTAAAAGATTTATTTAGGGGTGCCTGGGTGGCTCAGTCGGTTAAGTGTCTGCCTTCAGCGCAGGTCATGATCCCAGGGTCCTGGGATTGAGCCCCATGTCGGGCTCTCTGCTCAGCGGGGAGCCTGCTTCTCCCTCCCCCTCTGCCTGCCGCTCCCCCTGCTTGTGCACTTGCTCGCTCTCTCTCTCAAATAAATAAATAAATCTTTAAAAAAATAAAATTTTAAAAAAGATTTATTTATTTTAGAGAAAGCGCAAGCATGAGGGGCAGAGCAGATGATGGAGAGTCTCGAGCTAGGTAGGTGGCACATCTTTTTTAAATGGGCATGTCCCTAAAAGCTAAGAGGAAAACTCCAGTAGAAAGCAAAGAAAAAAAAAAAAGAAAAGCATCTTTTTTTGCAAGATAACCATCTCACAAAGTAATCTGAATGTCTGCTGATAAGAGGTTAGCATGGTGCATGCAAACTCTGAGATTATCACAAATGATCATGTAGATGTGTACTTATCGACAAGGAAATATTTTATGATAAGTCAAAAAAGTGTATTAAAAGCTGTATATTTAATGTCATATTTTTGTCTATATAAGTAGAGACAACATCTAGAAGGATATACAACAAAGTGTTAAAAGCATTTATCTCTAGATGGTGGATTGTGGATGATTTTTACTTTTTAAAAATTCTATTTTGATACTCCCTAAAGCTGCTTTAATGATAAATGTATATTAGTTTAGAGTCAGAAAAAAATTATAAAGCAATTTCTCTTAAAAAAAGATAATCACTAACTATCCACTAGCAAAGTAGTATCACGTGTTTTAGTTATTTTTTTCCAGGGTAGTCTTGGGTTGCTAGAATTGTGACTAGTTTACCAGAACCAAGAATAATGAACGGGAAGGCCATTTTTACAAAAGCAACAATTCGGGTGCCCCCAAGACATGCAGACAATGATCACGATGAGCACTTGAGTACCTCCCTGCTCCCATGCATTACGCATTCCTGTAATCCTCTGACATTATCCATCATAAAATACAAGGCCCGTCAACAATTCTTTAGACACTGACAGCCATTTCCTCCTGAAAGCATGTACAGCCTAGCATTAAAGTTGTAATAGATGTGATTAGAGAGATTGGCAATTAGACACGGGAATGTGATACGTGGCTGTCTGGGAAGTCTGCCGTCACTAGGGGCCTCCATGATGGATTTATTAACCAAGTTTCTCTGCAGTCCGATTATCTCATACTTTAAGAGTTTCCGTTTGGCTTCTATTTAAAAACCACGTCATGTATCTACACCCTGGTAGGGGCTCAGCCCCTCCACTCGAAAACATCTCAGGAAGAAGCAAGTCTGTGTTTCAGATTGTCTGAGAGTCTCTAAGCAGGCAGATGCATGAGCTCCATGGTCTGCAATCACATGGTACTTTCTGGGAGTGCCCTGGGCCTCCGAGAACATTGGGCCACTTAATAGCCAGAATGCCTACACTCTGTGGCAGGCACACCAGCACCCCCATCTCCTGGCTGGGGGCGGGGTGGAGTCGATATCCAGACACAATGCTGGTAGAGACTCAGCTCAGCACTTTCTACTTCAAAGAGAAAAGTCTTAAAGAGAAGTTGCCTCTAGGGAAATAGATGGCCACATGGTGGCTCTGCTTGGCCCTTCTGCTCTCCCTACGTCTTCCTCCTGTCCTTCCGCACAGCATCCAGGATGACTGCCCTCTGGGCTCCACCCCAGTAGCCTCATTTCAGAAACTAGAGATGAAAACATTCACAACTCAATAGCAATGCCACTTGTGAACTTCTAATAAGCTTGTCATTTACCAAGATGGTCCTAAGCCAACAATTTCGGGACATATAAATCTCCCAACTTAACACACACACAGTTCTACCTAGTGATATTTTCCTTTAAATGGAAGGGAAAATAAGCAGGTCATATCTGATTAGTGTTTCCATTTCTACACTGTGATTACTGCAGATTTTAATTGTCTACTGATTGATAACCTAAAAGATGTAGTGATCCAAATGCAGACTGCCTTTTCACAATAATGAAATAGGAGAGTCTCCTTAAATCTTAGCACTTGGTGACCACAATCTAAATTGTATGTCCTAGGCTGAGAAGATGTGTTCACTTGCTTTAAAAATCTCTCAATATGGTTTGCTAAACAGATGAACCATTTCAACTGATTTAACTGATAGGGCTTCCTTTATCCATCCTGTGGACCTACCTAATTATAGTGTAGGTTTCAAGGAAAAAAAGGTATTATTAACTGAAGCTCTATGCACTTTAATTTAGCCAAACTTTTCCTTTATTGCTTATAAAAGGTAAAACAGTCAATTGTTTCACTAGTGCTAATAAAACATATTTAGCTAAACCCTTATGGGGCACCTGGGAAGATTATCACTTACAGAAAAAAGAGACCTTATCCTTGTGATTTAGGTGGAAGAGCTCTGCCCATTTCCAGTTACGTCATCTTGGACAGCTTCGTAATTTAGCTCGGCAATCAAGCCAAAAAGAGTCACCTCCTCTGACTTGCCCTTCTGCAAAATGGGTCCACACTAACTTTTCAGAAGTGTTTAAACAGGGAAAACAGTAGAGATCTTCAAAATTATTAAAATATCCTAACAATAGTCAATTCAGTAACCAAAGTCACAGTGGCCAGGCATTTAATTTCAGTAATTACATATCCTCTGATAATCATGAATAAAATATTTGTTTTTATTGGACACTTATTTCTATGGAATAACATAGCTTGAGTACCAATAATTTGAAAAGAAGATAAACTTAGTCTTTTAAGGAGGCATTTACCTAGAGCTTCATTACCTATCACTTTTTTTGGATGGCTTCAGCATGTCCACCTACGGCCACATGACCCTTTGACTCTCCATCCTGTGATCTGACAGTCCTGACCTGAGATTACTCAGTTCCTTCAAAGTTTCCTTTCCGTGAGCTTCCTGTGTGTGCTGAATGAATGAGGCACATTTCCTGGTGGCATTTCAGGCTGACTCCCATAAAGTTCTTTCTGCTCACAATGAGTCTTTATTATGTCAGGGCACGAGAGAACTCCCAGGATCCCACATCTTCAATAAATTGTGCAGGAGGTTCCAGAGAAGAGGAAAACTCTTCCTTGAAACGTGGATCCATGGAGAAGGTCTGTCACTTCTTCAATAAATTGCGCAGGAGGTTCCAGAGAAGAGGAAAACTCTTCCTTGAAACGTGGATCCATGGAGAAGGTCTGTCACTTCAACAGGCAACGCTGAGAGCCACATGTAGCTGATGAGCTTGAGGGGGCTGCCAGGTGCCGTGCGTGCCATCTTAGGGCTCGTCTTTGCAACCTAATTTGGATCATACTAGATAGATGAGCCATCAGTACATTAGCCCAGTGGAAATAAAGGAAAACAAAGAGAAGTAAAGTAAGAGGCAGGGCAGCTGTATTTCATAGATGAGCTATCAGCTGTTGGAGGAAAGCAGAAGAAATCGGGGAAAGCAAACATCACTGTGTCCTGTAAGGAATTTCCAAAGAATGGAGCGCAGTTCAGTATTCTCTTACTCTTACTGACCTTTACCTTTTAAAGATCATGATTCTTTTATACACTTTTGTCACTTTTTCCATTTGTACAATGGTCTTTTGTTGTTGTTTTCATCTTGTATCTGACCCCGTGCTCCCACGATGGGGTTAACTAGAATCTTGGTTCATGACACATTCTTTCAGGGCCCACTTTTATTTAAGTACTTTTAATAATAAGCACCTGATGTATCCACATCTTTGGAAATCAGCAATTTTGGTTTAGAGTGCCCAGATTTTCCATTTGAAGTCCCAAATTCTTAGGTTGGGTGTTTCAGCGTCTTCTGGTTGCTCCAACTCTGGTTAAAGTCTGTGGGTCAGTTGGGAGCCTGGGGGATTTGTTTTTCCTCCTGCTTTGCATCCTGGGCAGGACGGTCTCCTCCAGTCCTGCAGGTGGACACTTCTCTCGCTGGGTGTGGGGGAGCATGGGGCAGCTTCCACCTCAGTGAGACAGCTGCTACGTTGTGCCCCACGATGCTTCTCAGCCGGCTCTGCCCTGGCTTCTCTGGGGTTTGGCCACTGCAGTTTACAGTGTGCTGATGGTGATGGTGTTGGATGACAATCTGTCTCGGCCCTAACCCAGTCTTGGGGTCAGTCCAAGCCATCTGGGCAAGAAAATACTCAAAGACATTTTTTAGTCATGAGAAGCTGAAAATCATTCATCAATCTTAGTAATTATGGTTATTACTGACCAAGTGTCAATGCGCCAGGCTCACAGGTAGATAATCATTTAATTATTGAAACTATTATCCAAGATAGGTATGATTATCCCCATTTTTTAAGAGATGAGGGCTCAGAGGACTAAGACACTTGCCTCGATTTACAAGCACAGTGTATGAGCTCAATGCAAATCTGTTTCCAAGGGGGACATCTGGGACGCCTGGGTGGCTTAGTCGGTTAAGCGTCTGCCTTCGGCTCAGGTCATGATCTCAGGATCTTGGGATCGAGCCCCACATTGGGCTCCCTGCTCCATGGGAAGCCTACTTTTCCCTCTCCCACTCCCCCTCTGCTTGTGTTCCCTCTCTCTCTCTAATAAAATATTTAAAAAAAACACCCAAAAACCAAACAACAGAAACAACAAAGGGGACATCTTCTCTGCTTGGGTCCTTCCCGGTGCTCTCCTCCAATTCCAGTGTGTGGTGTTTGGAACCAGAAGGTCTCATGTTAGCTCTGGGAGAAGGTGAGCGTCCTGGCTGTTCGCGTGCACCGTGGAACTTCAATCCCTGTGGCCGCTACAGACTGCCGCCCATCTGGCGGAGCAGGTGCTAGGCACTGTGCTGAGCGCCACCCATGCGGTGCCTCACCAGGTCCTCTTGACAGCCCTGTGGGGTGGGTCCTTACTATCTTCCCAACTGTACGCGCTGGGAAAGAGGCACAGACAGCTTAGATGATCTGCTCTATGGAGGTCACACATCACCCTGGTATTATTTTGCTGCTTTGTATCTCCCTCTTTTCTTTCCAAGGAGGGAGTTGTGCTAATACAGGCCTACATTTTTAGACAGGAAAGACGTAGCCCTTGGCTCAGAATTTCTTTTCACTGAATCTTAAAGCATCCTGTGACAAGATTTTACCAAGGCATAACCTCCTCTATCGGTTGCAGTCCTATGGAAGGTGGACTGCCTAGACGAGCTCTAGTCATCTATGGGCCCCAGCGACATAGCAGGGTAGGAATTAACCCCCACATGGCCACGGTTTGAATCCTAGCCCTGTCTCGCATTAACTATGCAACTTTGGACAAGTTATGTCTAGTCCCTGTGCCTCACTCTCCTTATCTGTGAAATGGGATAGCAGTACCCACTTTATCAGGGTCACCATGAAAATGAAATGAGCTCCTCTGAAGAGGCGCTAACCAACAGAACCTAGGGCGACGATTCAAACAGTCTGCTCTCTGCTGTCCAGTAGAGCGGTCACTAGCCACACTGAGCACTTGAAATGTAGCTAGGAGGTCTGAGAAGCACATTTTCCCCCTTGTATTTATTCTGATTTGAATTAATTCAAATTTAAATAGCTCCACATGGCCGGGGGCTACCATACCGGGCAGCAGAGATGTAAAGCGTTCAGAACCACACCTAGAACTGTGGGCTTGCTGCAATGCGGAGAATCACCCAAACACGTTTCCTGGGCGCCCACAGACACCGTTACAGGCCTGTTCTCACTTTGCAACTGCAAGAATGATTTACTAGTTTCATGCTAACTGCCATCACCATCGCACTATCTCATTTTCTGTCTCCCTAGCATTTATCACTACCTACAATTTGGTCATTTATTTATCTTTCCTACATTACCAGAATGTAAACTCCATGGGAACAAGGGCCTTTCTCTCTGTTCCCTGCTATATCACTTAGCACCTAGAATAATGGATGCCTTCCTCTAGTAATCTGAGCTGGCCCTTTGGGAAAGGGTTCCCTATAGCTGGGAATTAGTGGTGCTCTCAGCCAATCTTTGGTCTGACACCCTCCCCTGTTAGGTCATGTATTTTGTACTGGTGAGGTGAGAGGATGTGGAAATATTTATCCAATTGGCATGGGAATAAGGCAAAGGCAAAGGAGGGAAGGATAGCCAGTTCATGCATGCCTTTGGGAAATCTCTCAAATAAAAAGACCCAAAAACTATCAGGCCACATAAAAATGAAAAGTTTAATTTCAGTGGGAGGGAAAGTGTGGGCATGTTCAAGATATTCTGAGTTTGTGACATACTGGATCTTGTTGGGGCAGCTTATTTACATGTGGAAAAGTTATTTCTGTTATGAGCCAACCATATCAATCCTTGGTGCTGACGCACCAGGATGTGGCTATGCCACGTGCAAATCAAGGGCTTAGTTCACGTTGGAGGAAATTCTCAGTGGAGTCAGAGACTCGGAAATGAGGAAACACACATGCCAAGCTCCGAAGAAGCTTTTCCTGGTTCTTGACATGAGAAAAACGTGGACAATGCAGCAAATTCTCTGTAAAGCTGACTCTATTCCATTCACAGGACAATTCTTTATTTCTACTGTCGGATTTCCCAATTCAAAAATGTACTGTTACAGGAGTTCTGAAAGCCTGGGAATCACTCGAATCACCAAGAGGTTATGGCGAGCAGCTGGACATCATCACTGGTTTTGTTTTTTATCTTTTGAAGTTGATAAGGCCTGTTAGAATAGGCCAAGCAACCCATCCTCCGTTTAAAACGTGTGCCTAGAGGTTAAATACCAAGCCAGCATATGCTCCTTGGTGCCCACTGTGTACTCAGTCTTATGCCTACAATTTACTGGGGTTGTGAGACTCAGCCTCTCAAGTACAAAGAAAACTAAGTATAATGAAATCCTCATGAGGTATATGCCAAGTACAGGGACCAGGGGAGGGGTAATGGGCATGAAGATTCGCCTGCCACAGTGCCTGAAGTGCTTTCTGATTACCTGCCTGTCTCCCACACGAGGCTGTATAAATCCCTGGAGGCAGGGTCCCAGTCATTTGAGCATTCCCAGGACCGTCTGCGCTGCCAGGCACGTGGGGGAACCTGGTGAGCGCTGAGAGGGGAAGGGCTGCCGGGGCAGAGATGGTTTTGTTTTGCAGAGGGACCAGGTTCACACAAGAGAGGGTGTTTCTGGTGAGGTAAACATGGAGTCTTAAGAGTAGCAGTGAGGCCATGTTGAACATGGAAAGAACATTCTGGGGAATGGTAGAAAATCAGGTTAGACAGAAAAGCCAGGGTTGGATTTCAGTTGCTTATTAAAAGACACTCAGAAAAATGGAGATGGAAGAAGAGAGAGAAAATGGGGGGAAAACTGAGGTTTTATCCAACAGAGACAAAACCTGGACTGAAGAATGTTTAGTCTGGTGGGGTAGGATTATGGAAGGCAAGAGCCTTGACAGCACATCCCCCTGCTCTGGGGAAATGGGGTCACAGAGAACCACCTGCACAGAGTGCTTTCAATGCCTTGCACCAAGCTATGCCCTTTCTACTCACTCTAAGGAGTAGACACTATTATCCTCATTTTACACATTAACAAACAAGCTTCAACAGGTTCAATAACTTCCTTGAAGTCACAGCTAGCAAGTGGCAGGGCTGGGCTTCATCCCCAACTGGACAACTTCAAGGCCACGCCCTTAGCCGCAGACTGTGCTGCCTGGCCCAGATAAAGGCGACAACCCATGAATGCTTCAAAGTGCATGCCCTGCAGAGGCAGAATCATTTGCCCCATGTTCCATTTGTTCAAAGTCCTCTCTTGCCCTTTTCTTTCCCCATATTTTAAGTTTTAAGCTTCTTGGGTCTATTCTTTTTTTGCTTGATGCTAACTAGAAGTCCAGTGCTTATTCTTGAGGATGCTGCTCATTAAAAATAAAAAATCTCAGAATAAGAGAAAATATTTCTTTCCTCCTACAGCTGCAGAAAAGCAGACACTCCTTTGTGTCTGGGTTAAGAAGCTAGTTCTTTTAAAGAACTACGGTCGTACTCTGCTCTCCTGTGTGGAAATGTATACTTTCGTTTCACCACCAAACAAGTATTTTAAGACATCTGGACTTTAGAGATTATTGCTAATTCACTCAAAATATAACCTTTGATTTCTAAAAGTTTGCTTTTCTAATTGGTTGCCTTAAAACTTATTGTTTTATTTAAAATATTTTATTTGAGAGAGAGCGAGAGAGTGAGAGTGAGCATGAGCAGGGGGGAGGGGCAGAGGGTGAGGGAGAAGCAGACTCCCCACTGAAGAGGGAGCCTGATGTGGGGCTCAATCCCAGGACCCTGAGATCATGACCTGAGCTAAAGGCAGATGCTTAACCGACTGAGCCACCCAGGCACCCGATAATTTATTATTTTAATAATATAATTTAAAGTGACATTTCTTATGTGAAGATATAGAAACCTTTAAGGTTTCCTGGTTAGAGAGGAGCCTGGGATTTCTCTCTTCCTACAGAAGATTAAAATAAATTAGACAATGAAAAATTCCTTATTCGGATGGAGTTTGTGTGTGTCCATCCAAATCAACCACCAGTGCCACACTCAGATGGATTTTTAAATAGAATGGGGAGTAGAAGAGGGTGCATCCTTGCTGAGGCAAGTATAACCCAGCAAAGAGTGGGAGGAGTGGTACCCATTTGGGTCTTGGGGAAGAGCTGGCCTGTTTCTGCAATCTGACTCTAACCTGCTCTCCACAAGCAGCTTTTTTGTCAGAGAATCTACACGGTCATTGTTCTTGTGGCTGACATACATACATATATGTGTGTGTACGTATATATATACACACATACACATATATATACACATATATTCCAAGATACGTATATATATAATACATATATTTCAAAAAATAATTGGAATTCATGCGTGAATGTTATTATTTGAGACAACTGTAAGCAGTCAGAATTAAAGGAAGAACGCAGGGAATTCCATCCTCTTGATTAACTCCATTTGGGAGTGTGACCCAGTGAGAGCAGTGGTTCTCGTCGGGCACTTGTGCCCCCAGGGTGGATATTTGGGGTTGTCACAATCAGGGAAGGGGCATGTCTGGCATCTAGTGGGTAGAGGTCAGGCATGCTGCAAAACGGCTTACAATGCACAGGACAGCCTTCACAACAGAGAATGATGCAGCTCGAAATAGCAGTACTGTGGTTGAAAAGCCCTGGGCTCATCAATCTAATTGGAGGCAGGCCTTTTTTCTCTTTTGACTTGAGGTTTACTCCACTCTCCTTAGGTTTCCTGGATTGCCAGTAAACTGTGGTTGGATGGAGCTCTCAGGAGGGACAAGCTCCAGCCATGTGCGGCGTTCTCCCCGCAACAAGCTGCTGACCCTGGAGGAAAGGGCCTCTGTTTGAAAGGGCTTCTCCCCCACATATGAAGCTCCTGGCGAGGAGTGGGTGCAGGAAGGTGCTGCTATACCCCCCTCACCATGCTGGCCAGAAATATGTGCACTTCCTTTCTTTTGTTTGCAAGAAAAGGGCAGCATGAAAACTTCAATTTGCTTAAGACTATAAATAATGTTCCTCCCTTTATTTGACAGTCTAAAATGTTGTCTTTTCCTACAAATGCGTAAGTGACCTGAGAAACGGAGAGGATGAATGTGAGAGATTTCTGGAACCCCAAAGAGGGACTCCAGTACTATAATTATAAAAGTGGTATTTTAAGAGATGATAAATGGGTATATCAAAGTTGACCCAATATACACTTTCCATGGGAGTCCTTTGATCTAGAACAGTTAATGAATCTCCAGGAAATTTTGATGTTTAAAGGCTTTAACATTTTGAATGCAAAGGAATTCTTTTTAAGGAGACCACTAAATAGTATATATGAATCTTAAAAGGATTTTAAGGACTCCAAATAAATTTATAAAATAATGCCAAAACTCCTAATATATTATGTGTACTAGCACTTTAAGAAAAGCTTTCCAGGCTGGGAAAAATGAAAGAACAGGCTCCATGATCACCAGGAAATGCTGTTTATAAAAAGAGCTATAATTTAAACTTTGTTATTTGCACAAATGTATTGGGGAAACTAAAGAAATTAGTGTTGAGCTGGTAAATCTGAAAATGGTTTTCTACTTGGAAAAGGTCTCTTCCAAAGTAAAAGCAATTGGGTTATAAGAATCCCAGTTTAGAAATAAAATTTAAAGATACAGGTACAAATTGAAAAGCTATCTCTTTTGAAAAGCCTCTATATTAAGAGCAAGAATGAAAGTATTTCAATATAACATGGAAGGCTGCATAACAGAATTAAATTATTCAAACGCCCTTAGTACTCTTGAGGCAAATCCTCTCACACACTGTTTTGTGAATTTGGGGATGTAAAGGAAGGTCCTATTTTTCTCAGTGGGGGCATATAAAGTATCACACTTTATTCTTTCCATAAAGCAAGCACCTCTCTCTGAGTACCTCTGAGCCAGGTACCAGGAAGGACACTGGAATACACCAATGAATAAAACAGATACAAATCCTGCTGTCACAGAGCCAACACGCTAGAGCGGGGAGGAACAGACAACCCTACATATACTAATTCATACAGAAAAGTAGGATTTTTGCACAAAGGCTAAATTGTACTTCATAAATCCCTTACACTTGCCTTACTGATAAGCTCATGGTTATCCACATCATAAGAGTCGGTAAATCTAAATGTGAGTGTGCAACTGGTAACTACAATTTAAGAAACTAGTATAATTTATTTTTTTAAAATCTTAGACAATATTACTTATTATGCTAACTTATAAAGTTACTCCACTTCTGGGGCACCTGGGTGGTCCAGCCAGTTAAGCGTCTGCCTTTGGCTCAGATCATGATCCCAGGGTCCTGGAATTGAGCCCTACATTGGGCTCCTTGCTCAGCGGGAAGTCTGCTTCTCCCTCTGCCCCTCTCCCCGCCCCCACTTGTGCTCTCTGCTCTCTTCCTCAAATAAATAAAATCTTTAAAAAAAAAAAAATTACTCCACTTCCATTAGCTGAGTAATGTTTTAAAATACCATATTTCTCTGACAAATTCTTAGTCAACAATTGCATTATTCTTTAATGTAAATTGTCTATATTTTCCAAAATCTCTAATTCCTTTTGGACTAGAAGAGCACTGAGGTAATTAGTTAATAATCTATATTTACCTAAAGACATGTAAAGAAACTAAAATTCACATGGGAAAAACCGTATCTTATCTCCTCACAACCCCCGTGGGTCATCTGCTGGGTACTTTTTTTTTTAAGGTTTATTTTTTTATTTCTGAAGGGCGGAGGGGGGTGCGCAGAGGGAGAGAATCTCAAGCAGATTCCTCACTGAGCACAGAGCTGGATGCACGGCCTGACCCACAACCCTGAGATGATGACCTGAGCCAAAACCAAGAGTTGGACACCCAACTGACTGAACTACCCAGGTGCCCTATTTTGAGCACTCTTCTTACAGCTCAAAGATGGTAAAATCAATTGATGTTATTATGGACATCTGATATATCTGATAACATTTAAAATCCACAATTTTAAATCTCTATATATTATTTAGATAAACTGTTTGGAATGACTGTGTGTGAATCAGGTATATTAAAGTAAATCAATAAAAATTCGTGTATGATTGGGGAGAAAAGATTAACAGCTGCAGACAAGAAAATTAGTCTCTCATGCAAACTGTTCTCAGCAAAGGAGAATCTTTATCCATCTTTGCCTCTGCAGTCCGTCTACAAGACAAAATGTATTGTCCTCACTGGAATATGCAATCCCACTGGTCTTTCTCACTCTTTTTTTCTGACTCTCATTCTGACTATGGACAGTTGCAAAAACAGTGAGTCCTCTTCATTTGGGGAGGAACTCATTTCTTTTTTTTAAAAAAGATTTTATTTATTTATTTGACAGAGAAAGCGAGAGAGGGAACACAAGCAGGGGGAGTGGGAGAGGGAGAAGCAGGTTTCCCGCAGAGCAGGGAGCCTGATGCGGGGGGCTCGATCCCAGGACCCTGGGATCATGACCTGAGCCGAAGGCAGATGCTTAACGACTGAGCCAACCCAGGTGCCCAAGGAACTCATTTCTAACGGTGCTCATGTTACCCTATATTGGGGGCTGTTTTAGAACTATTTTTCTTTTGGTGAATAATGTGGTCACCGCTATCTATCAGCACTCATCATTTTCAGACAAACCAGTTCCTTCTGGAAGCTCTTCCCTATGCTGTCCCTGTCCCAGACCAGGCCCCTGCAGTAAAGGGCCTCTGGAGTCTGGCAGGGAGTCCTTGCAACCAGACCATGCCCCAGACAGCTCCTTGGTAGCTCCAAAGGACTTAGTTTCCTCTTCTTGCTCCATAGCCTGGTACACACATGGAAAAGGATGCTAGGGATAATTAGACATGAACTGTATGCTCCAAATTTTCCACTGTAGCTCAACAGTATTATATGAGCTGTCCTATTTGTCAGGCTCACATTGTGGGTGTAGAGGGAGTGGGAGAGAAGAACCATAAAGACAAAGAGAGTGGCTTATCTATCCCTTTGGGGGGGTGGCATTTGTAAACACATATTCAAATTAGCTTTATTCAAACGAGGAAAATGGTTTTAATGTGAACGTCTTAGCAATTTCAACAGATGTAGAAGCTACCCACGTACAAAAGCTGTCATAATGACTGTCAAAAGGACTTCTGAAATATTCTATGTCCAGATTTGGCACATTAAGTGTGTCTATCTATAACAGGAAACCACAATTCACAGGTCAGATTGTAAATAGAGCTCTAATGCCCTACACACTCACCAAGGCCTTCACTGTATCACCCAGAATCAGAAGAGGTAGTGAATTATCAAGATGAAATTGAGGGGCGCCTGGGTGGCTCAGTCGTTAAGCGTCTGCCTTCAGCTCAGGTCATGATCCCAGGGTCCTGGGATCGAGCCCTACATCGGGCTCCCTGCTCCGCGGGGAGCCTGCTTCTCCCTCTCCCACCCCCCCTGCTTCTGTTCCCTCTCTCGCTGTGTCTCTCTCTCTCTCAAGTAAATAAAAATCTTAAAAAAAAAAAAAAGATGAAATTGAGAGAAATAATCTAGCAGGATTTTACAGAAATTGGACTGAAGTGGCTAGATAGATGTCCTACCTATGGGTTATGAACACAAGAGTTTTAACAAACAAAAATCTGGGACCTTCACCTAAAAAACTGAGTAGGCTCCCAAGACTTCTGATTATGCTCCAGTGGCATAATGTTAGTGTTCTGGATGAAGCTGGGTTCTCCCAGTGGGAATTGTTGATAAGGGGTGTCCACGTGCTTCAAATGCAGGTGCAGGAAGCCTGGGTGACCGGGTTCACATCAGGGTTCATCAATCCAGAGTATCATTTCAACTTTCCCGTAGGGACTTGCAGTTCTGCGGGGTTACTGGTCCTAATGTGCCAGGAACTCATGGCAGCTCTGGTAGGAAGACACTGGCTCAGCCGTTTTAACAACTTCTCACTGCAATCAGTGTTCCTCCAAGGCCCAGCGACAGGTAATCTGCTTCCTGTCTGAGCTTCCGACATGGGATGATAACGTGCACATGAAGGTCTTGGTGGTGTCCCAAATTTCCTTTGAAAGGCACTCTACAGCCTGCTGGTGGGTAGAATTCAGTGTAGTGTTCTAGAATGAGCCAATGATCGGTCCAAATTGCTCCGGGTTCCATCCTACAACCATGGATGAGACCGGAGAACACCTCCAACAGAGAGCACTCAACCGACCTGTCTCCAAAAAGGCCTCACCTCTGGCTTTACTTGTTCCAACTCAGACTTTTATTTTGTCTCCTCCTTAAAAAAAACCAAAAACCAAAACAAACAAACAAAAAAACCCATCAGCCTTTGCCCTCAACAAGAAGATTTGGCTTTGCTCATCTCTGAACCAGGTCCTACTACCACAGCTTCACTATACTGATAAACCTCTGTCAAAAACTGACTTGACCACTTTCTTGATGCGAATGAATTCTTCACTTGAAACCCATCACAGGGGCTGAGGAGGATTACATATCCTTTCTCCCTATCAAACAAGACTGTGTTCCCCTCTCCCCTGGGGCAGTGCAATAGGGCAGGTCAGTGAGCAAGTACCTCACTGGCTAAACTTTCTGGTCTGGACACCAGGACTGAACCAAAACATAAAGATGATTCATTGCTGAAGACAAAGACTGATCCCTCCTTGAATAGACCATACCAATAACTCCTGTTATATATTTGTCTATGGGAACATAAAAGTGAACAACCAACCAACCTTTCTCCATCTTTCTTACCAATGTGCAAAACAAATATTTCTAAAAACTGAATCTGGGGGCGCCTGGGTGGCTTAGTTGTTTAAGCCTCCAACTCTTGGTTTTGGCTCAGGTCATGATCTCATGGGTTGTGGGATCAAGCCCTGAGTTGAGCTCCACGCTCAGTGGAGAGTCTGCTTGAAGATTCTCTTCTTCTGCCCTTCCCCCTACTCATGCTCATACTCACTCTCTCAAATGAATAAATCTTAAAACAAAACAAAACTGGATCTGCTCCCACATACCACAAGCCACTGGAGGAGAAATAACACCAGTGCCTTTCACTTGGGTTGACAGGTGTGAGTGGAGGAAAGGGGTTAAGAGAGTCTTCACTGTTCGGGGTATGACATGAGCCTAACCACCTACACTTGTTCATCCTGAGAACACTAGGTAAGAAGCCAAGAGAAAAATATGGCAATCCTGGATTATTTTCTACACAGTGATGGACTGTAACTTGGGGAACCAGTATTTTTACGAATACTCTCCAACATAACAGATAGCCCTTTCAGAGTATAATGCCGTGCACTGCTAGGTAAAATGTGCAACTTCAAGAAAAACAGAATTGTAATAATACAGAAAATTATAATTTGTATGTAGCAGCGATGCTTAAGCAATTTTATATAAAAAATTGGGCTTAAAAGCATGCCTCATAAACCCCCTTACCTATAGTAAATAAAATGGGCATAGGGTGCATTTAGAAATAGGTTGGGAAGGAAATCTGATGAGCAAAAGTAGTGGATCTTATGCAGGTCTAAATTTCACATCTTAAGTGTCACCAAGGAGGCAACAAAGAGAGAAACTGTAGCAGCAGAGTACTATATGCCTCAAATTCCATTTATTAAAAGTGCTCTTCTGTTTTTTTTCTCTCCTTTACTGTCAGCTTCAAGCATTTCAGGCTTGCTCTTTTGTTTGGTGCTAACCAAAGGAATTCCACTGCCCAGTGTTGAGAATTTGGCTAGTAGAAAGAATCTTGATAAAAGGAGAAAGCACATTCCCTCTTCCTTTATAGCTACAGAGAAGCAGACATTCCTTGCTTCATAAAGTTATTTCTGATAAAATGGTAAACTGGGGATAATCACAAAGATGTATAACTTATTCTGCTCTCCAGTGTGGAAACCTGCATAAAATACACAAACTCCTGTTTTTTAATTAACAAAGAGGTTTTTAGACAGCTGTGTGACAGCCTCAGAAACTCTGGTGAGGAGCTCTAAAAGGCAACCTTTGACCTCTAAAAAGGCTGCTTTCTAACTGGGTACCTTACTTGATAATTTGTTGACCTGGTCATAATATTTAAAGTAGCCTCTCCGATTTTTTTTTTTTTTAAAGGCTTTATTTTTTGGCTGGCCAGAAGAACTTAGTATTCTTCTCTTTTCCCTTCATGAATAAAGTATAAATAAATGATGTATTCCGTGTTTAAAGTTTGGGTCTTTGTCTTATTTAAACGATCATACCCAAATTCAGCTGGTGGATAAACCGGCACAAAAAGCATGAGACAAACTCATCTGCTAAAGAACAGAAGAGAGGGGGTGCCTGAGGGGGCGTCTGGGTGGATCAGTCATTAAGCGTCTGCTTTTGGCTCAGGTCATGATCCCAGGGTCCTGGGATCGAGCCCCACATCGGGCTCTCTGATCTGCGAGAAGCCTGCTTCTCCTTCTCCCACTCCCCTTGCTTGTGTTCCCTCTCTCACTGTGACTCTCTGTCAAATAAATATTTTTTTAAAAAAATAAAGAACAAGGGAGGAACTAAAAGGGTTTTTGAAAGATTAAGCACACATATACATTAATTCAGGATGGTTTTTCCTCTAACTTCTTCCTCAGTTGGAGGGATCAGACGCCATTTTAACTCAATTGGCCCGTTACCATTATGCTCCACTTAATCCTTGTGCAGAGGAAGTTCGTTTGGGTACTCTGGTATTCACAAGAAGCTCTGCTCTGCTCCTTGGCCACAGACAGAGTCCTACCACCACCAACCCATTTAAAACATGTATCGTGACGTACAGTCAAGAGCCGCCTAATCTTTCTTATTATGGATAGATCATCATCGCTATTGTTGATAAATTATCAACAGGATTATCCAGGATTGGCTTAGCACAAATAGGACAAATCTTCTACTTCAGACACAAAGCTCCGATTCACCCAATCTTTTCAGCACATTGTAACTGTATTTCTCTCAGCTGTGTTTTACCTTCAGCTGCCAACATATATTTAAAAACAACACAGACAAACTGGAAGAATGTCCAATGCAACTTACCGTAGGTGGATATGACTGGATTTTTTTTTTTTTTTGCTGTGAAATTTGAGTCATGTTTGAGTAATGAAATAAACAGAAACTAAAATGCAGAGCAAGCACAAGAATCAGCCCTTAATCAGTATCTTTTAAAAAATAATTTAAGAAAATCTATTCACCTTCACAACCTGCTGACTCTGAAAACAATGACTGACATCATCCCATTTTTAAAAAGAGCTTTAAAAAAAAAAAAATCTCTTCTGCTTGCCTTCATAGAAATGGGTAATTTTCCTCATGTTTATTGTAGAAAATAAAAGCCAAAGAGAGAAATATAAATCACGTATAATTTAAAAAAGTCTTTTAAAAGTGTTTTGAATGTGAGAGTGCTTTATTACCTGTAAAACCCCATACAAGAGCAAAGTAGGATTAAAATCACCCCTGATACCAGGCTGGCCTCTACCCTGGTACAAATATCTTCCAAGGGTTCAGGCACATTCTGGGGAGTCCTTATGCCCACAGCTGTAGCTATGAAGCCAGCATTTAAAAAAAAAAAAGCCACAAAGCCCTTCATTCCACTGCCACTGGAATCCCTAGACACCCCATCTCAGAGGGCCTCTCACACACCCCGTGTGGTATCTCCTAGTAGATTCCTGCCCTGTTGGGGAACGGGCTTATCTGGAAACTCTGTGGGGAAGGAGCAGCCCCTTCTTTCCACTGCTGGAGGTTCTAATCGTAAGAAACTTTTGCTTTTATGTCAAAGTGAAATCTGTCTTCTTATAAATACTACTTGGCCTCTTCTGTACTTGGGAATTACCCTAAATATATACATTCCCTTTGCTACATGACAAACCTTAAATATCTGAAGACAATTAGAACACGTTCACTTCCCTGCCCAAACCTTTCTGCAGGTTTAAATATCAAAGCTGGAGAAGTGAAAATTGGTGTCATTAAGCTAGCACCTACTTAACTAGCCTGGAATGTCAATCTGAGTCAAACGTGAAGCATAGAGAGGAACCTAGTCGCTGACCTTTAAAGATATCCAATCCAGTAGATGTAATTAATCTTAGTTAATAACATGTGTGCCCACTATGTATCAGCAACTTTTTATGGCTGACCTTGTTCAAGATAGAAGAAAAAGCCCCATGTCTTTTCTTGTTAGAAATATGAGAAAATGCTTTATAAATATTTCTTAAAAGCATCAATGTTAACGTCAGTATTGTTGCAAATGCTCTCCGCCAATTAAGTAATGACATTAAAATGAATTTATCCAATGAATCACAGATGAAAGAGTTAAGAACCCAAGTGATCTTCCATTGAAAGCAAAAGGATTCACTTAAAAAAAAGAATATTTTCCAAGAAACCTGTTAGATTGATGTGTTTACATGTACCACAATAAAAATCTGATACACACAAGTAATTGTTTTGTATTTTGGATTTTAAATACACCTAACCTAAATTTACTGAGTAATTATAAGATGATGCCGAGAAACAATAAAAACTATTTTAAGGTTTTTCAATAGTATGCACATGTAAATACACATATACGTATATATACATGCGTATATATAAACACATATATATACATATATATCACAAGCCTTAAAACCTTTTCCCAAAAATATTTCACATAAGATAAACATTTAGCCAAAACAAATGCATATATTTAAAACATCTTTGGGGATAAAAGTCACTTTAAATGTTAGTATCTTTTTCCTTACAATTCAATGGGAAGAAAACGTAGGCAAATTGACAGTGCAAAAAAAAAATCACTTAATAAAACAATAACAATGCTCTTTATATAAATCTCAAACTTAAAAATCTTATTTAAAAAGACCCAGCAATTCTAGCAATTCTAGCTTTAACACTCCTACAGGTAGGTTTCTGAAAATGCGTAATGTATTAAAGCACTACAGCCTCGGAGCTTGTATTTTGTAATAAGACCTATTACCGCAACCTAAATTTCGGAGCACGACTATATTTCCTCTTAGGTGACCTCATTTTCAATTATTGGAATAGATCATACTGCTAAATATCAAAGCTTGAATTTAAACAATACAGGTCAGCACGAAAACGTAAGTTAGATAAACTGGAGTAACTCACTGTAGTAGACCGCAGCTCTGTAGTCAAGCCCAGAGCTCTACTGCATATTTGCATTATGCTCAATTTCATGAATTACAAGCAAATCGTTATTTAGGGTCATCTAAAGCCTACATCAAAGCTTCAGAAAAGGGCTGTAAGGTAGAGTACTTACGTAAAGGGTTATCAAGACAGGAGACAAAGCAACTTATCAGGGAGGGTCTCTAACGTCCAGAGGATGGTAAAACGCATTTAAAAAGGCGATGTGGATTCAGACGGCTGCCTCCCCGCAGCATCCCAGACAAAGCAGGGCCAGGCCCTCGGGCGCTCCAGGTGCACCTGCAATGCGGATCCCTCACCCTACAACCTCACCCCGGGGCTGGTCGGAGCAGCCCCTGAGCTGGCCGCTCCTGCCCCATCGGATTGGCTTGGGTGCGCGGTGCAGACGGTCCGCAGCCTGGACTGGAGCCCTGGGAACGGCATCCCCCCTCCCCATAACCGGCTGGAAAACGGGGCAGGCAGCCGGCGTGGGGTCGCTGCGCCTCACTTTTGCCCTCCTTTCCACCTTTTCGTGTCCCCCCCCCCCGCCCCGTTGTTTCCGCAAGGGGACACCCTTCCCCACCGCCGAGCCCTGGGGGTGAGACGCGAGGACCCCCTCCCCCTGCAACGAGGGCTTTTAAAACAACCTAAATAAATTCCTGTCCCGACAGGTGCCCCCGCCCCCCACCCCCACGGCGCCCGCACAGCCTCCCCAGAGGTACGGCCAGGTGAGCCGGGCTGGACTCGATCACACCTCGGGCCCCGCCTCACCTGCGGGCGCGGCCGTCGCGGTCCTTCAGGCGGCTCCCCGCCTCGGCGCGGTCCTCCGGGCGGGCGGCTGCGGGGGCTGGCGGCCCATGGGCGGGGCGGCGGGCGGGGCTGGCTCCCGGCTCCGGCCCTGCCCCGGCCGGGCGGCCGAGGGAGGTCAGTGGGCGCCGCCCGCCGAACGCATCTCGCCGGCTCCCACCCGAGCGTTCGCCGCGGTGCACGCCGGGACCTGGGGCCGGGGCGGCGAGGCCAGGCCGTGGGGACCGGCGGACGGCTGAGGCGCCGGCGCGGCGGCGGCGGGTCTGTCTGCCGGGCAGGGCGGGGGAGGCCGCTCGATACTCACTTCGCGGGGAGGGGGCAACGCCCCCCTCCCCCACCTGTGGCGGGGCACGGGACCCAACCAAGGGGAAGGGAGGGTCTGGCCGGTGGGACGCAGGCGCAGAGCTCAGGTGCGGCCGCACTGCGGTTACCCAGGGTAACGCGGGCCCGGGTGGGGCGGGGAAGGAGGAGCGAGCGGGCGCGCGGGAACGCGCGCGCAGGGCCGTGGGTTGGCGAGGGGGGCGGGTACCCGGGACCAGCTTGGGATTGGGGGGAGGGCGCGCGCGGGCAGCCGACGGGGGCGGGGGCGGTGGGGGGGGTGCCGGGGCGAGGGCCGAACGGCGCGCATGCGTGCGGCCCCCGCTCCCCCGGGGCTCGTCGGCCCCGTGCGTGCGCACGCGCGCTGTCCTCCGGAGGCGTCTGGGTGTGCGGAGCGCGCGCGCGCGGCTCGGAGGCGCACCTGTGAGGTGTCCCTTGAGGAGAGGGAGGGTGGGTGCGCGGAGCCCGCGGCCTGGGGCGCTTCAACCCCTCACTTGGAGTGAGTTGTCGGGCGGCCGGGCTGCAGTCTTTCTATTTCTTTTCGGGAACGAGGCGGGGGCGGGGGCCAAAGGGGAGCGGGCTCGGGGTTGGAAGGAGGATGAGTGGGTTAAAGAAAAGAAAAACAACCTATCACCTTAGGATGGGCCTCGAGCCGGGGCCGGCCCCTGGGCGTCGGTGGGAAAGGTCAGAGCGGCCCCCAGCAGCCGGGCGGCCTGGCGGCCACCGGGCAAGGCCCCACGGAGGGCAGCCTGGCTTCGGGCCTCGGCCGGCCGGCCGGCATGGGCCCGCAGTGCCGGGAGCGGGGCGCGGGGGTCACAGATGGCTGCCGGGTGCGCGGCGAGGGATGGGCAGCGGCAGGGGCGAGGCCGGGCGGGGGCCCCGCGGGAGCCGGACTCCCGAGCCGGGCTCCATTGTTGTTGGAGCCGAGGGAAGGGGGAGCGAAACCGCTTTAGAAGCCCGTAAAGCCGCGCCTTGGAGCCTTTCCAGGCGGGTCCCTGGAGAGGCGGTAATGGCCGCGCCGTGGGAGCAGGGAGCCGGGCTGTGCCGCGGAGAAGCCCGGCTGCATGGTGTGATGTTGTGTTTTTTAGAGCGCCCTGCGTCTCAGCAGAGCCCGCCGAGCATCCTACTCAGGTGATGAGGAACCTTTCGCGCACCCAGCGCAGAACGTCGCTGCCGCTGGACGCCTCCATTGTTTGACCACAACAAGGGCCGGATTCTCACCCAGGTAAACTGGATGGCCGCGCAGCCGAGCTCCCTCTCAACTCCCACATCCAAAGGAATCCTCTCCTCTTTCAGGACTTGACTTCAGTTTGCTTACTGTCCCCCGCTTCCGATTAACTCAGTATATCCACCTCCCAGACATTTTCCCATCTGGATTAATCTTCCCGCATCTCTCTGCCAAGTCACCTCTCATTTCCCTCAAAACTCGGCTCCTTTGTGAAACCTTCCTTGCCGAACTCTAACAACTAAACCTCTCTAGGAGGAGCCTGCTCTGTACTCTTCCAGTGGCTAGTTTGTTTACTGGTTGTCTTACCGCAACAAAGGAGACTAGGTATTAAAAAATAATTTAAGTTACTGCTTTTTTAGAGGAACGTTTTGTGACATTTAGATGGTTTATTGTTTTAACAGGATTGAAGCGTTTTTTTAATATATTTGTCTTCTCTTTTAGAGAGGCCCCGATTTCCTTTATGGATGCATAGCTTTTAGAGCAGAAAAATGACATTTTTGTTCAAACCACAGGTTCATTTAAATTTTAAAAAATTAGTTTTAAATAGGTAAAGTAATATATTTTCTTTGTAAAAATTAAAACATCATAGACATGGCTGAAGTCTTTCTCTACCAACCCCTGTCTCCAGAGATGATAATTATTATACGTTCCATGTGTATTCTTCTAGATCTTTTAAAATGTTTTCCCCGTGTGTGTACTTGTATTATCTTTGTTTTAACAAGTACTAGTGTACTCTTATCTTTCAGTTTCAGCATGTAATGCCTTACCTCGTTTTGAAGAACTGCTCATCATGTTCCATAGTTTGGGTATACCATAGTTTATTTCCCAGATTGGTGGCAATTTAAATTTCAGCTTCATATTTAAAGCAGCTCTTTCGGTGGTGGTTCTCTGGTGAAATGAAATTTCAGTGAAGGGAGCATAAATCTACACTAATTACAGACACAAGCCTTTAGGATGGAAGTTCTCTTTGGTTAAGAAATTTACATGTGGGACCTCCACCCCTCCCCCAATGTAATTATGACGCTAGTACTTTCCAGTCCTTTGACCTTGAGGAGGACAATCACTCTAAGCCTCAGTTTTCTTTCCTATAAATGCTGATAATACCTACTCTGTCTGCTCCACAGAGTTCAGCGATATGACATATGTGAAAGTGTTTTGCAGAATGTAAAGTAGTATATAAATGTTGATTTTGTTAGCTTTTGTGATCCAAAAGGATTTTTTATTTGCAATGTAATTTATACTTTTTTTGACCAGAAGTGTCTGTTACAGAATAATAGAGATCACCAACTTTGAATGCTTTTTAGTTTGTGATTTTGCTATAATTTTTATCAAGTACTGTTAATACATTAGACTTCTTAAAGAGTATTTGACAAAGCACATTTTTCCTAGTGCTTTATGTGCTTTAAAAAATAAGACCTATAAATTAGTTGATTGTGAATAAAGTATCAGCAAAATGAATGCTACATAAAACAAAACTCTCATATTTAAACATTTCCTAGTGATATAATTTATATATGTATTTTCCTATGGCAGCATCAGATTCAGGTTAGCTGTTATGTCCTTGGGGTAAAGTGTATTCTTATTGAATTTGTAGGCAGTATCAAAAAGAGTTTTAACAGTTTAAATATTGATTGAATGATATGATGGGTATTGTTTTAAGATGTAAGAGATACCATTAAGGGTTTTTTAGGTATTTTTATTTCATTCAAATATATATGAATGCTTGTGGTGTGGCCAGCATAATCAATTTGTCCCTGTTCTCTTAGAGGTTATAATCTATGGGGGTGGAGGGGACCACAAATGAAGCAGTCCTGCAACAGCACATATAATCACAAATGGTATCTGTTAGGAAAGTTAAGTAGTACCGGTTATGAGAGAGTATAAAAAGGGGAGCAAATTTTAGATTGTGAAAAGGTGGCCTGGGAAAGACTTTTTTTTTTTTTTTTTTTTGCAAAAATAAGATTTGAGCTGAGATCTGAAGGGTGAGTAGGCGTTAGCGTAGAGTGATGGGGGATAATTTTCCAGGCAGGGGAATGGCATGTGGGAAGGCCCTAAAGGGGGAGAGAGCTTTGCCCATTCCAGGAACTGAAAGAATGACTTGTGGATAGATTCTGGTGGGTGAGAGGGAAGTGTGGCTAGGCAGGGGGCCAGATCATGTAGGGTCTTGTAGGGCACGTTAATGATGTTTTATTTTATTCTGAGTGAAATGGGAAACCATTGCAAGGGTTGGGTTTGAAGCAGGGGAATGACATAATCAGATTTGCATTTTTAAAAAGCCACTCCAGCTGCTGCATGCAGAATGTGGGGGTGTGGTGTGGGGGGAGTGGAAGTGGGGGAGACTAGGTAGGCCATTTCAGAAGTCTGTCTGGAAGAGAGGTGATCTTTCCCTTGGAGTTCATATTGAATTCAAACTGCCACCTAAACTACAAACAAAATAGATATTTGATTTAAAAAAAAAAATTCTTATTTTTAAAAAGGAGGCACTTCTTTGTGCCTACAGAAATATTAAGCTAATTATCCACACTATACTTAACAGAAAGTTATCAGAGTCAAATTAAAAATTGGGGAGTTATTTAACATGGATTTTGTAAGTTTTATTAAAGCAGTAACATGCAAGAAGAGTGAGGTAAGGATCCAAAATGAGATGAAGGGAAGTATATGTAGATGCTATTGGCTACAAAAATGAGAATAACAACAACAACAACAAAAAACTATTATACAAAGAAAAATTGAGGAAGTGACTGGGTACATGATGCATATATAAAATTCATAGCTTTCTGAATACCAAAAATAACCTGGCAGAAACTAAAATGGAAAAGAAAAAAACCAACCAAAAAACAGGCTCTGATCACAATGCAAAAAAACATAAAACTTGTAAGTACAGCTCTATCGAGACAAGTGCAGTCTGCATGGAGGACACCATAAACTATCCTGAAAGATAAGAAAGAATGTCTTAAATGAGAAAACAGGCCATGTTCCTGGATGTGATGTTTAAACATTATAGAGCTATCCATTTTGGGATGAACTGGACAGAATTATGAGAAATGAGGTGGGACGAATCCTATCTGATATTAAACATGTTATAGAACCCCATTCAAAACAGTGTCATGCTGGCTTTAAAATATCTCTACAGGTCTCTGGAGCCTATTCAGCACCCCAAAAATATGGGAATACAGTAAATGATAAATCAGCAAGAATACCCCCTAAATCATAAATAAAATGTGGAAGTAGATATTAAACATCTGGAAGAGAGGGTTTTGTGTGTTGAGGTGGGCAGAGCAAGGACTTTGCAATCAGACCTGAACTAGAATCTTCTAAGTGAGGAAAGTAATACCTGCTGTGCAGGTGTTGTGAGGGAAAGAGGTCTAGGTCCTGGCACTTCTGGGGTACTCGGATCTGTTATTAGTTTAAAAATCAGTATATTAGACTACAAAAAAATTTAAAACTTCTTTAAGAAGAGAGGAAAAACAAAACCCTAAGATTAGAAGCCAAACCACAAAGTAGGAAAATATTTATGACAAACGTAAGTGAAGGCTTAATATCTTCAACATGTAAGGAACTCAGATCAGTGAGGAAAATAAAAGTCCACACACAAGTGGTTACAGGATGTGGACAGTTCACTGGATAGAAGTATAGTTTGTTAAACATGTGGAAAGATGTATACGGTTACTAATAATCAAATAGTTTGTAATTACTCCTCCAGAAAAGTTAGATTTGATTCCCAAGAGCAACAGAACTAGAAGATGTTTAAAAATGAAACAAATGCAGAAAAACTTTATGAAGAAGAACCTTTACCTGGACAATTTGAAAGCTAACCTAAATAAATGGGCAGATGTTACATGTTATTAGAGGGGAAAGCATCATTGTAAACATTGAAATATTCTACAAATTAAACTGTAATTTTTATGTAGTTCACATAAAATCCCAGTGAGAATTATTTTTGGGCACTTGATTAATTGCTTCTACAATTCATCTGGAGGAGGAAATGTGCTAGAATGGCCAAGAAATTTTTCCAATGGAAAAGTAGTGATAGAGGATAATACCAGATACGAAAACATACTGTAATGCTGCACTAATATAAATGGTGAGCACAAGCATAGACAAATTGCTACATGGAACAAAGTAGAATCCAGTAACAGACCCAGTTATATATAGGAATTTAGGGTTGAATAAAGTTGGTATTTTGATACAGCTGGGAATTAATTGTTCAGTATACTGTGTAGGGATAAATGACTCTTTATTTGGGAAGAAAGATTTTACTTCCCCAAATTCAAAATGAATTTTATTTGGTTCAAAAAACTAACTCAAAAACAAAACAACTATAAAGATATTAGAAGAAAATAAAGGGAAATATGTTGGAGGATATATTATGTTGGAAAATATGATTTTTTTGTAGACCATTTAGGAAAGACCAAGACCCAAAATCATAAGGAAAGGAGTGATAAATTTGATCATTATCAAAGTTGACATTTCTGTGTGACAAAAGACATTACAAGGTGACAGACTGGGAAAAAAGTTTGTAACGTATAAAGAGGTAAAAAATAACAGAATTGACACAATTAAGAAATGGAGAATAGGAGTAGTTCTCAGAAAGATATGAGAGTCAAAGCAGTGAGGAGGGATTCAACATCACTTGTGATTAAGGAAATGAAAATTAAAACTAGATTTTTTCAGTGGGGGCTATCATGCAAAAATTAAGATAGTGAAGGGTGTGGAGAAAAAGGCACCTAATACATTGTTGGGAACACAAAATTGGATCTATTGTTTCAAATAACAATTTGGCAGAGCCTATAAAAATTTTTAAAAACATGCTTTGATTTAGCAGATACTCCTCAAGGAATCTATAATATTCCCACAAGAGAACACAAGTTAGTATGAGCAAAGTCTATTGTAGCATCATTTATAATAAAAAACGGAAGATAACCACAAATAAATTTTGGTATCTGTGTACTATGGAATGTTATGTAGCTTTTAAAAAAAGGGGTAGGTTTGTATGCATTGACATATAGCCTGGATGGATGCCTGGAATATATTGTTGAATCAAAACAAATTTAATTCCATTTTTTTGTAAGATAAAAAACCAAAATATTCATGTGTGTGTTCTGAATAAAAATAGAAAAAGGTCTAGAAGGATACATGGAAAATACTTAATTGTGACTATTGAGGGAAAAACAGGAGAGACTGATTTTTTTATTTCACATGTTTTTGCTTTGGTTTCAGTTTTTTTTACAATGAGTATTTACTTTTGTAATTAAAATGTTACAATTTCTCAGTTATCAATTTAATAAAGGCCTACATTTAGACTAAAAAGTTACAATACCTAATACTTAGGAGGATGTGGGGAAAATGTCACACTATTATGTTACATTGGCCATATGTATCAAGAGCCTTGAAAAGTATTCATATTCCTTCATGTAGCAACTATCTAGGAACTGATCAAAAGCATATTTTTAAATAGAGAACAAAAGATGTATATCCTAGAATTATTTTTTAGGGTGTATTTGCAGAATGATTAAATTATGGTATGTCCACTGGACAATATATAGCCATTAAAATGTTTATGGAGAAAATGTATTAAAATGCTTATGACAGTGTTGAGTGGGAGAAAATCAGAATACAAAATTGCATATGTGACATGATTCAAACTCTTAATCAGAAATCCCAATAACGCTCCACAAAAACCTATGATGGAAAAGTGTCTAGAAGAAATTAGATGAAAATCTTAAAAATTATGGACTTTGGGTGATAGGGCGTGGTGATTTAAATTTTTTTACTTTTTTATATTTTCTAAAATTATATGTATTACACGTCTAATGGAATATTTACTTTTAAAAATATATATACGGACAAATATGTTAGCTGTATGGTTAATAGGGATGTGCACTTTTAGAAATAGGTAAGCCCTATCATATGTTAAAGCATACTCTAAAATGTACTCTAAAAACTAATATCTAAACATTTTTGAGTGATGCATTTGGAATAAATTGGGATGATTTTTGCTTTCAGTATTTGGAGGAAAATTGCTTCTAGCAATATGCACAATAAAAATAGTTCTCATTTCTAATTTTCTATCTGTAGAATAAATGCAGAAACTTAAACATGGGCCATGGGATTTCTTTTCTTATTAACTCGCTGTGTTTCGAACACACAGATTTGGTCATGGAACAAGTTGCATTTTACGGAGTCTTTCAGGATGAGGAGGGCTTAGCCCGCTGGACCACAGGCAGAAGCATCAAGAATATGGTTATCGTGCAGAGCCTGCCTGTGGGTCAGCTGAGTGGAGCTCAGGGTACCTGGGAGCATGCAGTGTAGGCGAGGTTATCATCAAGGCAAATGGATTCATTTCCTTACCAAGTGTTATTGTGGACCTGCAGTAGGTGGTGTGGACATGGAGTAACATATGCTTTGGAGGACAAATCCAAGTAAATGTGATAGAAGAGCTACATTACAGGACATGTAAGGGCTCTGGGAGCACATGGAAAGACATCACACATAATCCAAATTTGAGTATAGGGGTGGAAGTCAAGGAATGCTTCCTACAGAAAATGATGTTTGAGGTGAGCCCTGATGGTAAACAAAGGGAACGATTAGTGTAAAGGCCTGGAGGTAAAAGGAGTGTGGGGAGGAGAGGGTGGTAGTCAAGGCATAGTAGCAAACAAGACCTGGGGAGTTTGAAGATGTTTGGTTTGGCTGGAACTAGAATTGAAATGGGCAGCGGTGAGAGACGAACCAAGAGAGGTAAGTAGGAGCTAACATTGTTCAAAGTTTAAAAACCACATGAATAAATTTGGAAATTACACTGAAAGTTAATGGGACCCTTTGAAGAACTTTAAGCTGGATAATAGCAACCCATTTTACATTTTAGAAAGATTACGTTGTAGTGGATAGTGGATTAGAGGGAGGCAAGACTGGAGGCTTTTGTGGGGGAAGATGACAGTGGCCCGATTTAGAGCTGAGACAGGGTAGGTAGGGGGCTAAATTCAGGAGGTATTGAGATAAAGTAGACAGGACTTCATGAGAGGGAGGAGGGTGGCTGATCACCAGGTTTCTGGCTCAGGCAGCTGAGGGGCTGGTGGACCCATTTCCTGTAGTTGGGAATGTAGTTGGCTTTGGTGAGGAGATGACAGATTGGGTTTTGGACATGTTGAGTGTAAAAGGCTTATAGGACAGATGTGTAGTTCTTGAAGAGGCTTTTATGCTGCAAAGACATGCTTTGTTATATGAATGACTGAGCACTGTGCACAAGTCCATTATTAAGATTAGTGTTTCTATGTGGTAAAGTTTTTTGGAGTATAATTATACAGTTATAAGTTGATTAAGATTAGGAAAAATCTGTCTAGTTTAGACTGGACTGTTGATGCCTTTTATATGGAGTTATTTAAGATTCCACGACCCTAACTTTGGGTAATGTAATTGTCTTTTGAACTAGACTCTGCCACTCTCAGCAGGTGGTGGTTTCTCTGAAGAGTTAGTGCTCCTGTTGTCAGTACCACTGACTGACTGGAGTGATTTCTGTTGATGTTGACAAACTGGTCCCTTCCCCATAGAGATAGGCCAGGACATAGGGTGGTGGCCTGTGTCTGCACTCACCTGGAAGTGCTCACCTCACCATGAGTTGTCGTCTAGTCCATTCAGGCTGCTAAAACAGACTACCACAGATTGGGTAGATAAAACAGCAAACCTTTATTTCTCACAGTTCTGGAGGTTGGAGGTCCAAGATCAAGGTCTGGCAGGTTCAGGGTCTGGTTGAACGCCCACCTCCTCATTAATAGGTGACCATCTTCCTATGTCCTTGCATGGCAGAAGGAGTGAGGGAGCTCTCTGGGGCCTCTTATAAAAGGGCACTAATCTCATTGTGAGGGCTCCACCCTCATGAGCCAATCACCTTCCAAAGGCCCCTCTTCTAATACCATCACGTTGGGTATTGGGTTTCAATATATGAATGGGGGCGGGCAGTGCAAGCATTTAATCTACAGCAGAAGTGTAGAATCATTCACTTGCCACATGATGGGAGTGGGTGAGAACATGTAGGGCAGAATGAGAAGAAGCTCAAAGCAGAGCTGCAGCATGTGTACATTAAAGGAAAAAGTAGGGGAGAATGTGCCTACGAAATAATTAGGAAAGAGGATGTCTTAATCAGAGACCATTTGGTGGTTGAAAGAAATAAACCCATTTGAAATGGCTTAAGTGAAGGGGGATTTCTGAGGAGGTCTCCATGGCATTCAAGGTGGTTTCTTGGCTGGAGCCCACTAGTGTCTGGAAAGTTGACGGGAGTCAGTGCAGCTGCTCTCTCTGCCTTGGCTATCCTGAGTCTGTAACCCCTGCCAGTTCACAGACCCAGCCTTTCCACTTCCCAATTCTAGATTCTCAGGAGAGCGAATCTGAGAATTCACTGTTCACGGTTGCAGGGCCAGCAGAGCAGATTTGCCTAGCTGTGTACCTGAGCCTGGTGGGCTGGCCGGGCAGTGCGTACAGAGGGTACTCGTGAGAGTGCAGAATCCTGGCAGCTGAGGAGGAAGTTCCAAGAATTGGGCGAGAGCAGTCATTTTAAATGGCTCAGAGATACGATAAAGGGATAAGGAGTGAAACTAGGTTTGGCAAATTGAAGTCATTAACCTAGGTTTAAAGAATTACCACAACGAATCCTAGAAGACTCACGAGATGGATAACCAATGGCTGTGTTCAGTGATCATTTGTACAGAAATTGGAGGAAAAGAGATTTTTAAAAAATGAAATTTAATTTTGGAGTTGTGTCAGAAGCACTTAAAGTTTAATTTTAAAAAGCAGTAATTTTGTATTGTTTTGCACTACAATTGCACTGAAGCATTTCTATGCCTTTAACTCTGGAATTTGCAATGTCTCTTATGTCACCTGATATGTTATAAGAAATTCAGTAAAGCTATTCTAGAGCTCATTTATTTTTCATATCCCATAAGTTCATAAAATAATCATAGCTTATTTCCACATCTTATTTTGCAGTGCCTTCCATGATATTGTGACAGAGCTTTTGGCCCTTGTTATGGCCAGAGCAAACCTCTGTCCCAAAGGTTATAAATTCTGCCTGTTAGGTAAATGATAAAACAATTCATAAAAAAATCTGAACCCCTTTTTTTCGGTGAGTAAACTCCATTATGTCCCTCTGGCTTTCAAATTATTTTTAGATGTCCATTTCAAACATGTTAGGATTAAGGTTGATAGGATTGAAGAATATTTCACTAATTCCTAGTACTTGGGCATCAGCTAGCAAACATGTCAGGTTTCCCAGTTAACCAATATTCAGTATTATGGCATCTCTATGTTATGATAGGATTAGACCCTTGTGATAAGCCCCCAGCTCACAGAATCAGGGAACCTGCAGGTTGTACAAGTCCTTATGATGCTTGGCATCTCATTAGAGGTAGTCATTATCCACTGTGAGATTCACTTCAGGTTCTAATATCTTTGTGTAAATATCCATGAAGGTTTCTGAGCAAATGTTTGAGTGCCCTCTGGAGGCATTATGAACAGTTAAAACCTACACTCCTCAAAA
Source organism: Leptonychotes weddellii (assembly GCF_054177405.1). Classification (NCBI taxonomy): domain Eukaryota; kingdom Metazoa; phylum Chordata; class Mammalia; order Carnivora; family Phocidae; genus Leptonychotes; species Leptonychotes weddellii. The sequence continues at coordinate 76,974,894 of NC_138381.1, forward strand.
GGTTTTCTCGAATAGCCCCAGGAGAGCCAGTGGTCTAGATGTTGAACTGGGGTGGATGTAAATTGGGAGCAGAGGAGAGCTGAGATGGAGCCCATGAGAATACTAGTATTTATGGAGGAACAGGAGCTCTCCAGGCCGACTGAGTGTAAGGGTTATGTGGCGAGAGTAGAACACAGAGGCAGAAGGGAGCCAGAGGAGTGTGGTTGGTGGTGGTCAGTGGCCAAGAGGAACTTGAATGGTGTGGTGGTGGGTTGAGGAATGAATGGGAAGTGAAGCTGTAGAAATCAGGAAAATAAATTTTTAAGATGCTTCCATAGGGAAATGGGGGAGAAAGAGTGTATGACAGCTAACGGAGGGATAGGATTAAATATTGGTTTTCCTTAAGATAGAAGAGACTTTGCATTGCATTTAAGTGCTGGAGGAAAAACAAGCAGAGGGAAGACAAAGTTAAAAGATGTGTAGGGATTGGGAGAGAGAGCTGGCTTTAAAGTTATTGGCCTGGGATAGTTGTTGAGGGAGGATGTTGCCTTTTATAGGGATTTGGAAGATGGCAAATGATTTTTAGTTTGTTGTGGGATGATAGGGAAATATTCCTTAGGCAGTGGGAAATACAGGTAAGAAGACAGAACTGGTTACGAGAGAATTTGGAATTATAATGGAAATGGTCTCATTGAAACCAAGCAGCTGGTTGAGTCAGGACATAACCTTTCGAGGATACTTGTGTTTAGCCCATAGGACTGAAAGAAACGGTCCGTGCCCTCAGCAAGGCCTGAGGGGAGGTGAACAAGTGTTGGAATCGGGGACCAAGGAGACTTGTATGAACCAGGAGTCTGTGAATTGTGAGGAGTGGCCCAGTGGTCTGACAAGGAGGAGATCACCACTTTGAGAGCAGTTTTGTAGAAGTAGTGGAGCTGGGGGTGGGAGAGGGGGGCGGAAAGGGAGAGGAGGGTGCGCAGGAGTGGAAACAGAAGGTATGGATGTTTGTGGGGAGGCTGAGCAGTGAAAGTGAGGAGAGCAGACTGGGCCTAGCTAGGTGGGCCGGAGGCACTCCAAAGAGCAGATGGGGACCTGTCTGTGCGCAGCCAGTTACAGCCATGCCATAGTGACTATAGAAAAAGAATCATACTTGCTTTTCGCTTTTACAGGTGTAAGATTTAAATTTTGTGTAACTTCTCTGCCACCTCCTATTAGAAAATAGATTTGAGAATAGATTGAGAATCTGACTAAGTGGGAGAGAATGTTTAGGTCTATTCATGACATTCAAGGGGGCTCTTGCATAAGGAAAGACAGAATAAATGTGACCAACTTTTGATTTATTATTCTGAAAGATGTCAAAAGTCCAGTCCTTTAAATGTGCAGGACCATTTGTAATCATGAATAACATTTTTTCCCTTTTTGGAAAAACTAGTAAGATGGCTAACAGAGGCTTGTCTTCAGTTTTGTAAAATATTAAGGAAGGATAATAGATTCCTAATATCAGAAGTATTAAAGTAAGAGTATGTTTAAATTTGGGAGGGGAGGGTGATTTCTAACCTCATAGTACTCAGTTTTGAGTGGTAAGGCATAATATTTAGTGTACGCATATACAAGGGGTAGGATAGGCAGGTCCCAGCTTCAGCCAGACATGTCTGCTGCTGTGGTTTGTAGGCCATGGAAGGCCTCCACACTCTTCCTTCCCCCTGTACCATGTTGTATAGCAGACATTAAAAATGCACCCACGTCCCTCACAAAATCGGCTTTCATAGAACTGTGAGTTAAGCTTCATTTGACTAGTAGGGGACTTTAAACATTAATTAACTTTGATGTTATAATTTTCTTTTCGTATTTTGGATCCAATAAATATTTTTTTCAGGTCTCAGCATTTCCATAGGCCCTTGAGATGCTCATAAGCCCTAGGGACTCTGCTGAGGTGCCTGGATGAGACACCCCTGTTCTGCTGGGATGTCTAGGCACGTCCGGCAGGGTGGACTATCTGTTTGTTGGAGGCACCAAACTGCCCCCTGGGAAAACTCCATCCTCAGGGGAGCTGAAGTAACTGTTTCAAGTTAGCTGGTTTTGGTTGCAAGGAGCAGAGATCCATTCAGACTATTTTGTAAAACATGGTGCAAGGATGCACCTGGACCAGAGAACCTCAGGAACTCCGGCAGCCTGGAGACAAGCTGCAGTCTTTCCCGTGGATGGTGGGGCCTCTCTTTTCTTTGTCTTTTCCCTCTTGCTGCATCTGGCTTATTCTTTTTCCCTTCTCCGTCTGTCTGTTCTCCGACTTAGATTCCGTTTGCTCCTGACATCTCTGGTTCCTGTGTACATCATAACCTTGCAGCTCTACCTCTCACGGCAGATCACCTCGTTCTCAGTATTTAGCTGCCTGAGAAAGAGGTTGGGGATCTGACTTGGTTGCTGCTTTTATTTTTACAAGCCGCATCAGAGGTCACTGTTAAGCTCTTGGGTCAGGTGTCTGCACTCGGTCTCAGAGGCCGTGGTGAGTGAAGAGGAGTGGCGGTGGGGTCCACGGCAGCCTGGGCCTTCCCTGAAGGTTGAGACCATCCCTGTTGGTAGGATTTGCAGGCTCATAGGTACCACAATTGGCATGTGCAGTTCAGTAAGGAAGAAAAAACTTGGCCCAATATCAAAACCATTTGAAATTTTTCCAAATGTATTCCTGCCCTTCAAAGGCCTGTTAACAGCCTTCATTCTAAGTCAGCCCTTTGTTCCCATAGAAAAACTACAATCCCTAAATATATTGAAAGCATTTTCACTTTTCCATTTTCTTCATATTTTATTCAGACTCTGACATTGCAGGGTCACTCAGGGTGATCTGCAGGATTCTATTTCTCATGTTAGTGATTTCCGCTGAAAATGATACAGCTACTTCAGATAGCTGTTAGAAAAGTTGGGTAATTCTAACCTCATGTCATGCACATACTTCCTTTCCCCCAAGGACCTGGGAAGCTCTATAGACATAAAATAATTTAGCACCATCCCCAGATGCATGAAATTTAGAACAACTAAATGTTAGGTCTGAACGTCAACATGGCAGCAGTTTGATACCTAAGTGCCTTTAATATGTCATCAGACTTCCCAAGGAAAAGTGATGTTCCCCAAACTTAAAAATAGGTGTTGAGGGGCGCCAGGGTGGCTCAGTCATGAAGCGTCTGCCTTCAGCTCAGGTCATGGTCCCAGGGTCCTGGGATCGAGCCCCGCATCAGGCTCCCTGCTCAGCGGGAAGCCTGCTTCTCCCTCTCCCACTCCTACTTCTTGTGTTCCCTCTCTCACTGTGTGTCTCTCTCTCAAATAAATAAATAAAATCTTTAAAAAAAAAATAGGTGTTGAAATCTATAGCCAAACTACTCATAGTAGCCGGGGAGTATAGCAGAGAGGGGAGGTAATGATAGCTAATCTTTGTTGGGCCCTTACAAATTTCCAGGCACTCTTTTCTGTACTTGTCATGCATTAACTTATTTAATTCTTAAAGTACCTCAGAAGATTACCTTACAAGGTCAGCTGCCTTTATTATCTCTACTAATTACATTCTTAACCTCTTAGGTGAAGGTCACAGAGCTAGTGTGTGGTAAAGCCAGGGTGCCAACCTGCTCAGCCTGGCTCCAGTTTGTGCTCCTCCAGTGCTCATCTCACTGAAAAGTGGTGAAAAACCAGTTACTGATCTTAGACCCACTCGGGTTCCAGCCTATCCAAGTCACTTACATCCAGTATCCAATATCTATGAACCTAAAATTCAGTTTGAATAAATTCCTGTCATAGCCTAACTGTGATATCTTGGAGTGAACTTGTATAGACTGTCTGAATTTTCCTTTCAAGGGTTTCTCAGGTTTTCCCATTTTCTCTTTGACCATATATACCTCGAATCCCGTATATTTATATGAATCCCATATATAAATGGGGATACCTGTATTCTGAGCCAGTTCTTCAAAAAAATTTTGTGATCCTAAATTTTTCATAATATAGACCTTCTACTTTTTTCTTGCATTTTCCCTACCCAGCAGGATCCTAAGGCTTTGGTGGCCCTTCAGGCACCCACTGTGGCCCCTCCTCTGTCTCTTTTTCTGGAATGTCTTGGGGGTTTTGACTCCTGTCACTGTGGTAAGTTTTCTCATTGTTTCACTGTTTTTTCCTAGATGGAAAATCCCCCTCAAGTTTTTCTAAACCAAAGCTGTCTCTGGAGTTTTTTCTAAGCATTTGGGCTCAACAAGGAGGAAGATCCTCCAGCCTCCTAGTTTTCCCTAAACTCTTGCCTCTCTCTGGCTTTGAGTCCCCTAGACCTTAGACACCTTCCTCAGCTCTAAACACAGCAGAAACACCTTTGTCTCATTCGAGTTCTTCTTCGTTCCTCTGAGGTCTCGCTTCTTTTCACGTGAACCATGGTTAGTAGAGTTTTCTCTCTGCCATGCTGTTTTCCTCTGCTGTCTTGGAGGCCTCTGGGCCAGAAACCTGAAGCTCCCACTGTTCCTGCCTTCATTGAGATAGCACCACTTGTTTTTCAGTGGGGTTTGCTCTGTGAGTTTCTGGTGTTCTTCCCAAAGCCTGAACAGCAATAGCCTTCTCCTTAAATAGGATTTTCTGAAAATCTCACCCTGGATTTATGGTTTTACATCATTGTGCACATTTGATTCTGAATGCTGCTGTTTCCAGCCAAGCATTTTTTCCCTTTGTTTCCTTTTGAGCCTTTAGATTTGTGATAATATTTTAATAGTTTTTTTTCTTCCTCTTCAACTCGAGAAGACAAGAATAGGTATTTGTTCATCTTTATGAAAGGAAGTATGTGCAATGACATTTATTGCTGAAATCCAAAATACTCCAGTGGAACATGCAGTCTGGGTCTCTGTGGTTCATACACATGATAAGCTTTTCCATTACTTCCATGCACAGCTGGGAAGCAAGAGAAAGGAGAGCCCTTATTGATAACTGTTGGCCCTGGGGCACTGATGGGGGCAGGACGGTGTGGATTCTTGTTATTCACCCCCCTCCTCCCCACTGCCAAAGGCTGACTTCTCAGCTTCTGGGCTTCTCCCAACCCTGACCTTAACTTCCCTACCATATAAGGAGAATTGACTTGGTCAGGTAAGGGCACTTCAGTGGCCTCTATTCCAGTGGGCCTAGTCACTGTGCCTGGTTAAAACGTTAAGCCCACAGGATGGGTGGTATTTTTCTCCTTCCTGACTGTACATGGCCAGAGTGGTAAGACTGCGGCAACTCCTACATGGAAGAGCCCATAGCCCCCCCGCCTTCTCTCTTTCCCCCCTGTATTTGATGGACTTGCAAGTGACTGTCCTATGTGGAAGCCTAATAGAGTGACAGATGTTCTTTCTATTTCTTTCTGGCTTAGTTCTCTCCTATCCTGACTGGGGTACTCTCTACCAGCCTTCTTTATTATGGGTGGTAAGACTTAAGATAAGGTTTAGTATCTTAGTTTCTCCTATTCATACCAATACTTACTTTGGCCTGAAGCTCAGGATTACCACTAATAAAGGGAAAAGGAGTCCTCCATGGGATCTAGCCTAGCCTATGAAATGCTGCATCAAGAATTGGAGCCACAGGCCTAGCTAATAATGAAGTGTTTATGTGTTTTGCATTTCTAGTTCAGTCCTGTGGATATTTCTATCTGGAGAACCTAGAAGTGTGTTTGCTGAGACCACTGGCTAAATTTGGTATTAGTCTTTAATAGTCTTTAATTTTAATTTTAATAGTCTTTAATTTCCAGAAATAACACTGATCACCCATCAGTGCCAGTCCTACCAAATAAAAGCCTGAACACCATGATGTTCTGCATTGTTTGTTGTAACCATTCTCTGTCCCTGTTTGAGCTTGGGGTATTGAGAAATTTCAGTACATGCTAATCCTGAATTCTGATTGCCAGGTCCTATCCCATTTTAGGATTATTGTTATCTTTGTATGATTCTTTCATTATAAGAAGTCAGCTGCTCTTGACTTTATGCTTCCTCAGTGAGCCTGCTTTATAAATCTGTCTTCCCTGCTTTATAAATCTGTCTTTATAAATCTCAGCCTGCTTTATAAATCTGTCATTCAGGAGATGCTACCTGGTACTTGAGCACCAGGTAGAGGGGCACACTTGGCTGTGTGCAGAGTTGAAGAGCAGGAAGAAAGTAGTACGTCCACACTGTGAGAAAATGTCACCGAAGTAAGATGCATTTTAAAACAGTCCTGTGAATCGAGGGTCAAGAGAGAACATGGTTACTTTGGCTTGCCAAATAATACAAGTTATGAGTTACGAGTCAGGTATGAAAATAGCCAGAATCTGAGATTTCTAAAGTAGTCCAGTTCATAGAGACAGTAGACTGGTGGTTACTAGGGCTGTGGGGAGGAGGAAGGATTGTTGTTTGGGGGGACAGAGTTCCAGTTTGTAAGATGAAGTTCCTGAGACCTGTTTTACAATAATGTGAATATCCTTAACACCACTGAGTTGTTCACTTGAAAACGGTTAAGGTGGTACATTTTGTTAAGCATCTTTTACCACACACACAAAATATATATATATGTTTAAGAAAATAGCCAGAATTCCAAATCCCTAAACTTTTTGATTGCCAAACTATAGTGACACTTCCAGTCCAGGTGTCACTGGGTATAGTCCTGTGAAACCCACGTTTTATTTCTGTTGCGGCCTCCTGGGTCCAGTGTGTCTTTGTCCTTCCTTTAGTTACCCAGTCTGAGCCCTGTGTAGCCTTCAGGCATTCCCTTGCCTTTACCTGAGAGGGTGGCTTGAGCTTTGCAGTCTCTCTTTCTCTCCAGGGCCTGGACATGGATTTGTCCCTTTGGGTCTTACTACTCCAACAGTACAGGGAGGAAGCACATTTCATAAAGAGAGTCATTCTCACCAAGCATTTGGGCTCATCTGACCTGAGCCTTCTGTGCTCACTTTCCTGCCCCTGTGCAGCTCTTGCTTGCCCTCAGGGCCGGAGCTGTCCCTGGGCCCAGCTGTGAAAGATTGCTCCCTTGAGGAAGACAGATCCAGCAGAAGCAGCCAAAGGGAGAGGGGCAGGGAGAAGCAGACGAATCAGGCAGTCCATTTGTTTACATTCCGTGGGACTTAAGAGTGCTTTGACTCTCTGTAGGTGTCGTCCTTGTGTCCTGGAAAGATAGCACTTTCTTTCAGTGCCCCGATTGGTGCTCCTCCTTCCTGAGGATGGCATGTAACCCCCGCAGTTTAACAGTGAGAGGGAGCATCTGCATGGCTTAACACTTCACCGATGAGTAAACTGAGGCCGATGAGGCCAAATGACCGATGGTCACAATGCCATTTAGTGTCACATCAAGAATTTGAACTTCGGACTTGCCTGCAAGTCCAGTGTTCTACCCACCAAACCATTATGATTCCTAATGCATGTATGTGTTATACACTGACTGGGTGGATAAGATAAACATGTGCCTTCTATGTGGTATTCTCATAGGGGCCATCACTGGAGTGGGTCACATTCTGTCCCATTGCTCCGGCATTTGTGTGTGCAGGGTTTCTGTGTGCAGAGTTGAAGAGCAGGAAGAAAGTAGTACGTCCACACTGAGAAAATGTCACCGAAGTAAGATGTATTTTAAAACAGTCCTGTGAATCGAGGGTCAAGAGAGAAAAGCTGAAAGTGGGGCAGAAACCGGGAGGAACAGGAGACAGACACGGAGGTAAGAAAGCAGTGCTCCACTGTGAACAGAGGAGGAACCCTAATTACAGGGAGGCGGCCCACTAGCCTCAGGAAGCCCCTGCCTGTGAGGTGGTGCTCTTGGCAGGGACGGTTGTGTCATGTGCTAATGGAAATAAGGGAGATAAGGAAACTCATACTTAGCCTCAGCTGTGCTGTGGGCACTCGGATAGGTACTTTCACATTTATCACCTTTAATTACCACAGCAAAGCATTGTAGATGTTATTATCCATATTTTTACAGATCAGCCTGAGATCAGACATGATCCCCTAGCAAGGGCTAGAGCCAGGGCCTCCACCCAGCTGTGTCATTCCGTAGGCCATTTTTGTGGGAGGACTTGGCTGAGAGAAAGCTGGGAATGCATACCTGTGTCTTCCTTTATCGCCTTAATGACACATGTAGTTACCCTTCTCAGAAGAAAACCTGGCATCATTCCCTCCACACTCTCTGTTGCCCTTCTGTGGACCTAAATTTATAGTCTTTGTGGTACTTTCCAGTTAAAGAAAATTCACGTGGCTTCTTTTGTCTTTTATCTTTTCTGCATTAGGAGTCATCAGGCCAAGTCATAAGAAAAGCAGTTGTCTGGGGGACAAAGTGAAAACAGCTCTCTTCCCCGTATCTCATTAAAACAGAGAGCCCACATTAGCCATTGAGCTTTGTGAGGGAGAGGTCAGGGAACCTCGGACTTTAGACATGTGGGGCTTGTCAAATGGGGGCAGAAGTAAAGGGTGAGGAGAGAAGGGGGAAAAAGGAAGTGAGGAGCTGACGTACTTGGGGCCCCAAGTAGGGAAAGTGGCCAAGGGTAGGGACAAGGTGGCCTCCCCAGGAGATACCGGGTGAGTGGCTGAAGGGGCCGTTGTCCGGGGTTCTCTTAGTGCTCAGGAGTCACACTGGATTGGAGTCTTTTCTAGCCATCTGGTGGCAGGGAAATGCAGAGAAGGCATCAAAAGTGACATAAATTCTACCACTGTCAGTAACGCTTTCTATAACAAAGTTTGACGTCATTCCAGAAAAGAAAAGCATAGACCCAGGCTGACATAAGTTTAGTTGGCAAATCCTGCCCAGAAGCGGAACTGCCTTTGACCAACTTAAAAAGTTGACCTCAGTGTCTTTGGGGGAAATTATCCCATAAATTATTGAGGTCAGTGATTATCGGTAATGCATTCAGGAGATGCTACCTGGTACTTGAGCACCAGGTAGAGGGGCATTTGAATACTAGTCAGGCATGTTACTAAGATGTTACATGGATGGCAGCCAATGGCCAAAGACTGATGGACAATTTGAGGATCCTGCTTTGAGGTCATTCCAGTTTTCAGAAGTGCATGGTACTCCAGTGACTAGATGCCATACATAAGTATCTGAACAGGCCTTTGGGTGAACAGAAACCTGGAATATGTTCTGAGGCTGGGCTTTCTGATGTGGAAGGGTTTGGCCACAAGAGATTTAGACCCAGGAGTTTTAGGTGACTGCTTAGACCGCTATAAGTGAAATTCCCCTGTCAGCTTTGACCCCTACAACTTCTGGTTACTGAAGTTGGCCCAGGAAGTCGAGGAAGCCTGTGTTCACTTCTCGGAGTGAGAAGCACATCTCAGAAAAGTGGCCGGGCAGTTGGGCCTTCTGGGGTGTTGTCAGCTAGGGCAGATGAAGACGTTCGAGGAGTAGACCAGCCAGAGGCCTGAGTGCTTTAGAGTGCCCGGGGAAACCAGGTGGATCGTTCTTCAGAGGCTTTCCGAAGCCTCCCAGGTGTGATGGCTAGCACCTTACAAAGTGGGGCTTCACTGTGACCTGTTACCATTGAGGTGGCCCAGGGCCCAAGCAGAGGGGCTGTAATGAGGAAAAATAACTCTAGTATCTGGAACAGTGGGGTACTAGAAAAAGTGTGGGAAATAGGAAGGACCCATTTGGGGCCATGAGCCTGCCCTGGGCAGCCAGAATGGGTGTCTTCCAGGCTGCTGGTATCTTCTATTCCAGGACTGATGGTGATGGTAAAGCTAAATAGAATGGGTTTGGCATTCCACAGACTTGATCAATGAGTTCTAAGTGATTGATGGGACTAAGTTATACTAAGATAGCTAGGGAAAGGAAGTGGGCTGGGTCCATGTGTGGCTTGAGTATCTAAGTCTTCCTATAGCCTGTTAATGTGTACTTTAGACTGGAATTTCCAGAAGGTATAGTAGAGATTAGTGAGGAGGTAGATATTGCTTCTGTCGTGTGCCCAGATCTCTGGCCTGGAACAGAACAAATAATCTATTAGTCCTGTTACTTGGCAGCATGCAGGCACCAGGGACCTAAATGGCCTTTCCACTTCTATTTTGTGTGCCAAAGCCTGTAGGAAAAGGTTAAGCAGAGCTATCCCTTCCCTTGGAGTTGTACCACTGCCAAATATCTGATTGAGTTGATTTCTGGCACTTCCTGATAATTTGTGAGGAGGAGGAGTTGCTAACCAAGTTGGGAACATGTCCCATGTTCTCTCTCCATGAACAGGGGCATCTATTATGTCCAGGGGGAACAAGATGATAGAATTGCACGGCCTTGGACCTGGAAATCAAGGTCTTACAAGAACACATTAGTGGATTGCTGCCTAATGGGATAATTTCTGAATCCTCTATAAAACGCCTGTCTGGGTAGAGAGTTATTTCCTGTGGTGTTCATCTTTAAGTTCTCTTGTATAAAACTTGACTTTGGGATTATTGTGGAGGAATGTGGGGGACATTTTTCTTACTTCGGTAATAAATTACTAACACGAGTAAGTGTTCATCTTACCATTTGTTCATGTACTTTCAGGCTTTAAAATAAAAATGTTTAATGTGGAATCTCAACTCCCTTTTGATTTCTGGATCCTTTTACGCTTCAAAAAGTGTTACTAAGGACCCCAAAGAGCTTTCTGTTGATGTGGGTTACAGGCATTGATATTTACCATAAATTGAAATGAAAACTAAAATTTTTCAAAAATAATTTATTTAAAAATAAACACATTTTGTGTTAACACAGATGGCATTTTTATGAAAAATAGCTATTGTCTAAAAAAAAAACCAAAAACATGTAGTGGGAGGAGTGGCAATGTTTACATTTTCATAAATTTTCTTAATAATGAGGCTTAAATTGAAGGCATCTCCTTCTGTATTCAGACTTTGAGTTTGTGGTTTTGGTTGAAGTAGCTGAAGACATCTGGCCTCACAGAGATGACATAGTTGGAAAAGGGATTGTTTTTGTAGCCTTTTCAGGTAATTGTGAGTTCAATTGTGTACAGCACTAAAACTTGACAAGTGGTAGGTTTGTAAAAGTCGCAACATCATTCTGAAACCACACCAGTGAACTTTTTTACTCTAAGTAGAGTAAAATCCATGGGTCTCTCTTGTACTTTTTTTTTTTTTAAAGATTTTATTTATTTATTTGACAGAGAGAGAGACAGAAGAGCACAAGCAGAGGGAGTGGCAGAGGGAGAGAGAGAAGCAGGCTCTACACTGAGCAGGGAACCCGATGCGGGACTCGATCCCAGGACCCTGAGATCATGACCTGAGCCAAAGGCAGACCCTTAACCATCTGAGCCACCCAGGCGCCCCTCTCTTGTACTTTGAACAGATCTTTTACCTGTGATGATTTTATTAACTCACACATTGGTCATTTGGAAAACATTGATTCACTGAGTTACACAGATCTTGCAAATGTTCATACATTTCATTATATGTAATATAAAAAAATCACATTTTTTAGGATCACTGTCAGTCTCAATGGAAAAGTCTTCAAATATTGGAAAGCTATAGAACTCATGGTGGCATACACAAGTTTCCCAAAATCCCAGTTTTCCCTTGTAGGTTTGGGTTTGACCATTGGCAACATACCATCAGTGGTTTACTGTTACCTCAAATGTCCGCCCAGTATCTGAGTCTGCGTAACCAGTTTGTCAATCATTCTTTCGAGTAAAAAATGATGTTTTGTCAAGAAAAAAGGCTAGTTGAGGTTACACCTCAGTTATGCAAGTGCTTTTCCTTAGGCAGCCGTTGTACTTTGCTGTGCAGCCTGGTGTATTTCCCATTTTATTATTTTTTTTTTTTAAGATTTTTTGTTTTTTAAATTTATTTGACTGAGAGAGATACACAGCGAGAGAGAGAACACAAGCAAGGGGAGTGGGAGAGGGAGAAGCAGGCTTCCCGCAGAGCAGGGAGCCCGATGTGGGGCTCGATCCCAGGACTCTGGGATCATGACCTGAGCTGAAGGCAGACACCCAACATGATATGATAAATAGAAGTTTAGAAAATATGCTTGTATGTATTTAATACAAATATAAACATATTTGATGTAAGTATAATAAATGGGTCTAGATTTAGTAAAATTAATGATTTTTATTGCTTTTTCAAGGGTATTCCTAAGTGAAGCTTTTTTTTTTTTTTTAAACTCTGAGTCCATAGAGATGAGGAATACAACTGACTGCTAGCACTCTTTGGTCTCTCTTAGGTTTTCATGTGAGGAGCCAAGAAGTCTGTAGTTTTACCAACAAATACTTTTATATCCTTAGCGCAAATCTCAACCCAGTGAAAAAAGCAAACAGTGTCTTAGTATTATTCTTTTTTTTTTTTTTTTTTAAAGATTCATCTATTTATTATTTTGAGAGAGCGAGAATGAGAGAGAGTACATGAGAGGGGGGAGGGTCAGAGGGAGAAGCAGGCTCCCCGCGGAGCAGGGAGCCCGATGCGGGACTCGATCCAGGGACTCCAGGATCATGACCTGAGCCGAAGGCAGTCGCTTAACCAACTGAGCCACCCAGGTGCCCATGTCTTAGTATTATTCTGAAAATCATTTTTGATCTTGTTTTGTAAGGGTTTTGGAATCCTGAAAGAGTCTTCAGACAATATTTTAAGAACTGTTGGTCTAGGACGATAACTGGAAAGAACTGAGATTATTTTTTCTAAGAGGTTGGGCAAATTGTTCAGTATCCCATGCTCACAAGTTAGTTTTTTTACCTTTTTTTTTTTTTTTTTTTTTGCAAGGGACTCAACTTGTGGCTGGTGGCTTGATATCAGCCTGTTGATATCTTATTTGTAGGAATTTGAATGCCTAAATTTAAGGGAGAGTAGCCAGGAAGGGCCCACTAGGCCCTGATGTCTCAAACAGACAACTGCCCACATTTATATTACCTGCCTGATCCCTGAAGGTGTTTGACGTCATGCCCTTGCTGGGGTACAGTTTTGTTTAAGATGAACCAGGCCAGGTGTTAGGCTCTTAGCATGTTGTATGAAGAGCCTCAGACCTGGTGTGTGAGTAAGGAAACAATGTGAAGGATGTGTGTGGGTAAACATAATTTAGAGCATACTTTAAAAATTTCTGTGGATGGGAGGAATGAGAGGCAGGGATAGAGAAAAAGGAAGAAGGAAAGAGGTGGATGGATACCACAGCACACCCAGCTTATTCTGAGCTAGGAAATTGGGTAAAAGAGGAATCTTTAAGGAAAATAATTTGTCATTCTGTAGCCAATATTTATTCTTTGCATTTTTGCCAACTCAGGGAAGGGTCTAAATAAAACCTGAAGCCATTTAATAGGGCACCCACCTGGATTATTTATTCAACATTTGGCTGTGTCCTGTGCGATGAGCGTAATGCTATATGCTTGTGACTCAGTGGTGAGCAAAATGGACCCAGTTCCTGCCTTCATGGAGCTCATGTCTAGACGGACGTTAATCAACAGAGATGATTATTAGATTGTGAGAAGCATGTTGAGAGCAAGGATCTAGGTCAGAGGGTGCTGAGCTCATGTAGTTAGGAACCATTTGACCTGGGAGCATAACTAAGGAGATGAAGAATATCTGTTATAATGAAGGCTGTGATGACAGTGGACTATTTGCATATCCAGTGATCTAAGTAGGTATGTAGTACAGACCTATTTTACAGACAGGAAGCTGGTGCTCAGGTAGTTTAGGAAATGGTCTGAGGCCACACTGATAGTGATAGGAATAGGATTTGAGCAGTGATCTGTGGGCCCACTGTGTGTTTAAGCACCATGTAATACTGCCAAGCCCTGTCCTCTGTTGGGGAGAGTTAGAAGTCAAGTAGGTTGTTTTTGTTTTCTTACAGTTTACAAAGAACGTTTTCACATTAAGTATGAGACATTGACCAAGCACTTGCAAAGAACTACATTGATCCTCTGGATCACTGCTTCACAAGCTTTACTGTGTGTTAGAGTCTCAGGTTAGAATCCCCTGGGGATCTTGCTAAAAGGCAGTTTCTGAGTAAGTAGGTCTTGGATTGGTCCTGAGGTTCTGCATTTCTGACCAGCTCCCAGGCTGATAATGCTGGTCTGTGGATCCCTTTTTTTTTTTTTTAAAGATTTTATTTATTTATTAGAGAGAGAGAGATCACAAGTAGGTAGACAGGCAGGCAGAGGGAGAAGCAGGCTCCCTGCTGAGCACAGAGTCCGATGTGGGGCTCGATCCCAGGACCCTGGGATCATGACCTGAGCTGAAGGCAGATGCTTAACCATCTGAGCCATCTGGGCATCCCTGTGGATCCCTTTTTGAAATCAAGTTTCCAGAGCCAATTTTCCTTTTCCACATTCGGTTACTTCATGATGCGAATGTTGATCCCAGTCACTTTAAGCTTTGGAGAGGGAGAACTGAGGTGGGTGCAGATTGGTGGTGGCTGTTTAGAACACTTTGTCAGTTAGGGTTGCTTGTTAATCAGCAGCAGAGAAGGGCTCTGGCTAATTTAAGGTAAGAAAGGGTTATAGAATTGAAGGCAAGACAGAAGAGCCCGGTAGCCCTAGAGGGTCATGGTAGTAGAAACTGCTTGAACATCTGTCCTGGGCACCATCACTGGGCCACATGGAAGAGCTCCATTCTTTACTCCATGGGGCACTAGGAGAGAAAGTCTGGGGCAAGCTTAGGTCTGCTCCTTGCACCTTGACTGCTGAATAGTGATGAGGAATCTTGGGGACTGGGCTTTCACAGTGGGAGGATGGAGCACCCGGATTTATTGACCCATCAGTGCTGCTTAGGAGGGAGAGGTAACCCTAGCAGGAAGCGACAGTGCAGTTTGGAAAGGGAGTGGCAGCTGGGAGGTGATTACGTGACTGTGTTCAGTGTGAGTTTCTGAAGCCGCCCCCAGTTAGCAGTGCAAACTCCCTGTGTTTAGCAGGCAGGCAGATTGAGGAAAGAAAAGAGATAGTATTTACTGAGCCTTGACTTGTGCATTCCTATTTCATTTTTGTAATGACCCTAAGAGATAGAGGTAGAAGTATTATTTCTCTTTGTATTTGAGGAAATTGAGTCTTAGGCTTAGATAACTTGCTTAAAGTCAGACTGTTAGTAAGTGGAAAAGCTGCAAAGTGTGTATTTTGTAATACAACAGAAGTTGGCAGAAATTTCTGCTTTTTGGGGTAAAAGGTGGCTTTCAGTGAGCTGATCATTTTAAGGAGTGGGGGAAGTTGGGGAGAACGTGTGTGGATGCAGAGAGCGGAGGTGCTTGGGGATTCAAGATCTCGGAGGTAGAATGCTCTCAAGAACAAATTGCTGAGTTGATGATAGGTTTTCATGGTTTGATGTATGTAGAGGAAGAGTGGAATCTTTTTCTCTAGTGATCAGGCCTTGTGTGTGAGACCGGAGCTCATTCATCTCTCGGCCCCCTGGAGAGCACATGGTATTAAGGCTTCTCTGCTGGGTGATTATTTGACAGGGTTTATGGTGATTTAGGGAGATGCTGAGATCTCATCATTGCTGTGGGAAGGGAAGTGGCATGGCCACGTGAATGGGAGTCTTGCATGCACAGACTGTGGGGCACCCCAGACTATTCCAGTCCATGGCACACAGGCAGGCTTTGTCTTGGTTGTACAGGGATGGACCATGTTCCCTCACTGGCCAGGCACTGAGGAGAGGCTCCTGCAACTGCTTAGCCACAGCAGAAGCTGTGCTTCAACTATAAAGTCTTCTCTGACTAAATTTTATCTTCTTTCCAGATGGAACATTCTTTTCCATTCCTGCCCACTTCCCTTTGATTTTGGACTTTAAAATTTTATTCTAAGAAAGTATCCTTTCCCATCACACACAAAACCGTAATTTGGTAGAGCTAAGAACAGCTTAAAGCTCTTCTCGAGGCCACGGAGCTCACAGTAGATACAGGCTACATTTCATCTCGGCTGGTCTGCTGTGAAACCTGTGCTCGCTCTCCTTTACCGTGCTGCCCACCAGGGGGGGGAGAGAGAGAGAGAGAGAGAGAGTGTGTATGTGTGTGTGTACACGTACATGAGAGACTTTGGGGAGGTGAAAACCGAATGTACCATTTATGGATTGAAGTTGAAGCAAAGAGGAAACTATTGGGAAGGAAAGAAAAAATTAAGATTTTTCTGTGAAATGTAATCTCTTTAGTAAAAGAATGTAAATGAAATACATAACTTGTATTCTTCTAAAGTGAGCAAAGGTGAAATGACTCCAGGTTTTTATGGAGTGAAAAGGGTTTGGATCAGTATGAAATAAGCCTGCCCCATTCAACATCCCAAAAGAATAAACAAAGACCCATTGTGTGAATATAGGACCTGACAGAGATCAGTGGAGGGGAAGATGTTACTGAAAGCATTCCGTGTCCTGGTGTTAGTTTCCAGAGCTGGTGGTTTCCTAGGCTGTAGCTTCCTGTGGCTGTACCAGGGTGCCACAAACTGGGTGGCTTAAAACAGCAGAGATTTATTCTATTCTGGAAGCCAGAAGTCTGAGATCAAGGTGTGAGCAGGGTATCAGCAGGGTTGTACTCCCTCTGAAGGCTCTAGGGAAGAATCCTGTGCCCCTTCTAGCTTCTGGTGGTTGCCAACAATCCTTGGCTTGGCTTGTAGACACCTCTCTCTAATCTCTGCCTCTGTTGCCACACTGCTTTCTAACCCCTGTGTGCATGTATCTGTCTGAATTTCTTTTTCCTTTCTATTATAAAGGCACCAGTCATTGGATTCAGGGCCCACCCCAATCCAGTATACTTTATCTTAAGTAATTACATCTGCAAAGACCCTATTTCCAAATAAGGTCACACCCTGAGGTTCCAGGTGGACATGAATTTTTGAGAGACTGAATTCAACCTAGTACACTTTCTTCTGCAAAGCTCTGGTTAACCCAGCCTGACATTGACAAGTTCATGCAGGAATGAATGTCAGCAGTTGGTGCTGCAATTAGAAGATGGGAATTTGGCTGTTGATTTTTGATTGGGCTACAGTGGAAGGGAGACTCAGAGACAGTGTGGGTTTCCAAGGGAAAAGACGTGTTGAGTGCAATGAGGACTTCAAGTTAAATCTTTACACAGTTTTTGGTAACCACATTGGAAGAGAGTGTTCCCTGTTCCAGAAACTGAACTAGCATTTCCAGGAGGAGTAGTGAGGCCAGATTCACCTCCTACTAGAAAAGCAGCTGCACACCAGCCCACTCAGGAGCTAATGTCCTTGTGGAACTTGGTTTTCCAACCCCCAGTGGGGCCTTTACCATGCTTCACCCCTTGTCTGTGCCTGAATCCCATCCTTTCTTCCCTCTTAGGAACCTTGGCAGTCTCATGCCTTCCTGTTTTTCTTTTTTCTTTTCTTTTTTTTTTTTTTTTTTACAGATTTTATTTATTTATTTGACAGAGAGAGCACAAGCAGGGAGGAGCAGCAAGTAGAGGAGAGGGAGAAGCAGGCTCTCCACTGAAAAGGGAGCTCGACGTGGGTCTCGATCCCAGGGCCCTGGGGTCATGACCTGAGCCGAAGGCAGACGCTTAACTGACTGAGCCACCCAGGTGCCCCTGCCTTCCTGTTTTTCTTAAGATGGAATTCTAGCTTTATAGGAAGACCACTACTGACTGTACAGGTGTGTTGCAACTGTAACAGTTATGTTTTCTCAAGAATAAGTCCTAAAAAAAAAAAAAAGTTCTTATCATTTAAAGTGTTCCTGTTGCTTATAGGACCCTGTTGATGTGTGACTCCTGCTTTTGCCCCACCTTCTGCCTTTTACATACTGAACTTTCACTTGCTAGGGTTTGTCATCCTGACTGTCTCTAGACACCTGCCATTCCCTAGGCTGGGATCCTCTGCCCTCCTGCTCTTTGTGGCTAACTCAGTTTGTCCTTTGCATTTCAGTTTAGAAGGAGAGTCTACTAGAAGTCTTCCTTGTCATGCTGAGATTAGTTAGGATGCCCCTTGTTTGGGCAGCTGTGTCCACAGATGTGAGCCTCTGTGATAGCATGGGTCATGCGATACTGGACCTGTCACCTTCCCCTCCTAGATTGTAAAACACATGGATGCAGAAACCATGGCTGTTTTGTTCATCATAAGATTCTTTAGAACTTAGGCCAGTGCCTGACGAATACTGGGAACTCAATAAATGTTTGTAGAACGTATGCCTGTATGCATGCATGCTCTGACCCTACATAGAAGAGTTCAGCATCCAGGATGGTGACACTTTTCTTGTAGGCCTGCTTCTGGGTGGAGAATCGCTTACGTATCAAACACTAAACATGGCAAGAGCCAACATGTATTAGAACTGGGAACACAGGGTTCTTCTTCTAAAATACTTCCCAGTAATTAAGGGACCTAGAAGTTGATTTGGATTCCTTATATTTCACAGTTACTAGTCTAGTGCATCATCATCTGAGGTAATGCTGATCATCTTTGTTGGAGAGCCTTCTCCAGACCCTCTGACACACTTGCCTGTTCTACATGTGTGAGGAAGATTAATCATGTGGCCACTTCAGCCCATTGCCGTTGGTGGTGGTGATTTTTGGGTGAGTGTGGAGGCGTAGACATATCTTCTTTCCTGTTCTTCTTTTGTTTTTATCCTTCCCAGAAAGTGTGCCCTTGTCCCTTTGAGGGAAAAAAACTTTAACCTGTATGTTCTAACAGATCTAGTTCTGGATGGGAAGTTCGTTTGATCTCTGCTGAAATAGATTTAACCCACAAATTAAAGGGTCTGCTACTACAGAGTGGGATTATTTATATTTCATGCTTTATAGGAAGTCTTGCAGTCCTAAAATTTTAGAAAGACTGGTAGTACTTTCTAAGTTTCTTATAGTCAGATTAGTTGTATTTTCTCAGAAACAAGAAAAGAGGTAATTTTCACTTGACTATGACAAAGTAATTGTGTATTTTCAAATGACTAGATTTCCTGAGCCAGCAGTCTGAATTTCAGAGAAAACATTCAAGATGAAAAAAGAAAAAGTCGATGTCCAGAGAGGAATGGTGAAGGGATGCACCATGAGCAGGATCACGGGCACTTCTTCCCCTGGAAAAGGAGATAGAAGAACTGGAACTGGACAGTGTGCGTGTGTTTGAGCTTTGGCGGTGGGAGAGGAGGGAGCGCTCTGATGCGCTCTGTCTTCTCCCTGAGGAGTGGCGATCCGGGTGGGGGTGGGGCCGCTGCCTGGAGTCAGGGGAGAGGTGGAATCAGAGACAGGCGAAAGCGGGAAAGGCTACAGGCACTCCAGCAGCCCTCAAGGCTCAGTTGAAGTTGTTGACAGAAAAACCTTGGCAGTTTTATGATTTTCCCTGTCAGCACGCAAAGGCTGAAATTTCTGTTGGAATAGGCAATGATTTCTTCCAGGTAGGCAGCCACTTTGTCTTTTGATCATTCCCATTTGGCAAAAGCCCAGTCCTGCAGACACTCATCCATCTGCGTTCCTCACACAGCACCTGAGTGATAAGCCCATGACCACTTCTGGTGTTTCTCTGGTCACTCCACTCTCCTGCCCTGCACACAACCATTCGAGACCCTCTCTGCGTTCCCAAGCTGCCCAGCATCCACTTGCCCTCTCCTCTGCAGATGGCCTTGCTTCCTGCTCACTGAGCACCTTCCTGCGCTCTCCCACCATGTGCCGTCTCCTCTGCCACAGCGGAGGGCTGGCCTTCCCCCTCTCAGGCGGACTCTCTGATTCTCCACGGGCCTTTCCACAATTTCTTTTCTCCCCTACTCTGCCTTTCCCTTTCAGTGGAATTCTTCCCATTTCTCTTTCTTCCCTGAACTTTTCCTGGAAGCATAACTACAGTCACAAACTGCAGGGTACAGCATGATGAATGTTCACAGCTCTCAAGTAAACACTCTGTGTAAACCAGCGCCCAGCTTAGGGAGCCACGTGACCAGGACCCCCGAGCCCCCTGTGCTCCTTTCTAGGCATAGCTCCTCTGCCCTCTCTGTTCCTAAGAGCGTAGACTAACTTCGCCTGTTTTGAACTCTGTAAGTGGAATCATGCAGGATGTCCTCTTAGTGCTGGAGTGTGTCCTCTTCACTTCTCACCTGGCACTGCTTCAGTTAACCCTCTACATGTTAATGGCTCACAAATTTGCATCTTATGAAGTGCTGACATCTTTCTTACCTGAGTGCCAGTTCCTTCCATCCAGCTACTGTCCTTGACATCTGCTCTTGGATATCACAGATGTCTGAAATTGAAGTCATGTTCTTAGTCTCTAATCTGAGGTCTTTCCTAGTGTTTCCTGTCTTAATGAACGGCCCCACCTCCACCCGGTTATTCAAACAGAAAACCTAAGGGTCATCCTTGGCATTTCATCTTGTGTTCAGTCCACTAATCTGACTGATTTTTCTCTCCTAAATATGCCTTAAAATCATCCAGTTCTTTTTATCTCTAGAGCTGCTTTCGTACAGGTTACTATCCTTCCTGTCCTAGACTACTAAGGTAATCGCTAGCGTATTCACCCCCAGGTACTCCTGCTTTTCACTCACCTGTTAACTCTACTTCAGCTACAGTTTTTTATTTAAAAACACAAATGTGGGGCGCCTGGGTGGCTCAGTCGGTGAAGCGTCTGCCTTCAGCTCAGGTCATGATCCTGGAGTCCCAGGATCAAGCCCTGCATCAGGCTCCCCGCTCGGTGGGGAATCTGCTTTTCCTTCTGCTCTTCACCCCTCTCGTGCTCTCTTTCTCTCTCACATAAATAAAATCTTTTTTAAAAATTAAAAATAAAAATAAAAACACAAGTATGTTTCCATTTTAAAATGTACGAAAACTAACCACTTCAGTGGCTTTCCATTGCTGTTAGTATAAAGATCAAGACCTGTGAGTTCTACACCATCCTCCCCATTCTCACCATGCCCTGTGTCCCCTGTGGGCCCTTCCTCTCTTCTCATCCAGGCCTTACTCCCACAGTCCATTGTGGTTGACTGTGCTTTGGGGCGGTCTTCCCTGACCCTGCTGACCAGGTCAGCCCCGCTGCCCTCGCAGTCATGGGCTCTCAGAGCACCACCCGGCTCTGCCTCGTAGCACTTAGCATAGTGTGGGTTTTACATTTCTTGTGGATGTCTTTGATGATGTCTGCCTTCCTGCTGCAGATGGTAACTTCCACACAGGAAGGGACTAGGCGTGTTCTTGCTCACTGTTGAGGGCACACACACTCGATAAACATTTGTTGCTTGGTGCCCCGTGGAAGACAAAGAGATGAAAGAGTCTTAGATGTTCACTAAATTCACTGGTTCTCTGCGCCTCTTGCTGGTTGGGAGCCGGCCCTCAAGGGGCAGGGAAGACAACAAACAAGGAAACGCGTCCGTAAGCACACAGACTTAACTCAGGCGGCTGTGGTGGGTATGGGATGGTGAAGAAAACCCAACAGAGCCCTGGCTGAGAGAGCCTGAGGGGTAGGAGGTGAGTCAGTCTAAAGTGGTTAATGGAGCGGGGCCCTCTGAGACGCCCTCACAGCTGCGAAGACGCTGGCTCCCGGAGGATCAGGGAGACGCGTGGGCAGGGGAGCGCTTGAGGCGCTGGAGGGAGCAGGCTTGGTGAGTTTGAAGACTGGAAAGGGGGCCAGTGAGGTGGTGTGTGGTGTGCAAGAGGGTGTGGGCGTGAGATTGGGTGTCCTGCATGTGCCCCGGAGAAAGGAGCATGCACTTTAGAGAGCAGTGGAGGGTTGAAGCAGGGGTGTGGCATGGTTTTATTCATGTTTTTAAAAGATTAGGCTGACGACTTGTGGAGGCGCACGAGTCAAGCTGAGAGATGGCTGATTGAGCAGCTGTGGGCTTTGTCTGAGCTTGGCTGGGGTGGCTGTCATGGTCACGGAGGCGAGGCCAGGCAGGACAGAAATCATGGAGGAAGGCAGATATGGGGATGAGGAAGTAAGGCGGGCTTCCTGCGTGGATGCTCCTGGGATGGGAGAGTGAGGAGGGAGCCCGCTGACGCTTGGGTTTGGGGGTGCTGTTTGTGATGCAGTCCTGCACTAGACGTAGAACTTGGGAGCCGACATCAGGATGGCATTTTAGCCTGTGTGACTGGGTGAGATTACTTGAAGAGCAATTATAGACTTGCAAAGAAGGGGATCCCCCATTGGTGCCCTGCAGCACCCCAACATTTTAGAAGTCAAGCAGAAGAGGAGGAGGAGTGTCCAGTAAAGGAAACAAGGAGTGGCTAGTGAGGGAGCAGGACAGCTGGTGAGGGGCCATGATGCAAGCCCCGGAAAGTGTGTCATATGGTCCCGTCTAGTAGACGAGGGCAGTGCCCATTGGGTTTGGCAATGTGGAGGTCACAATGGCCTGGATAAAAGTGGTTTTGAGGGGAAGGGAGAGACAGAAACCTGATCGAGAGAATGTGAAGCATGAAGCTCCCAAGAAGTTTTGCTGTGAAGGAGAGAGGTATTTTGGCTGATAGGTGGGGGGTGGGGCTGTGGGAACCAAAGAAGTTTGTTTCAGGAAGGGGCATCTAGAACATGTTTGTATGGGAATGGACCAGTAGGTAGGACAAAGTTGTTGCTGGCAAAGAGAATCATTGCAGGATTTAATTTGGAGAGGCCTCAGGAAGAGCTGACTGCACACCAGTGGAAGGGCTGGCCTGTGAGGAGCAGGGCGCTTGCCTGCAGGAAGGAGGGGGAGGGTGGCAGGGAGTGTGGGTGCAGATGCAGCCAGCTGCGGGGGCGCCTGTGGGAGGATGAGGACACTGCCATCAGGCTGCTTCTGTTTTCTCAATTACCGTGGCAGGTTATCAGCCCCAAGAGAGGGAGGTGGAGGAGACACGGGAGATTTGAGGAGAAAGGAGGGTACCAGGGACATTGCTGTTATGACCGTGAAGCAGCAATTGGAAATACTGGGAAGTGTGAAATCAAGACTCTTAGAGGAGTGTGTGGAGGCCTGGTGCCCATTTGAGGTTTGTCATCATGGATTCAGTAAAGCCTGGCATCATTCAGCCGCTTGGGTGCCTGCGTGGACAGGTGGAGAACTGATTTAAGAAGGAGGGTGTTATTACAATGGTGTGACAGGGAGAAGGCGGCAAGAGAGCTAGCAGTGAGCCCGGGAGAGGAGCTCTCATGGTGGACGGAAGCGGAGTGAGCGGCTGATAGGAGAAATGGAAAGGCTAGCGCTTGTGAGTCTGTGGGTGAGGGACTACTGGAGTCGGTTAGCTGGCAGGGGACGAAGCGCCAGGTGGTCAGAGAGTGGGTGGCTTGAACGGATTTTGGAGATGGCCGTGCCGTTATTGGTGATGACAGAGCTGAGGAATGGCCTTCGCGTGGTGATGCAAGAGGAGGGTGGCCGGTGAGAAGGGTGGGGCTGCGGAGTCCGCGCCAGGAAAGGGAGTGGGAGGAAAAGGCGGACGGGGTCTGATTAGTGGGACAGAAAACCATGAAAAGCAGATTGGAGGTCCTCTGGGAACAAAGGAAAGATGCTGTCGGATTAACAGAGTCAGAAAGCTGGAAGGACAGTGTTGTGGTCAAATGATCAGGTTTCCCTGGAGACAGGTCAGCTGCTCATACGTTTGTATGCCAGCGTCCTCCTCATCTGCGTGCAGTGATGTGCCTGGGTCGTCAGGGTAGTGGTGTCCCTGCCGGCCGCTGATTTAGCTCTGCGGTTGAGAACGCCGGTGTCTGTCTTCCTCATGACTTCACATCTTCGTTACAGGGATCTCACCAGCAAAAGCTTACTGGTTTTCTTTTTGTTATGGGAAATTTTTAATAAATTCAAAAGTAGAGGGAATAACAAAATGTACCCCTGTGTCCCCTTCACCCAGGTTCAAACCCATCATCATCTGCTGTTCTTGCTTCATGTGCTCCTTTACTTCTTTACATGAGAAGCCAGTCTATTACCTGAGTGAGGTTTTGTGGGTATCAGCATCTTACTGATAATATGAGCACTTGTGCAGCCAGCATTTCAAAAAAGAAGAAAATACGTAATACAGATCTCTGTTCTTGGGTCTCCAAAGCATGCTCCTTCACATTTTGACTGACTGATAGCGTAGAAAACTTTTTTTTTTTTTGGTGATAGGCTGGTACATCTACATTATCCTGATTATTTAAAAAGGAAACAGATACAAAATTGTGTTGGGTGAAATACTCGCCTGATGTTCTAATACTAAGTAGAAATACACTTTTCAGTCCCTTCCATTCCTTTGCTTGAACTTCATTCACACAGCAGCTGCCCTGCATCTTTTAGTCCCCAGTCTTTTGAAGGCATCCCTGTCCTGTCCCCACACCAACCCTTCTCCCTCACCAGCCCCGCTCTTCTCTGTCGTCAGTGCTATCAAGACATGGTCCTCAGTCTCCCTGGCCCCGGTCTGGGGCCCATTGGCATGCCCTTCTGCAAGCTTATGTCCTCAGAAGCCTGGCTGGGGGGATTTAGTGGCCTGGCAGTGGATTTCTCTTCTTTGTCACTGGCAGCAGTCCCAGGTGTGTGCCTTTGTAGCTCCCGAGTCACAGTCTGCCTCATTCAGAATAGCGCATTAGGTGGCATCTGACTTCACAGGTATTTGCAGAGTCTGATGTTGAGGCTTTTGGCTGCTTATTCCTGTAGGAGCGTAACTGCATTTCTCTCTCCTGCCGCGTCAGGGTGATTGGTCTTGATTTTATGTCTAACCTGGACAGAGTATGACCCAGCCTTCTGGAGCGTTGGTCGCAGTTTCCTGACCTCCCCCTCTGTGGTTGAATGGCTGGCATTCCTCTGATGCCTTCCGTCATCTTGGCACCAAGCGTCCCTGTGGGATGCTGTCTGTCCATGTGTCTCAGTCATTGGCATCTCTGTTCTCCAACACCTGCCCTGTGGAGACTAGGCCCTTCTACTTTGAGTTCCTGGTTTGCAACCATAAGATTATTTTAACAAGAAATTCATGAAAAACTAGTGCACTCTTTTTTCCCAGGCAAAACAGTATTTTTTGGTGAGCTATGTAAAAGAGATAACATATGTAAAAGATGTATGTAAAAGTATGTTTAAATAATCTCTCTTTCAGAATCCACATCCATTCCTCCCAGCGCAGCATGAGCTTCTTCCAGGGCCGAGGGACTGTTACCTGTATTCTGCATCAGACTCAGGCTGAAGTTAGGGAAGAAAATCAGTGTCCTCACTCTGTCCTTCCTCTTGACGTTTGCCCCCTGCAGGTGTGACCAGAGGGGGCTCCTTCCCCCACAAGCACGTCTGCCTACAAGGAACATTAAGGCCAGTGTGGGGGCCTGTGTGCCTCCCACAGCCTTAGACTATGGTTCAGGGTTAGCACTGCCTCCCAATCTCGAATGGGGAGCACTTGCCCGGAGCGGCCCTCAAAAGGCGACAGCTCTGTCCTCTCAGCTGTGAATCCTGCACCTGCACCTCCAGATGGCCCTTCCCAGTGCCAGCACCCAGAGCTTCTATGCCCTCAGGACAGTTTCTCTGTCTTTAGGACTCATTTTTTTTACTTCTTTGCATCTCAGCATCAGGTATTTATTTGCCAATTCCTCATTTTTAGCTGTACTGAGAGGGCAGTTCTGATTTGGATGTTCCTTCATGTCACAATGTTTAGATGAGGCAAAGATTCCAGTGGATGGAAGGAAGGCCCTTTTTCATGGAAGGTGGGGATTTCAGGGGCTGAATTTAAGCAGTTTTTCTCTTAATTCTCAGCAAACTCTAAATTCCTATTTGAGCAGTTCCTCCCCACTGTAGATTGAACTTCCAGACTGCTGGCCCGCTCCTGGGGTCTCATGTGGAGAGACTGAGTGTTGTCGTGGGTACTGTCAGGAGACCTCAGGGCAAGGCTCCTTCTTCCTCAGCTCAGAAGGGTGATCCTGCAGTTCTAAAGGCTGTCCCCTTCAAAGCTCTTATGGATCATTGGATATGAGACATGTCTTGAGTGGGAGAATCTTGGGAACATGTGCATTTGCGATTTGTAGGAATTTTAGCTCATACCTGCTCCCTCGCTTTCCAGTCTTCTTTATGCGTACAGGTGTAGTGGGGCAGGTGATGTTTAGGAAAGTTTATGGCAGGGATCCTTTTTACTGCTGTTTGTCCTGTTGTTCTTTGTTTGGTCATGTGGGAAATTGGCTGGAGTTTCTCTTGCTTTATCTTCTTTTTCCTTTTCCTTTTCCTGCAGAATGTGGCTTATCCCACCCCCCATCCCCACCATGGGGTAAGACTTACAGGTATGTTTGAGCATTTTTACTTGGAAGGAATGGTGACTGATTTCCTCCTTGAGGGAAACTCTGGCGGAAGTTCATGTAGGAATTTCATGTCCCTGAGCTTTGGGGTGGAGTTTTTGCCCTCTGAGTGGAGTCAGTCTCTTCCGAGGCCAGTCTGGATGGGTGCCCTGACCCTCACTGCTTCATTTCCAAGTGAGGAAAGCCACATAGTGTCTGGGTTGGCTGCTGAGGGAGGGAGGCTGCGCCTTTGTCCTCCTGTTGTCCCTGCCCTGAAGCCATGGACTCCTCTCTCTCCAGAGACATCTGCGATGCTGTGCACATTCTTACGTGCTCAGAGTTGGTTGGAGAAGTCAGCCATTTGGGAGATCATATTTGTTTAGTTTAGTTTCATGTCTGTACAGTGTACCTGGTTCTGGGATCAGTTTGTTGTTGCAAGAGGAGCAGGAAAAGAATGTCTTCCCAGCATTAACTGATTTTTTTAAATTTATTTTTATTTTGTTATGTTAATCACCACACATTACATCATTAGTTTTTGGTGTAGTGTTCCATGATTCATTGTTTGCGTATAACACCCAGTGCTCCATGCAATACGTGCCCTCCTTAATACCCATCACCAGGCTAACCCATCCCCCCACCCCCTCCCCTCTAAAACCCTCAGTTTGTTTCTCAGAGTCCATAGTCTCTCATGGTTCGTCTCCCCCTCTGATTCCCCCCACCTTCATTTTACCCTTTCTTCACCTAATGTCCTCCATGCTATTCCTTATGTTCCACAAATAAGTGAAACCATATGATAATTGACTTTCTCTGCTTGACTTATTTCATTTAGCATAATCTCCTCCAGTCCCATCCATGTTGATGTAAAAGTTGGGTATTCATCCTTTCTGATGGCTGAGTAATATTCCATTGTATGTTATGGAAGGATAGACCTTACTTCTTTAAAGAAGACCACGTCTTCTTTATCCGATTTTTTTATCATAAAAAACTTCAGATACGCACAGAGGTACAACATTTTATTTATCGTTTATCCATCATTATGTGTCCATTACCTGGCTTCAGTAGTGACAATGTTTTTGCCACATTTGCTTTACTGTCCTTTTTTACTGTCTTGTTTTTTTTTTTCTGAAGCACTTGAAGACCATCTTGGACCCATCTCGTGTCACTTCATTCCTGCAAACTTCACTATATATCTCTGAGAACACTGACATTTGTTTACATGACTCCAGTGGTGTTAGTACACCTAATAACACAGTTGGCCGCATTTCTTACACAACGTGATGACCCCATCCCTAATCATGTTTCCTCACTTGTCTCCTTTCAGCAGCTGGTTTATTGGAATCAGATTCCAAAGAAGGTCCTCATGTTACATTTGATTGTTAGGTCTTGAGTCTCTTTAATCTAGAGTAGCTTTCTCCCACGACTCCCCACTTCCAGGCCATTTACTTGTTGGAACAATGGGCAGCTGTCCTGTGGACTGGCTCACACTTTGATATTTTCTACTTGCTTCCTGGCATTTCTTCTATCCCTCCTTGTTCCTTTAAATAAAAATGATGTCTAGAGTCTTGGTTAGGTCCTGGTTCAATCTTTTGGGAAGAATATTTCAGAGTGATGCTGTGTGTTTCCTATCGCATCGTATTGGGGGGGCACACAGGTCTGGTTGCTCCTCTTTTGAGTAATGCTAAGATCGGTGAGTGGGTTTAGGTGGTAACAGCCTGAACCTTGCAATGTAAAATTCCTGGTCATGGTCAGGTATTTCGTTAGGGTTACACATTTACTACCTGGCTTGTTGCATTACCTCAAAAGATAGTTCATAGAGGGGCATCTGGGTGGCCCAGTCATTTAAGCATCTGACTCTTGATTTCAGATCAGGTTGTGATCTCAGGGTGGTGAGATTGAGCCCCGCGTGGGGCTCCACACTGAACAGGGTGTCTGCTTGAGATTCTCTCTCTCCCTCTGCCCCTCCCCACCACGCTCTCTCTCTAAAATAAATAAATAAATCTTAAAAAAAAAAACCTCATAGAGGAAAGATAGGGTGGAGGCATGGTTCTTGCCTTTTAATTGCCAGTTTTCAGGGTAAAAAGTTGGTGGCCTAGTTACTTCCAGTTTTATTCAGTGCCTTGAATCTCTGTCTCTCTGCCTCTGTCTGTCCCTCTCTCTCTCTCTCCCTCCTCCCCTCTACCCCCATTCCTCACCCCTGAAATCATTGTGAACTCCTGAGGTTTTGTATATTTAATTTGTTTCAGTAGATTGCGTTCATTATTCCTTTTGATGCTCAGTTGTCCCATTTTTGGCCAATGGGAGTCTCTTCATAAATTGGCATTGGTGTTCCTTTGGCATGACTCTCTTGCTTTCTGGAATAACGAGATGTCCCAGCTCATTTTGTAAAATGCTGCTCTGGCCTTGAAATCAGCTGCTCCTTCAAGGATCCCTGTGTCTTTTGGTGGAGAAGGGTGTTTTGCTGTTGGTTGTCATTGCTTCTAGGTCTTTTTGGTGGATAGAGCTAAAAAAAGACATGAATTCAAACTGATAAGTCAAATTTTATGTTGGATTAGTTTTTTCCTTAACTTTGATTTTATGTTTGTGTTTGGTTTATCTTACATTGAATCTTGGTTCCTAACAATGTTAACAAAATTACTTGTTTGCTTAATCTTTATAAACACACCAGTGTTGTTATAACTAACAATTAAACTATTGAAAGACGTTTGATTTCTTTGCAGCTCTTTTAAAAAAAGATTTTATTTATTTATTTGAGAGAGCAAGCGAGCACAAGCAGGGGGAGCGGCAGAGGGAGAAGCAGACTCCCCGGCTGAGCAGGGAGCCCGATGTGGGACTCAGTCCCAGGACCCTGAGATCACGACCTGAGCCAAAGGTGGATGCTTAACTGACTGAGCAACCCAGGCGCCCCTCTTTGCAGCTTTTTTGTCAACAGGATATGTCCCGCTAAGTGTGTACAGTCAGTATGTGGTACTCAGAAGCCCTTTGTGGATGTTACCAACTTGAAAATTAAGGTTCATTCTCTTCATTTGTTTTAAAATTTGAGGTATTATTTTCCTTTTTTTTATTTATTTTTGGAATATATATATATATATATAAACACATTTCCAAAGCCAAAACTACATAACAGGGTACATTTGGAAAAGTTTTATTTCATCTTTGCTCCTTCTTCCCCCATAGATAATTGCTTACATTCGGTTTTGTGTTACCCTCCGTATTAATTTGTGCATGTTATGTGAATAAATACATACATTCGCATTCACATCCCTGCTTTGCACAAAAGTTAGCATAGTATATATGCTGTTCTGTGTCTTGCTTTGTTTACTAAGCAGTATGACGGGGGTTTTTTTGAGGCACTAAGCAGCATTTTATTGTGAGGAAGGACTAGAGTTGATTGGACCAGTCCCCTGTGGATAGGCCTTTGGTTGTCTGCAGTTTTGCCATGACAGGTACTGCCTCAGTGAATAACCTAGGACATCTGTCACTTCCTGTTTCTGCCATTATGTCTTGGGATGGATCTCTAGAAATGTTGTTATAGAACAAAGAATAAATGCATATATTTTTCCAGCCACTGACTATATATTTGCTGAAATTTGGGTATCTAGTTCAATTTCATAATCCAGACACTTCCATTTAAAAGAGTCCAATTTATTTTGCCGCTTTAATGTTGAAGAAATCTCATTTGCCCATTACCCTGTCTTTGTATGGAACATACCATTGAAAGTGTTACTTTAAGAAGATCTGTTGATTTCATTTAATTAATTAATTGAAGTATCAGTTACTGATTATAGAATACAAACGATGAAAAGATTGCTAAAACATAGTCCTAAATCTCACAAGAGTTCAAATAAATATTTTGGGATTTATTTTATTTCCTGATCATTCTATTTGTTGTGTATTTTGTCCCCTGTTGGTTGTGAAAAGACTGGTAATAAGGCACTGGGAAGTGTGCCTCTATACCAGAATGAAGTGGGATATGTCTGTTGGAGGAGAGAGGTTGTCATAAAATATTCTATAGATGCATTCTACAAATATTCATTGAACACCTCCCCTTCACTGGAACGTAACAGTGAGCAACACACAGAGTTCTTTCCTCATGGCATTTACATCCTACTACAAGAGATGTATCAAAAACCAAGGAACAATAAGATAATTACAAGTTCTATGTGCTTTGAAGGAATCAAACAAGAGATTAAAATGGAGTCTCAGCCAGGGACTTTCTCAGGTGAGGGAGGAGGAGCAGCTGACACAGCAAGCCACGTGCCAGGTGGGGGAGAAAGCATTTCAGGCACTAGCTTGTGGTGTTGAGGACTGAAGCAGAAGGCACAGCAAGGTATGGGGGAGAGTGGAGGCAAGGTCATGCAGGGCCTTAGGTTTTCACTGAAGGGTTTGGATTTTATTTTAAGTATATCAGGAAACCATTGAGGACAATTAAGCAAGGGAATGATGTTCAATACCGGTATATCGTAGATTTATTCTTTCTATAGACCGGAAGGCTACTCAAATGGGATGTTTTAGTTCTAAAGCAAACACTGTCCTTTCTGAAGTTCAAAGTGGAGATAGTTTTCCTTCTTGCTCCTTTATGCAGGACAGCTGCTCCTCATGTTCAGGTCTTCTGAGGATTTCTTTTCTTTTTCAATAATACTCCCTTGACGTTGTTTAAATAATTACAGTAAGTGGTTGTAAGTGGATTATATACTTGGGCTATGAACAGGAACATGATATCTACAAATTCTCTTCTTCAGACCTGCAAATCCAAGAGATACATCTCTCTGGACGATAAGAGAGCTTCTTCCTCAAGATCAAAAAAGGTCTGTATTGCTGCTGTCATGTTTATATGAAATTAATTATGGAACCAATAGCAATTTTTGGAAAAGAGGCATTTTCAGTATATTTACTTATGTTTCTGTTACAGGAGACTGGAGTGAGACCCATGTAGGGAATCCCCAGAAGGAAGGATTGGCACACGTGGAACCCGAGGAGCTTGCTTCCTGGGAAGGCTCCTGTCTGATGTGTAGGAGGCAGAATGTCCTACTGACTCTTCAAGGGGAGGCTACAGGGGACCGAGACCCTCCACCACAGGGGACACTGTGCAGTCCTTTTTCTAGAAGTGGGAAGTACGAGATTGTTCTACAAGAGGAAGATTCCAGGGGCTTACAAACGCAGAGGTTTGCACCTTGGGAGCCCCTTGGAATGTTGACAACTCAGGATCTAAAGGAAAGTTCTGTGTTCATGAGTTACAGAATTCATGTGGAAGTAAATGTCACTTTATGATCAATAATAATACTGAGTGAGGAGCACTATGCAGGAAGAAATCTTCCACAGAAATACAGGCAGGGAGAAGCTTAGGCCAACCTTAGACCTACCTAATAGAGCAAGCCTGAGATAAACTGCCAGAATGGCCAAATAAGAGACTCTATGAAATAGCAATCCTGTAACTATAGTAGTCGTACAGAAATTTTTTCCTCTAAATCACGATACCAAATAGGAAAAATGATCTACAAGTGCCCCATGTGTAGGGAATTTTTCTCTGAGAGAGCAGATCTTTTTATGCATCAGAAAATTCACACTGCTGAGAAACCCCATAAATGTGACAAGTGTGACAAGGGTTTCTTTCATATATCAGAACTTCATATTCATTGGAGAGACCACACAGGAGAGAAGGTCTATAAATGTGATGATTGTGGTAAGGATTTTAGTACTACAACAAAACTTAACAGACATAAGAAAATCCACACAGTGGAGAAGCCCTATAAATGCTATGAGTGTGGCAAAGCCTTCAATTGGAGCTCACATCTTCAAATTCACATGAGAGTTCATACAGGTGAGAAACCCTATGTCTGTAGTGAGTGTGGAAGGGGCTTTAGTAATAGTTCAAACCTTTGCATGCATCAGAGAGTCCACACCGGAGAGAAACCCTTTAAATGTGAAGAGTGTGGGAAGGCCTTCAGGCACACTTCTAGCCTCTGCATGCATCAGAGAGTTCACACAGGAGAGAAACCCTATAAATGTTATGAGTGTGGGAAGGCCTTCAGCCAGAGCTCAAGCCTCTGCATCCATCAGAGAGTACACACTGGGGAGAAACCCTATAGATGTTGTGGGTGTGGGAAGGCCTTCAGCCAGAGCTCAAGCCTCTGCATCCACCAGAGAGTGCACACTGGGGAGAAACCTTTTAAATGTGATGAGTGTGGGAAAGCCTTCAGTCAGAGCACCAGCCTCTGCATCCACCAGAGAGTGCATACAAAGGAGAGAAACCATCTCAAAATATCAGTTATATAGAGCGTTTTGCTAAGAGTTAAAAATCTTAAAACCCATAAGTGCCACTAGGAAGGAAACCCTGTAAATACCTACATTGACCCAAGAAATTTTTACAGCAAGCCCCAGCAGGACATTCTTTTTGAAGAGGCATATGTGAGGTTAGTTTTTTTTGATTCATGCCGAGTGTGTTCCACAACTTGGCTTTGAATCTGGAATCCCTCTGAGTGTCTGCCCAAGACAGGCTGTGAGGTCCCAGTCATGGGTGTGTGTTTCCTGGGATTTGGGCCTGATGCCTCAGTTAATGGGAAATACAACACAGGAAACCATGATCATTGCCCAGCCTCCTGAGTCACCTTCTGTCTACGCTTTACCTAAAAGTTATCCCAGTCATCCCCCCCTTCAGGAGCTCATGCCCTTCCTTCTCTCGATTCAGGCATACTGGTTAATGCATTTGAAAACGGACAGCTCCCACAAAGACAGTGTTCTGGTATTTCTGAGGTTATCCCTTGGTTCAGCCCCTACATATCGTTCCATAGATCCTATTCCCTGTGAGCCCGCTTTACCTGTATGTCCTCACAGTACCCATAAATATCCACCCCTTCCTAGATGGCATTAAATTTCATTTTAGATTTTAGGTGACTCATAATTTCCATTCACTTGGCCCATCAGAGAAGTCACTGGCAGACATACATGCCCTTGAACTTTTTTTAAAACATGTTGTGGATTCTGCTAATCACTGTGTCTCTATGTTAGACTTAATTTTCTAGTGGCTACATCACATATTTTTAACTTGAATTTTTTGGAAATAGCTGAATGTAAATAGGGAGGAAGAAGCAAGCAAGCAAAGTTGGAACTTTTCTCCATCCAGAATTGCCCTCTTGGGCTCCTCTTGTAGCACGTGGAGCTCCTTACTAGCTAGGGGAGACCATAGGAGAAGTGGATGGTGGGAGGAGTCACTAATAATATTTAGTCTGTTTCTGTAATTTTGGGCAATAATGTGTAGGAGTCCTCGATACCTTCATTGAGGATCATGTATTCCTTCGTTTTTAGGCATGAATATCTATGTCACTCTCTCCTTTTCTTCATTCATTCAACAAGTATTTATTGAACACCTCCTATGTGCCAGGCATTGTGCTAGGTGCTGGGAATACCAATGAGTAAGACAGACAAGGGCCCTACTCTCATGGAGTTTACTTCTGGTGGAGGAGACAGATGATACGCAAGTAAGCAAATACATACTGTAGTTTGAGATAGTGATTAAGTGCTATGAAGAAAATAAACTAGGGTGATGATTTAGAGTGGGGGTGGGGTGGGGGTGGGGCATCATTAGACAGCAGTCAGGGAAGGCCTTTCTGAGGGGGGCGCTGGAGTGGAGCGTGCAAGGCTGGGAGCACCAGCTGGCTGGCCCCCGCTGTCATGTTTGCGGAGCGGAAGGTGGCCAGGTGCTGGGGCAGAGTGAGCAGCGGGGAGGGGAGAGATACTGAGTTGCTCAGTATCCCAACGTTTATAGGCCCTTTTTTCTTTTCTTTTTCTTTCATTTGGTTTTTTTTTTTTGTGTGTGTGTGTGTGTGGCTAGATTGATATTAAAAACTCATGTGGAAGAACTCAAGGAATGTTTAGAAGACCAAAAGTCCCCAATGATGAGAACAAAAATCAACTAATTTTTAACTTTCTCTTCTCATTCCTGTTTCCATTGATTCCCACATGTAGTCCTTATACTCAGGAAGTCTTGGGGGAAGTTAAGGATCTTTGAAGCTCTGAAATGGGTGAACAGGTTTGTGGTGTCTGTCAATTGTCTTAAGAGGTTGGGAAATGAATTACCTGAAATAGTCATCGAAATACTGAAACAAAGCTTGATTTTCTCTTCATATTTGAATTAATTTTTTCTGTTTGACTGGAAAGGGTTTTTGTGTAACTAAAACCTCAAAGGCATAAAGGAGATTTAAAAGGAGCACATAATTTAGTGGGTGGGCCATGAAACTAGAGATGGGGTTTGGGGATAATTGTGTCCCTCTCTGGATTTTCATCCAGACAGCTCTGTTCACAGCCTTTGGGAAGTCCCTTCTCCTGTGTGTCCTTCTTGCCCAGGAGAGGGCCAGCCTGGTTCCTGGGTGGAACCCCTTCCAGGCCTGACGCCCTCGACTACGATTTACTGTAGTGTCTTACCCTCGTCCATGTCATGGTAGCCTGCGGCGTTAGAGAGCCGCCTAGACTTTTAGTTGGTAGAGAGACAGCGGAAATATCATCAGTAGGATTTTAGTTTTAGGAAAAATCGGTTTGATTTCTAGCTTTATTACTATTAGGTGTGTGAGCTTGGGCAGATCGCCTAATCGTTGAGTCTAGTTTTCTCACAGAACGAGGACATTAGGCTAAATGATTTCCGAGTTTCCAGCTAGTCCTAGAGTTCTATATTTCTACATAGTTGAATTATTTTATCATGCTGTTGCTGGGGAATATGACTAACACTTTTGAAGCTACTAATTTTATGTCAAGCTTTAAAGTCCATAATTGTTATCTTCGGAAAATATTATTTGACCTACAGTATGTCCAAATCAATTTAATAAAATCACTTTATAACAGGGTTCTGTGCTTGACATGTAGTTCTGTGAATTCAGGGGTCATTTTGTGTGTGTGTGTGTGTGTGTGTGTGTGTGTGTGGTGGGGGGTGGCTTGTGTATTATGCCTAGGGTGACCTTATAATTTACTGTCCAAACTGGGCACTTAAGGGTAAAGGAGGTGCTGTTAATGAGGACCACAGGCCTAAACTGGGACTGTCCTAGCAAACCAAGTTGCGAGGACACCCTGGCCCAAGGATCACAACCCAAGCAAGTAAGAAATGACTAAATTGCATCAGGAATAACTCAAAGAGGAGTGGTAAGGTCTGTGGCAAACTGGAGAAGGCATGCCTTACTGAAGGGTTGGCCCCTACTTGGCTGTAACTGTTTATTTCTCTGCTAGAATATAGGCCAAAGGCTCCCACATATTCTCTTAAGAGAAAACCAGCAACCTGGAGTTTTATATAAAATTTAGTGATTTTTGAATGTTGGCAACGAATTCATGTTCCCTGTGTGACCCATCTTGGTCATTTCTATTACCTGCCTAGTGCGCATAGGTTTTTCTTTCACTTTGCAAAGCCCTGCTCCAGTCCCTGATGACTGCGGCCCGCTCCTGGTAAGGTGTGATCTACCCCTTGGGGAAGGTGTGGTGGCTCCTGTTCTGTGCCACAGCCTTTGACTCTGGTTCTTGCATCTGCTGGCTTTGAGGGGCAAGTCTGTATGCCACTTCCACCATCAAGGTGGAAGCAGTCCAAACTGGCCTCTTTGACATGAGAGGGTTTGGGAAGAGCGGTCACATGTGGGCACACCTGTCCCCCACTGAGTCAGCACTCTGGGTGCCTGCTAAGATTCAGGGTGTGAGAAGTCAAGGCTGACCTCACAGTTTCTGACTTGGGGCCCTATTGAATAAGTGGCAGATTGCACCTTTAAGAACACGATGAAGCATTTCACTTTTCTTATTCAAAGCCATTAATAAAATAGGCCGTTGGTTAGCCCCCCCCCAAAAAAGAACTCTGTCAAATCAGAGAGCCCCAAACATCCAGATGGTCTGCTGTGGAGGCTCTGGGCACCCAGGTCTGTCACAGGCCACCTCGAGGAAGTTGTCGGATTCTTGAGTGTTGTGTGAGTCTGGATGTGATGCCTTCTGAGGGACTTCCCAACTCTTGGTTCTATTATCCTAAAAAATGTGAAATTGTTAATTTTTCTGTATAACTTGCTGTTATTCTCAGGCATTTGAAAAAAACAGGTGAATGGAAAGCAAATAATCAGAAGCAGATGGAAAAAGTCCTCAATGGGGGAATCAAACCTGAGGGGAGAGGCGGGGAAGAGGTTGACACCATCACCGGGCAGGAGCCAAATATAAATAGCGTTGCCGGATTAAGAGAGAGAATGAGAGAGAGGGAGAATGAGGTTGGCAGAGCTCTTACTCTGTGACCATATGCAGTTTCTTAACTTTCCCAAACCTCAGGTTTTCACCTATAAAACCTATGGTTTTGAAAATACCTAACTCATGAAATAGTTGGAAGGACTATTTGGAAGCATTTAGTAATACAACAGGAAGAAAACAATCCCAGTTGCCTGTTAAGGAAGATGGGTCCCATTGTTTGGAGTTCTTTTGTTCTGCTGAACCACACTGTGATGGGTTTGGGCATCTAAATTTGGGGGTAGAACCTAGAGAGAGCTGAATTGCTTTATGTGAGAAGGGCCAGCAGAACTTGACTCTCCCAGGGTAGTCTGGGACAAGAAAATAGAGTAGAATTGGAAAGGTCATTGTAAGAGAGGGACCCAGGGGTTTCACAGATGAACCCTTATGACCTCAGAATCCCTCCTTAAAGTCTTGAGATGCTTGCTCTGAGTGGATTGCTTATGGAAACTGGAGGGACTGAGTGCTGTGTCCCAGCTGGAAAGGGACAAAACATCTGTACTACGATAAAAATAAATGTTGGAGCCAGCAGAGAGCAGCCACAAGCCCATGAGCTCCAAGGAGTGTGGAGAAGCCTCTGGGAGAGGCAGGTAGGGAGGCCTCTGGGTCTCTTACTACTCCTAGTGTACATAGGTAGAATACTTTGAAGATCATGACTAAATTAGATTTTTTTTTAATCATTCCCATATTAGGCACATGAGCAAATCCAAAGATCCCAGGGCCTTGTGTTTATTATACATGTCGGCGAGAGCTTGGCATATATCTCAGTGGAAGGTGACTGTCACACCAAAGTGCTCTCATTGCTCGGATTTAGGCACATGCAAACGAAATACAGTGTTAGAGTAAAATAATAGCATATAAAGATTGCTTTTATTGGTTTTCAGGTGAATTTATGCATTTTATAGACTCTGTCTTGTTTGTACCTTGACAGTTATATTTACTAAATGCTTCTGAAAATGGGTTCACTCAGAGACTTCCCTCCTCCTCTGGGCTGGCCCTGGCCCCAGTCTTCTCTGTATCGTGAATTATGGTGGGAGTGTTGTGTTTGGAGGGATTTTAAACCTGATACCTATAGATGTGTTTCAGGGAGGTCTTGAACCTCCTTAAAATATATGCAGAATTTTGTGTATATGTGGGTATATGCATTTTTCTAGGAAGAAGGGCTTTCCTCGAATGTGTGACTCTAATCAATAAAGAACACTAATTGAGGAAAACTATCTGATTTAGCCACGTGGTTATTCACTGTGCAGGAACCTTGGGGAAAGGGATGTCTAATAAGAGTTCAGAACAGAAGTGGGTCCACTGGAACGAATAGAAAATGTTGGATGTAATAAATGGAAGAAAAAATATCACACTGTGCTGTGTTGTAAAGAAAGAGAGAAGGCCTTTGGCATAAAACAAAAGATACATATGTGTGCCGGATGTAATGGATCAGCTGTGTTATGGTATAATGTAAGGTGCTTAAGAGACAAGTTCTGTGAGCAGTGTACCAAAGCTGAAAGCTGGTGTAGGTGAGAACGGCTAGGTGTTTCCGAGGGGCTGGCTGGGAGGCAGAAGGAGCTGGCTATGTGATTGGAAACACTGAAGCTGACAGAGTTGGCCTCTTGGTTGCAAAGAAGGCAGTTCTTGTTGTAACGTTGGAGTGAGTTCCCCAGTGCTGGTGTGGATTGTATTTAGATTCTCAAATAAACCTATTCTGTCGCTTGTTGTTGTGTTCTTCCATGTTTCATTTCTGTGTCCCACTTGCCTGCAGTACAGAGTTAAGGTAATGTGTCTTCGTTAACATTTAAGTCAGTCATCTTGAGCCTTCATCCTGTCTCCAAGATGTTCTTACCCCTGGCACTCCTCTATCCTGATGCGTCCCCCTCCTGCCTTTCTGAGGTAAGCTTGAGACCCACAGGGTTTTAGTCTGGAGGGTAAGCACTGTCTGCGTCCCATGGAGAGTGAGCAGGACGTTGGGACTGGGATGCCAGCAGGCCGTGTTTCTGTAGCTGTCGCTGTGACGCTCTTACTGCCAGTGACAGGTTGGGAGAGAACCAGGCTCTCTCTGGCTTGCACACCAAGACAGATCACTCGATCCAGTAAACATCAGGAAAAGAAATTTTAAAAAGCACCGTGTATAACAAGATGGTGGGAGTAATGTTAAACAAAGCATCGATCCTAGAAAATGTGAATGGGTTAAATTCTGCCACTTGCAGACATTTTCAATTTGAATGGTAGGTTTCACCACAACCATGTGTAGAGGTTGATGACAAGAGACCACTTGCAGGAAGGGACACCAAGGCTGAAGTGTGATACCAAGGGGGAGTGGAAAAACACCAGGAAGATGTTCCCAAAGAGGACACAAGTAGTGTGATAGCATTGCCCAAGTAGAGTGCAAGGTAAATGGCATCGATTTATGAACTTTGTCAAGAAGATAGTTACATGCTTTTATTTGGCCAACATAGCTTTGAGAGATAGTTTATGTTTTTAGAAATACAATGAGACAGTAATCCCTAATCACAGCAGACTATATTGATCCTCATCTCTCAGAAATCTGCAAATCAGCTAGACTGTGATGGATCTAACTACTCAACTGGCTTTATTAACAATCTGTCAGTTGTCTTTGAACTGTGTGCCAACAACCCTTTTGGAATATTCACAAAAACTGACCCATGTTTTATCCCAGAGAGAAAATCTCACTAAATTCCAGAATGTGGAAAATCCCCACAGGTCACGTTCTCTGACTATAACAATAAAAATTGAAGTTGCCGAGAAAGAGCCAAAAATCCTATCCACTTGGAAATAAAACACAACAGAACATCCTCTTCCTTCTCCAAATTAACAGCTGGAGAGGAAATCAAAATGAGTCCACATCATTTAAGAGACGAGTGACCAAGATGGCATCATATAACACATCTTGTTGGATGGGTTAATGATGAGTAAAATGTTTTATGGCCTTAAACTAATAAACTAATAAGGGCCTTTATCAAGATTCTCATCTGTTCCCGCTCCTTTCATCTGTTACTGTACTGAATCATTGAAAGCGACTTTTAAAATTTTTATTGAATTTTTTACTGAATTTTTAAAAATTTTATTGAATTTTTCATTTTTATTGAGAAAGTTGAATTTCAATTTTATTGAAAAATAAGGAAAACACCTTTTTTGGTCATCCAATTTTTGAAAATTGACACAGGTATAATCTTAAGAGGTTCAGTTACGCCTTCTTATTTAAGAAAGGATTTAGTAGTTTTATTTTTACTCTTTGTTCTAGAAGAGATTACACAGCATGTAGATTAACATCTATGTCCTTCTCCACTTGCCAAAAGTACAGAATTAAGGCAACGTCTAGTATTAATGTTTTAATCAATCATTTGAGCTTTGAAAGTGTAATACAGCCCATCCAACAGGTAGGGGTGTTTACCATGTGTTGACAACATTCTTACATTTTTTGCAGGACTATTCAGATTTTCTCCCTCTTTTTTTTTAAAGATGTTCTTTCTTTATTAGAAAGAGAGAGAGGAAGTGTGCACGAGTGGGGGGGAGTGGAAGAGGGAGAGGGACAAGCAGACTTCCTGCTGAGCAGGGAGCCCCATGCAGGACTTGATCCCAGGACCCTGAGATCATGACCTGAGCCAAAGGCAGACACTTAACTGACTGAACCACCCAGGCGTCCCACTGATGATTTCTAGTTTCCCAGAAAAATCATCCTGTTTTTGGACATCTCATTTTAGAGATGTACATAACTCTTAAGTTCTTAGCTCTCACTGTCATTGTGATTAATAACCTTTTCTCATACCTCCCATTGTGTATATTTTCTTTCTTATTATACTTGCCCCAGTATGTCTATTGTTAGCCTCCCCCGCTCCCAATCCCCTAAGAAGTGGACATTGGATTTGATGATCAGTTCTTCTGGGTGTATTCTGTAATTACTACTCTTATCATCAATCATATCCTCTTCTTTTCCTTAATTTTATTGTGCTGTTCTTTTTCTAGCTTTTTGTTAGTCTAATGCTTCATTTCCTTACTGTTTAATAATAAATATATTAAATCAATTTACCTCAGAGAAACACACTTCATTATAACCATCACAGTAAAGCCAGCATTAGGCTGTGGTGTCCACGTTTCAGTTCCGACCACTAGCTTCTGGCTACAACCCGTAGTTGTTGAAAATGGTCACCGTTTTCTGAACAGTGTTTATTTGCAGTCACTTTTGCCTCTTGGATCCAAGAATTATTCAGAGGAATTTATTTAAGGTTTTCAAGTTGTATCCCTTTTTTCATTAATCATTGTTAGAGAATCTGGCCTGTACAATTTCTGTTCTTAAGAACTGACACAGCAGTAACAAACCAAAAAACAGGGGGTCTTTCCCTGGAGAAGGTTGCAGAAGGCACACACACCCACAAACACACACACACACACCAACAACCAAAAAAACCCAAATTACATTTCTGTCATGTGGGATCTCATAATAGAATTTTAGAACTCTTACTCAGAATAGAGCAATAAGGTTATCTTTTGTGCCGACCCAAGTTTGCATACTGGAATTTCTACCTACTACACAGGCTTGTCTGACAGGGAGTTAAGGAGGAACGTGGAGGCTTTTTTGCTACTGCGGACAAATCAATAAAAACATGAAAAGGTAATTCTAGGAGCACCAGCCTGCCGCCTTGGACAAAGGAGTTTTGCATGTTTGAGTTCTGGAATGCTTTGCCCCTCGAGGGAGTGGCAGTGTCTATTCCAGGAGAGGTGGGATCCCTGAGTGCCAGGAGCTGAGGAAGCCAACCCCGGCATGAGTGAGCCTGAGTGGGATTGCGTTTGATTTAGGCAAAGAAATGGGGAATTTCCTGAACGTGAGAAGTTGCAAAGCAATCGATACCTTTAAACTTAATTTATTGTATTATTCAAATCCGAAGTATTACATTTACTTGTTTCTACTTGACCTAGCAGGTGCTTGAGGGAATTGTTTTTCGCTGCGATTCTGGTTTGGTTAATTTCTCTGTGGTATTTCCAATTCTGTGCTATTCATTGTATAATCAATGCCCCTGGTTTAGTTTTCAGTTGTACCTTGTAAAATACCAGGCTTCCCTCTTCTTAAATGGTGTTTGAGTTCTATGTCAGCACAGTTCTTCGAGAATATACTAACGTGTGTGTGCATATCCTGCCTTTTTCTGGAGAAATGATCAAAATCTGTACCTGTGCTGTCGTGTGATTGATTTTCACTTAGCATGTGCCTTAGTGGCTGTTCGATATCCACACATTGATAAGTGCACCTTTTAATGTTTTAATGGATATTTCCAACTGTCCTCTGTTCATGGAAATTTCCCCCATGTTTTCTCTTACTACTGTTCTGCTTTTTTTGGAAATGTGTAAATCTTTGATTTAAATGTTAAGTCTTTGGTTTTGTAAGGAAGGTGGTAAAGACTCAACTGAAAAACATTTTCTCCGACGGCTAGCTAGTTATCCTACCACTGTTCATTAAGTCGTCTCTGCACAGATTTGAAACGTCAGCTGCATTACAAGCCAAACTTCTCATATTTATTTGGGTCTATTTCTATTCCATTCAAATATTTTTAATTACAGTATCTCTATTATATGCTTTAATATTTGCAAGGTCCTCTCCCCTTCATTACTCTTCTTGTCCAGATTTTGCCCATCTAGTCTGGAATGTTTGATCAGCGACCTTTAAACCTCAGTGTCGGGGCGCCGGGGTGGCTCAGTCGGTTAAGCATCCGCCTTCAGCTCAGGTCATGATTTCGGGGTCCTGAGATTGAGCCCCACATCGGGCTCCCTGCTCAGTGGGGAGCCTGCTTCTCCCTCTGCCTGCCCCTCCCCCCACCCTCAGCTGTGCTCTCTGCTCTCTCAAATTAATAAATAAAATCTTTAAAAAACAAAACAAAACCTCAGTGTCATTTTGTGTTAGCTGTGCCTTGCAAACAGCCTAAGAGCATTGTTTTTGGATTGGATGTTTCAGACACAACACATTTTCTTTTTTTTCATTTTTTTTAACTGTGGTGCAGTTTATGTTTCCTACGTTCACAGCCCGTGCCCGCTGTTTTGAGTTCTCACTCCCAACTCTGCAGTTTGACTTTTATGGACTGCACTGCCCTGCGTTTTATTACCGAACCCCACAGACTCATGCTGGGTGCGTGTATGTATGTGTGCCAATCCGTTAATAATAAATCTCTCTCTTTACATCTCTATAGATCCTATTGGTTCTGTTTCTCTGGAGAACCCTGAATAATGCAGCCTGTAATGTGTTTTGGGGCTTGGGCAAGAGTACAAATAGAGACCCACATCTATTGAAATGGAAACCCACATTCATACCGAACACTGTGTTAGCTTGATTTATGAGTGTAATAGTTATAACCAAGCTAACAAAGTGGTCCATAAAATGTTCTGTTCTCCTACTGAAAGGCTGCCCAACTTCAGACCGCTGTGACCCTTCAGTGTTCCGTGCTGGTACATGGCAGTCCAGGAGAGTGGACACCCCCGACCACAGTCCAAAGACTGGCCATTCCCCACTCCCATCCCGCCCCACAGTTGCCCCTTTGTTGGTCCTCACGCTGGAGTGTCTATATCAGCCACCTGCTCTTGGGAGAGGGCATTGGAAGAAGAGGCTCAGGCAGGCTATGGCAGCAAGCCTGGGCTGTTTGGGAAGGAACCTCCAGGTCAGAGATATTGGGAGTCTGGTGTAGAGCTAGGGCTCCAGGTTGGCTCCCCCTTTGGCTCCTGTGAGGGTCCGAGTGGGGGCCCCTCTTGCCCAGGTCAAGGGCAGTGCACACTGACCATGTACCATCAAAGTTTTAGCTAGCAAAACTATCTGGCACGACCAGCCCAACTGAAATGTCTGCCTCATGTGAATAAACAAAATTAAATTTATCCAACAGTCATTTTTGAGGAAAGAAGGAAACGGGAACCAAAGCCTGTGATCTCTCGTCTTTGATCACGCATCTTGGGTATTAGTGAGTCAGTATTTCCAGGTCTTTTTCTGATTGCCCCAGTGCTCTGGCTTTTCATGTTGGCCAAGTTGTTTCCCCTTCCCCAGAGTGAGTGGCAGGAGGGCGCGTGAATAGCTCTTCTCTGCGTAAGTGTTTCTGTCTTAGTGTAAGTGCTAATCAAGATCCTCAAGAGATCCTTGGGCTGCAGGTTGTCTGGGAGATAGAGATTGTTGTTGACCTCATGTGCTCAATGCAGGAAATTCTTGAAGATTTGAGAGGCTACTCAGGGACGGCTATGGGGACACGGCTTGTGTTCCTCACCAGTAGCTTAACACCAAGGAGCATCTCTCTGCTCTTTTTCTCACTCTCAAAGAAAATGCATAGACTAGCTTACAAGTTCCCCAGGGTCCTCTGATCATTGCGTCTGTGTAGTGACACAATTTTAATATTCAGTTTTATTTTGCAGTTTTATTTAGCAATGGCTTGAATAATCCCCATGACTGTGGAATAGCAAGATAGCTATGTTGTTTTGGAATTAATTATATTTTATTTGCCTTCGTGATTTAGTTTTGAAGGAGATGATTAAATTAGCTTACGTTCCTTGAGCAAAGGCAAGTTACATGTGTTGGGTGAGAGCCAATAATTTGGGGGAAGACCCACCTGGGGTTCATTTTTTCTTCCTTATAAAGAACAGGAATCTAGAAGTTGCTGATTCACTCATGGGGAGTAGAATATTAATCATATACGGAAGTGTTTATGTTCTCTGTGCAGACCATAAAATAGTGAGATGTTTGTTTTTCCTTTACAAAACAAAACAAAAATAACCCCTTTAAGATGGAAGAACAATTTACGTTGTTATTCAGTTTTTACTGGAAATAGTGTTGCTCTCCCCTTGATTAGAGTTGATACATTTTAAAACAAAACTAAATAATACAAAATCCCGAGGCACAGTTTATTAGTGTGGCAGAGTTAAACGCCAAAGTTATTTTACATAGGGAAGGAAGAGACACTGAACATCAAAAACCTGACAGCTCTATGTCACGTGGCCAAAGAGGCCGAAAATTAATTCCTTAGTTATTTTGGGGCCGGTAATTTGGCATCATTTCCCTTTGGAAGATGAAGCAGTGGTGAGGCTTGAGATGCATGGATTTGCTCCCTCTAGTGGTCAGTGTGTGTGTGTGGGGGGGGTGCTATCCTCCATCCCAGTGTGGGCGGGGGGCGGGGGGGACTACCCTCCATCCCAGTCCCCAACCTCTGTGCAAATTTCTAAACATTTTTTTTCCCCTTATGAGGATTCAGAAGCTGTTCACTTGCTCTCCGAATTGCTTTTAAAAGATATATATTTTTTTATCCATAAAGTATTTTTCTGACTCACCATAAA
The DNA here is from genome assembly GCF_054177405.1 of Leptonychotes weddellii. NCBI lineage: Eukaryota > Metazoa > Chordata > Mammalia > Carnivora > Phocidae > Leptonychotes > Leptonychotes weddellii. Next base: position 77,019,382 of record NC_138381.1, read on the forward strand.
TGCTGTGAAAGTATTTGTGGGTGTCTTATAAAACTTCATGGTGCCAAGTTTTCACCCATTCTCTCTCCACTTTATGCCTTTCTTATCTGATTTAAATGTTGAATCTCATGCTCCACGTGCATTTACTTTGTTTCATATTTTCAAATTTTCTGTTCTAAGTTCTATCAACTATATCTAGGCTTTAACTGATCTCTCAAAAGATAAAAAGATGTAATTAATAATCACTCATTCAAAAGATGAAAAAGCTATCATTAATTAATGATTAATATAAGATATAATTAATGATTTTTTGCAAGAGGTAGTATTATATTTAAAAAGCATGATGTGATTTTATCAGGCAATTTCTTTGGGATGATATAAAATGAAAATTGATAGTCCAGTATGTACATCTTTAAGTTACAAACCATTACTTCATTTGTGCTGTGGATTGATGAAATAGTTTCCTTCCAAGGACTCAGACCATTGCATGTAACTCATATGGCAAATGACAGTGTTTTAAAAAACTCTGAACAATGCATGGTGGAGTGTGCCAAGAATCATCTCTAGTAAGACAGCCTATTGATAACGCAGTTCTTTGGGGCTCCAAAATTCCCAAGCACGTGTGTCAGCAGATTAATATTCTTTCCCCGTTTCTTTCCTGTGGGGGGTCATCAAAATCCATTATCTGACCAAAAAGAGTTCCACGAAGTATAAGAATGCTATAAGAAGGGGAAGGTTTTTAGCAGCACAGGAGTGCAGATTGTAGCCTACAGACCAGACCCACTTACGAACTTATGAGTGGTTAAAAAGTTCCTTCTCTTGAGGCGACGATAGGTGGAACTTATAAACTACCTTTACATTTTAGAATTTGAGATCTCTATCTTAACATACTTACTGTAATGGCCATAGCAATTCAGAGGGGAAAAAGATATTCTATCTCTATTTTATGCACAGGATGCTGAAAAGAGCGTTTAGTGACATGCAGAAGTGAGGGGGCAAAGCTAACCCCAAACTCAGGTGTCCTGAAATTACTGTAGGATCCAGCAATCCCACTTGAGTACATACCCCAAAGAATTGAAAGCAGGGACTCTAACAGATATTGTACACCATGTTCATAGGATTGGCCAAAAGCAGCCAAAAGGTGGAAACAACCCAAGTGCCCGTCAACGGATGAACAGATAAGCAAAATGTAATCTATCCACATGGTGGAATATTACTCAGCCTTAAAAAGGAGGGGAATTCTGACACACATTACAACATGGGTGAACCTTGAGGATATTATGCTGAGTGAAATAAGCTGGTCACAAAAGGACAAATACTGTATGATTTCATCTAAATGAGGGACCTCGAGTAGTCATGTTCATAGATAAAAAATAGAATGGTGGCTGCAAGGGTCTGGAGGATAGGGAGAATGGGGAGTTCGTGTTTCATGGGGACAGAGTTTCTGTTTGGGAAAAAAAAGTTCTGGAGATGGTGGCGGCGGCCGCTCAACAGTGTGAATGGACTTCATGCACCGAACTGTATGCTTTAAAATGGTTAACGTGGCAAGTTGTGTGTTCTGTATATTTAATTACAATGAAAAAAAGAGACAAAAAAGGAAGGTGGCATCTTGGAAGAATATTTAGGATGCAGAATCAGAAAAAAAAGCATCAAAATAGGGGTAGATTTTGAAGGCCCTTTGCCTGGCTTTGATCCCAGTCCCCTATTTACTAGGTGTGTGATTTTGAGCAAGTTGCTTGACCTCTCTGTGCCTCAGATGCCTCATCCGTAAAATGGGCATGATATTTGTACTTATTGCATGTGTTTATCATGAAGCTGAAGGGAGATGATGCAGGTTAGTGCTTAGTAGAGGGGCCTTGCACAGAGGGAGCATGCAATCAATACCGGCTGTCATTATCAGAGAGGTTAACCTGGCCAAGGACTTGCTTCTAGTAAATAGCAAGAAGCACTTCCTGCAGAAAGCCAGGGCCAGCCTTCTCCACCGTTATGCCACACATCATGTTATTTGTTGAATTGAATTGAAGGCCAACTGCTACGGTCTTGGGGAGGAAGTCACAGCCTATAAAGACGGTCAGAAAATTCAGTTAAGAAATTTAAAGGTGTCAGAACCTTGTCAATACTTCACTTCTTGTAGATGAAATGGAGAGATGGGTATATATGATTTGCAAATAAAAAAAATTTTAAAAGGTATGTGTAAAGAGAAGAGCACCAGATATCCTGAATCTGAAACCAGGGCTCCATCAATTAGAAAATTATATCCTTCCTCTTGACAACCAGCCAAGCTGCCAGTCGGCTCAAGTAGGTGAAGTTTCATTGAGAGTCCTCCCAAGTGAAAGCCACTTTGCCAGGGGCTGAAAATACAGAGGATATTACCAGACATGCTCCTTGCTACGTAGGTTTTACCTAGTGGGAGAGAGACTTCTAAACAAATGATTATAGCACGGTCTGATAAGAACACCTATAATGTGTGATCAAGATACAGTGTTAGTGCGGAGGTGAGCATGAGTAGCCCTATCCAGGGCCATGAGGCCAGGCCAGGCTCCTTATAGAAGGGCTTTAAGGGATGCAGAGGAGTTCACCAGTGCTCAAGCTCCCAGGTACAGTGAGCACACGCCCAGCAGAGGATGGGGTACACACCATTGGTTCTCAAAATGAAGTGTGCACCCGGAGGGGTTGTGAACACACAGATCACTGAGCCCAACCCTGTGTTTCTGATTCAGTGAGTGCAGGGTGGGGCCTGAGAATCTTTGTCTCTGTCAAGTTCCCAGGGGATGCTGAGGCTGATGCTGTTGCCCTAGGGACCACACTCTGGGAGCTGCTCCTTTGCATGAAGAACTGAAGCGTGAACTCACGACGTGTGTTTGGGGAACCGTAAGTAACTCAGTACTGCTGCCATTTCAAGGGTCTGAGCCATATGTTTGGAGAGTTAGGGAGGGGACCTAAGTGCAAAGAGCTGTGAGCAAGAGAAATAAAGACGTGTTTGCATATTCCAGCCCTAGTAGGCACTAAAACATAATACGCAATCCTGACAGCAACTGAGGGAGGAGATCTTATCGTGCCCATTTTACAGATGAGACAAGTGTGGAGCACAGATTAACCGACTGGAGAGAGAGATGTAGGAGGTAGAACACCCCAGACTTCGTGGCTGATAGGATATGGGTGAGCAACATCTAGGTTCTTAAATTTGGAGACAGATACGGGGTGATGCCAACGACCCAAACAGGAAGTGCAGGAGGGGCAGGGTTGCAAATATCCTGTCCCAATTATGGGAACAGGTAAACTCCCTCTTTTCCAAAGTTCAAACTCCTTTCTCCCTCTCTCCTCTCGGGGAATTGGCCGCTTTTGTTGGGGATGATGTACTGCCAGCCATGGCCACAAGGGGGCACTTGTTTGCTTGGAATGATTTAAATTCGTCAGGCTCAGGCGAGGTCAGGATACCAGGTTCTTACAGAAAATAACTCTTTTTAAAAAATTTCCCCTGAAATTCTTAATCACAGGAAAC
>NC_138381.1:77022962-77094699 GCF_054177405.1 Leptonychotes weddellii
AAGAAGAAGAAGAAGGTAGCAGGAGGGGAAGAATGAAGCGGGGGAAATCGGAGGGGTAGACGAACCATGAGAGACGATGGACTCTGAAAAACAAACTGAGGGTTCTAGAGGGGAGGGGGGTGGGAGCATGGGTTGGACTGGTGGTGGGTATTGAGGAGGGCATGTTCTGCATGGAGCACTGGGTGTTATGCACAAACAATGAATCATGGAACACTTCATCTAAAACTAATGATGTAATGTAGGGGATTAACATGAGAATAAAAAAAAAAATTTCCCCTGATTGTTTTCCGTTCTATTGAATTGAGTGGTGACATTTGTTCAGTTGTTCAGTGAATAGCTACCCGTCTTGCTTGAAGTCAAGAGGAGTGGTGTTGACACCCAAGAGGGTGCGAGCTAGCATCGGGACATTGCAGGACGATGATGATGTCACAAGCAAAAGTGAAGGGGCCGGAAGGTACTGGAACATGGGATATGTTCCGGAACATAGGATTTGTTTAGGGAGGCTGGATGCGGTGGCCCAGAACTAGGAAGCTGGGAACATGGTCATTATTGTGAATGACATGGGGGAGTTACTGGTGGAGGCGAATTGGAGACAGGAGAGGAGGAAGGACCTTGTTGGTCCAGCTGGAGGTGATGGGGTCTGTAGTGGGGTGACATCCGAATAATGACCGAGAATCGCCTCTGAATCCCGTGGAGTAAACAAGACTGCCCGGGAGATGAGACAAAGAAAGCCCTTCTGGAATACTCTCAGAACACTTCATTTGCAATAATGCATTTTAAGGTATTCTATGAATACTCTTTTACTCCAGTGCTTTCAAACAGGGTCAGTGGTGAGATGTTTTGCCTGTCAAAGAATACATTATTTGGGGGCGCCCGGCTGGCTCAGTCGGTGGAGCGTGCAACTCTTGATCTCGGAGTCATGAGTTTGAGTCCCACATAGGGCATAAAGGTTACTTTAAAAGGTAAGAAATAAAAAGAATAAATTGCCTCGACACTTGTTAAAATGGTAAGGAAGACTTTATTCAGGGCTATTTCGATAGGTGTCAGGACTATCGCAGTGGGGTGACAGATCAGGCAACTCGGAATACAGCAAAGGCAGCTGGGGATTTATAGTCAATGGGGAGGAGGGCCAGTGGGTGGGGAAGAATTCTTGCTCAACCAACTCTTGCTGAAGGCAGGACAAGGTGATCGGATTTCAGGGATGGGGGATTCTCGCTAAACTGACTAACAGGGTTGTTACTCCAGCCGGACCTGGTGCAGAGGAGGTTTGGGAGAAGAGACTTGCACTGCCTTATGCACTGGCCAGGTCTTTTATAAATGTGGATTTCAATGCATCAAGTGGGACACATTCCGATTATTCAAATGGGAGCATGATCGTGGGGACAGGGTAAATGAAACCCTACATCATTTTTATACAAATATAAAGCTTTGTTGAAATTATAAGTCAATGGGAAAAGTTTGTGTGATTTACAGCAGTAAACGAAGTGGCAGTTGAAGAAAGGATCTAAGTGTTCTTTTGTTTTTACTTTTGCTGGAAGAGATGGTATGAGTGGGTCAAAATAGATTTATAAAATAAAATGAAAACATGAAGTAGTTTCGGTCCATTAAAATAAGGTGGTATCTTTGGTCGCGACCAGGCTCTCAGTTAAGAGGCTGATTTATATAAACAGTGAGCCTTAAGCTTCTGTTTTCATAAAGTTGTATGTATTTTATAATATTTATATTTTTCTTTTTATAACATTTATAGTTTTATAAATTTGTATTTTTCTTCTTTTCCCATTCTTCCTTAAACTCCCCTTTTATTACCAAGGGGTAGTTAAGCACACGGGCTCTGGACTTCGAATCCAGCACCCTCTCTTTGTGGCACAGTGCCTTCCCTTTGTCTCGTTATATAAAGGGGCTGAGAATGGCACAACCTCACAGGGCTTGACGAGCAGGTGCCCGGCACCCACTCAGTCACCACCCCCGCTCCTGGCTGACACTGTCTTTGACCCAAGTTTGCTCGTGTAAGTTGGAAGTCCAGCCCAACTAACTCTGCCTCGTGAATTAAAAGGAAAATCGTTTTTCCGACTTGCCCGTGAAATTCCTGTGTGTCCCTAAACTCCTTGTATTGTGTGATTAAGAATGAGTTAGCGCTTACTTGACCCAAGAAAATTCCAAAGACTCTTCATGCTTCTCTTCTATGGGGTTGTCCAACCTTTAAAATCCATTTCTCCCGTGTATACAAACCCCCAGATATTAAAAGCAGGATGAGGAAACAAGTTCCATCTTCAACACAGTCCTTGCAGAGATAGAATTAGATCAGAAATAGGCCGGCCAGCTGGGCCGTGGAGCTCACAGTCACAGGCAATCAGCTATGGTCTGGTTCTCCGCGCTGCGACTCAGTGGCCCTGTGGTTTGGCACTGAGTGTGTCCGCAGTAGGATAGAACGACCTTATCCTCTGTTTCGAAAACCTCTTCACCCACAGGACAGTTTCTTGGGGGGACTGTAATGGAAAACGAAGGTGAATGCCATGAACCAGATTTTGTTTGCTCCTGGTAGGGCAGGGAAGTGTAGGCTCATTTTCCCTGGGAGGGAACTTTGATTCAGCTGAGGGTTTTAGCTGAGAGTTGCAGGTGTGGTCCTTCAAACGGTAATAGAGAAATCCCAGGAGTGGTTTTCCCCAACTAGTTGTGTCCATCATAATATACATCATGATCATAGATAACTAGTAATGAGGTATTAACACCTTTTTATTGACTTAGTTTTTTATAAACACATTTAGCCTCAATCAATTCAAAGGCAAGACTGGCTGATTGACATCTTGAGGGAGCAGTGTAATCGGATGTGACCAAATGTGGGGTTTGCAGGGTGGAAGCAGCAGATTCTGCTCTCAATGAAACTTAAATATTAGGAGAAGAGCAGACTGAATCCCACCAATATTTGAAGCCAGGCCCTGCTGTAGGTTCCGTGCAAAGAGAAATGAACAAAATCGCTGCTCTGGGTGGGGCTCGGCGTCGGCGACAATGAGTGTGGTGTTGTGTGCAATGATTACAACATTGTGCTGGAGGGGGCCATGGGTGCTGGTTGGGTCCCAGGGACTGACGAGCTCTAGGAGCGACAAGCTGGCCTCTGTTTGTAACCCCCGAGGCAGAAGTCGTGTCTGAGCGTGAAGGGGAGGGAGAGTGTGCAACCTTTCCCGTGTCCTCCGGGAGCGGATTGCGTCTTGGGGATTCTCAACACGCGGGTGAAGGATCTAACTGTGGGGCGATATTGGAGATGCTTTATCAAGGTGTCCGTCCTCTCCTGTTAGCGTCTGAAGGACCTTGTCTCCTGCCGGCTCCTTCACCGTAGGACTGAGAGGTGCACAGCTCCCCATGTGGTTACATTTGGTTTGGACCTTTGTGAATTTATGTTGTGAACATGGACGTGATGTGGCTTCCCCGGTGGATCTCAGGTTTCTGACAACCCAATGCAAGGACAGGATAAGCGCCCCTTCACTGTGTCCCTTCTCCCAGCCCTGTCACTTCTGCGGTCCAGGGGAAACCAGCGCAGCCCAGGCAAGAGATGGGGGGGCGCCCCATGACAAGCCACATGTCCAGGGGTGTCCAGGCGTGTCCTAGAGCTGCAGTCTTCAGAGTGGACTCAGGGCCGGACAGTCAGTGGAGCGGAGCAGGAGGAAAACACGCAGACACCTGTTGCTGTATTTCGCATCACATCATTATGAAACTTCAATTTGCGATGTATTTTTAGGGCACACGATATATGCCACACCAGCTCACGTGTTGTGAATGTACACACACATCCACACACAGACACACACAGCGATGGTGGAGGTGCACGCTCAGACATCCCATTAAGGAAGCCCTTGTTCAGCTGCAGGGGGGACAGTGATCTGATAGCATCCAGCTGTAACACGTGCCTCCAGCCTCCATCCCAGCTCTCGAGCAGAGGGAGCCTGCCGCCGGTGGTGAGCACGGCGAGGATGCAAGGATGCAAGGGCCCGGCCACCTCTGCCCGGCGCGGGACTCCGTGGCTGAGGGGCTGCGGTGGGGTTGGTGGAAGCCTCCCATTCCCATGGGCGTCTGAGCTCTGGCCCAGCCCTGCTGCCTCTCCCCTGACCCTTCACAGCATCGCCCCGGCAAACCTCTTGCCTCCCAACTCCATCTCGGGTCTGCTTCCCGGAGGATCCCAGTGACAGTGCCAATCCGTTTACCTCCTCTGGACACATGGTTGGAACTGCTGGGAGGCCCTGTTGCAGGGGGGACCGTGGAGCAGTTTGTGAGGGAGGGCAGGGCGTGGAGAAGAATTCCTGGCTCGCAGGCGGCCTCATTTATTCTCCTCGGCACACCCAGGTAGGGCGGGAGGGCAGGGATGCATTCTCTCCTGCTTTCCAGATGGAAAAACCGAGAGCTCAGAGGTTTTGCTGATTTGGCATTTTATGGGCTGGGAGGCGGTGAGCCCACCTTGGGATTCTGGCTCGCGGAAGTGAGTGAACGCAAGAGCAGACTGGCTGGTTTCCAAAATGGAAATTATTATTTTTTTTGTAGACCAAGGTCCCCCAAAAAGATGTCAGTAGGCAGAGGAAAAGGCCTGTCTTTGTGTTTCTACTCCCCACTGGCGGCCATGCGCCCTCCTCCCCCTTTTGTGTGTGCGACCAAGCAAACGTGAAAGCCTCGGGCAGAGACCCGGGCTGCTCCGTGTGCAAACGTGTGCAGGGGGCCGGCTGCCCCGGAGAAAAGCTGTGTGAAATGAGTGTCCTCCCCAACTCGCACCTGAATTGCTTTTCCTTTTAAAAATCTCTGCTCTTCATCTTCTGTTTTAGAAGTTCGTATGAGGCCAAAGGGTCAGGCAGAGCCAGACTTCCATTTCCGTCCTTTCTGGCTCTTTCCCTGTGTGGTAATGCAGACCTTTCATGTGATTTCTGAAACTTCGGTGCTTCCCGAGCCTTTGGCCTCATCCCTTTCATCCACAACAGCGATGGGCCTCCTCTGAAGAGCCTGGAGGTCAGGTGAACACCGGCCTAAGCGTCCTGAGAAAACTGTATAAACTCCGATCCCTGACACTATGCAAGGGCCCAAACCCATTCCCCGGTCAAAGTCGCCTCATTAACAGCCATTCTTTCTTCCTCCTTGCTAATCCCCAAATCCCGATTTTGTGAGGGTGGCGGCTGTCCAGCCCCGAGATGAATCGTGAGTGGTGGGTAAAGACACCAGCTGGGTGTCCTGCAGTCAAACTCAACTCTGACAATGTCTACCAGGAGAGAGCATCAGGAACCACAGGTCAGGGGCTCGGTCCCACAAGACTGCTCCCCCTCTTCAGATGCCAGTCACAAGGCCAGATTGTCACCTGTGGCCTGGGCCCCAGGCTATAGACTGGAGATTCCAATGATCCCCTCATTGGGTTTGAGTAATTTGCTAGAGCAGCTCACACTCTGAGAGAAACATTTTTCTCACTAGATCTCGGGTTTACTACCTAGGATATAATTCAGGACCAGCACAGGGCAAGGTGCGTAGGGCCTCCATGCTCTCCGGGCACCTACTCTCCCTGCCTCTCTGTGTGTTCACCAACCTATGTGCTCGCCCAACCCCGATCGCTGACCTTCTGGGTTTTTCTGGAGGCTTCATTACGCAGGCATGATTGATTCAATTGATTCAACCTGTAGCCCCCCCTCCTCCCTGGAGTTTTGGGAGGTGGGGCTGGAAGTTCCAACCTTCCAGTCACAGGGCTGCTTCCCCTGGTAACCAGCTCCAGCCTCAGGTTCTTTCCCAAAGTCACCTCATTAACATAACAAAAGTCACCTTTAGGGCTCTCATCACTTAGGAAATTCCAGGGGTTTCAGGAGCTCTGTGCCAGGAACAGGGATGAAGACCAAATAGGTACATGTGGAAGGCTGCATATCAGCCCCACTCTAACACAATGGGTAGGCTTTGGCATATGATTCACCTCCCGTGGACTCAGGTTCTTTTCAAGTAGAAAAATATTTGCCCCATCTTATTGATGGTGCAAGAGGAGATGAGATGTGGGGACCGAGGGAAGCAGAAGGGACAGCAGAGAAATGCATGTGGGTGGCCCCCGGGGTTACCTCCCAGTGTTGGGGGCCCTGCAGCCATCCCACTGCTCTAAGGTGTCCTGCATCAGGTAAATACCGGACTCCAGGTTAGAAAGCACACCTCAGGTCAGAGATGCCCTCCCCCATCTCTGGTTGGGAGCCTGTTCATGGAGTGGATTCTGCAGTCTTGCTTTTTCATTGAGAATCCTTAAGGGAAGATCTGAAATAGGAGAGGAGAGAGATTGCCAGGATGCCCGCCCTCCAGAAGAGTCGGGTACACTATGGAGTAGTCCCTCCCAGCCCTAAAAGTCACTGTCCCCAGCTCCAGGAGGCTGAGGGGAGACAAGTCTTTGGCTTAGAGGTGCGAGTAGAGGGAGAGCTTGCTGCGAAGAGAGTAGCTGTGAGTAAAAACCCTTCTCTCCGAAAAACAAAGGCAGGTTAGAGAGGAGGGAGGGGGGGGAGAGCACCCCACTTCCCACGCTGACCCAGGAAATACGACGGAAAATATTCCCGTGATGCGTCAATTGAGAATAAAACAGATCTGTCCACATTCTATCTCATCCTCTCCTTTTGTACATATTTCCTGTGCAGACAACTTCAGGAGGCATTTCCTGTGAAGGCTATTTCTTCAAAGCCTCTATGTCTCTGTCTCCAAGACAAGGCTGGTGACATTATCTTTACGGAGAGCGTCGCAAGGGGGCGGCCGAGTACAACACATTCCAAACGCAGGTCCTTGGCTCTTCAACACGCAGGAGCACAGTGTTATCCGCTTCCTCTGAAGAGTCCCTCTCTGTTTTTTTCTGGGATGGAGAAGTTTCCTGTAAGACATTGGCCTGTTTTTACAATCCATTTTCCATTCCTGGGAGTAAAGAGTGGAAAAATATAATGAATTTTGGATAGAAATAGAACATAGGTATAAATGTCAATGATGGGGTTTTATAGGCACATGGAAATCTCCTCTTTACAAACCATTGTGATTATTTTTAGAATGAGCATTGGTCTCAGGGTGGCCCGAGAGAGAGGGAATGGAAAAAGGACATCCAACTTCTGCTTTATAAGTTCAAACCAGTGGTTTGTTTGCCTTCCTCGATTCAACAGATAAATATGTTGACCGCCCGCCGCATATGAGTTGGAGCAGACACCACAAGGAATACTAAGGTGATATAGCCAGTCTGTGCCCTCAAGAGACTTGCCTCTGATTAGTGGGTGGGTGACAGATTCACAATGGCTGCAGCTGGAAACCCAGCCTGTCACAGTCACCAGCACGCATGGAGTGTGAAGAGGGGGAGATGGCATTCTTTTTGGGGGGCTGGGGGTCGGGAGATGCTTCATCGAGTTAGCTCAGCAAGTGACACATTATTGCTTTGACATGAGGACAGTTGGCCAAAGCAAGTCATGTGACCAAGGCTGTCCTCAACAGGGCAAGAAAGTACAGTCCTCCCTCAGGGAGGGACACCAGACATTTCAGAGCAACGATAGAGTTTGCCACATTGGTGTGCAGAGAATACTGATTGTGCAGCTTGAGTTTAACCTGCTGTTGTGTAAGGACCTGCTGACTTCCTCACCGGGGGGCCTCCAGATGTCCTGAGTGCACCAACTCCTAAGTTCATTGGGAGAAAATTCAAGTATTTACCAGGAAAGCAATGCACAGATCTAGGGAAGGTACAGCGGAAACAAAAGTCAATGCATGGATGGAAAAGAGGTTGCCGAGGTAGAATGCATGGAACTTACCATTCTATGAGAACTTGAGGAACTTGACAAAATGATTCTGAACCTGATTAGGAAGAATAAATCATTAAGTGTGACCGGGAATTTTTGATAACAAGAGTGAGTCGTGGAGGGGACCTACCCTACCAAACAGTGAACATATTAGAAAGCTATAATTATTAAAGAGAATTGCATTAAATCAAGAATAAACTGGCAGATCAAGGGACAGAACAGAGAGCTCAAAAATTTATTCTCAGTATAAACTTAATATGTTTAATTGCATGAAAGGAGGCACTCCCACATGATCGGAGGGATAGCTTGGTTAATAAATAGCTAATAAATCATTTAGGGGAAAATTTGACTCTTAAAAAAATCAGTCAAGAGTCTCACTTCATCCTGTATTCCAAATAAATTTCAGTTGCATGAAGGAAATACGTAACGTAAAGTTATCCATGAGTAAAATCATAGATAAATTTAGAAGAGCATATGGATGCCGCTGCTTGGGTGCTCTCTGGATAAGTTCTTTCTTTCCAAGTATAAAAACAATAGAAAAAAAATCCCTGAGGAAAGAAATTCATAAATTGACCCCTTAAAAAATTTTTAATTTCCACACACGTATGTATCTTTTCCCTATAGAAAATGAAAAGCCAAAGATGAACTATGAAAACAAATACATGTCCAAATATATTAGAGTCATGTCCTTCAATCCACAGAATACTCACACTAACTAGTAAGAATGAGACGAGGATCCTTAAAGAAAAATGAGCAAAGATTCTGGGCCTACAATTCAGGGAGGAGAAAATGCAATTGGGCAATAAATAATTGCAAATGAAAAATTGAATACATTGTCAACCTCAGCAATAATCAAAGAAATGTAAGTGAGCAGGAGGAGGTAACATGTTTTGACTTAATAATGGAGCAAGGATTGGAAACATGCCAAGCTGGGAGTGGTGTGGGAAGGGCATCCCTCGGCCTCTACGTTCCTACTTTCTGCAGGGAGCACTTGGGGCTAGAGGTGGAGCCTCTTTGATCCCGGAGTTCACTTTGAGAAATCTGTCTGTTGGGTCACTCTCAGCAATTTCTTTTTTTTTTTTTTTTTTTTTTTAAAGATTTTATTTATTTATTTGAGAGAGAGAGCATATGAGATAGGGGAGGGTCAGAGGGAGAAGCGGACTCCCCGCCGAGCAGGGAGCCCGATGCGGGACTCGATCCCGGGACTCCAGGATCATGACCTGAGCCGAAGGCAGTCGCTTAACCAACTGAGCCACCCAGGCGCCCCCACTCTCAGCAATTTCTAAGGAAATAATCAGAGATGTGGTCAATGATCCGAGTACGAAGAAGGTGGTCAGGACATTCTTCTTAGTGTCAACGATTTGGGCACAGAGAAGACATCGAACACCTGGGATTTGATCAAATAAACTGGGGCCCGGTTAAGAAGAGAACAGTATGTGGCACATGAAAAAAAATCATATTTTTTTAAGATTTTTATTTATTTGAGAAAGAGAGAGTACAAGCAGGGGGAGGAGCAGAGGGAGAGGGAAAAGCAGGCTCAATCCCAGGACCCTGGGATCATGACCTGAGCCCAAGGCACACGCTTAACTGACTGATCTACCCAGGTGACCCGAAAAAAATCATATTTTTAAAGAAAATATCTCCCAGGGGGGCTGCTTAGCAGTGAAGTGCAGGGAGTGTGGAACGCTATACTTCGAATAGATATACAGTTCAAGAGGTCATCATTTTCCCCCAATACAGCACAGAGTCAGTCTCTGCCCCTCCCCTGTTCCCAGCCCCCCAACCCTTTCTAGAGGCAACCAACACATCCTTGTTTTTATCACCCTTCTGGAGATATTCTATGCCAGACTATTCACTTGACAGGAAATCTGGGTCAAGAGATGTGATTTCTGGAAAGAGAAGGTTCGAGGATGTTCTCAGCGGGATGGGAGAGGTTGGAGAGAAGAGAGAGGGAGAAGGGAGAAGATAGTGTTGCAATTGTTGCTGCTTTTATGTGGCGGTGGGTGGGGGGAGTTGGTCGTGTGGGGAGAAGATGCAGAGGAAGTTATCCATAAGGAGGCTGATAACGAGGTGGTGTCGCAAGTGGCTTGGGAGTGGCTCCAGGTAGAACCTGAAATACTCCCCAGCAATAAGAAGGAACACTGATGCCTTCAGCAACCTGGCTGAACCACAAGAGAACTACGCTGAGTTTACGTACCGTATGATTCCATTTGTGGAACGTTATTGCAGGGGTGAAGTTATAGAGATGGAGAAGAGGCTGTTGGTTCCCCGAGATGAAGGAAGGGATAGGGATGGGAGGGAAGAGCGGTGAACAGGGGGTCCTTGGGTGTTGGAAAGATTCTGTGTGTTGACTGCATCAATGTCAACGTCCTGGTTATGATATGGTACTATCGCTTTGCAAGAAATGACCGTAGGGGGACCTGGATAAAGGGCACAAGAGATCTCTGCATTAGTTCTAATGCATGCGAATCTACAATTATTTCAAAATAGAAAGCTTAACTAAAACGTTTAGATGTCAAGATCGAGGCAAGTTCTTATACCAGTTTTGAAGTTGGAAGCTCGTGTATTGATTGCTTTTTCATCATGAGGCTGTCTCTTTTCCTTAGTGGACATTTTTCAAAGGACTGGGTTCTTCATCCTTCCATAGCTGTGGCCCTAGAGAAAAGCGTGTCTAGCCTTTTCTTCCATTGGCAGGAATACCCGGAGCCCCTGCTATCCTGAGGAAAGGGAAGTCACTGAGAACAAATGGGATCCTGTTCACAGATGGTTTCCTGTCTTTTTCTACTCTGTCTTTCATCTTTTACTTTCAAGACACAGATGTGGAAACATGATAGGTAGAAACAGAACATGAATGTTGGAGTCTGAGCATCTGGGTTTGTTGCTGATTTTACTACTTAACTAACTGAACAGTGTCAACCGTGCTGAGCCTTGGTTTCCTCATCTGTAAAATGGGGTTAAAAATAGTACCTACCCATCATTGAGAGGATCTAAATTGGGGGTTGACCAGGGGTGGTCCTTGGGCCAAATCCAGCCTGCCCCCCGTTTTGTGGATGCAGTTTCATTGACACATAACCCGTGGCTGTTCTCACACCACAAGGACGGAGCTGAATAGTTGTGACAGAGACTGTTTGTCCCACAGAGCCATTTACTGTCTGTCCCTTTACAGAAAAAATTTGCCAGCCGCTGATCTAATGATAGGATGTATGTGAAAATGCTTAAAATAATAAAGCACTGATCACAGTTGCTATGATACACCTTTAACAATAGACCTTTGTTTCCCTGAAAAGAGAAATCAGATAGACTGGCTCACATTGTGACCTTAGCACTTGGATAGCATGACCCCTGATAAGTCTCGTGTTAGATGTTATTAGTAGTTTTCCTTGCAGGAAACAGAATTTTGTATATATATGTTTGTTATTTATATGTATATCCATACATGTGGATATATATAGATAGGCGTGTATACACACGTTCATTTGTATATACGTATATGCACACATACAAAAATACATATGTCAATCTCTGAGTCAGATAACACTTTTTTATTATAAAACATTGAGTTGAGCTCCGTATATCTACCAGCTAGGTTTAGCAATTGTTAGCATTTTGCCGTATTTGTTCTGTCATCTATCTATCGATCTATTGATCTCCAGATCCAGTATGTATATTATTGTCCAACCATTGAAAGCAACTTGAAAGCAAGTTACAGACATCATGACCCTTCACCCCTAAATACTTCTCCAACATTCATCTCCAACAAAGAACAACTTTATCTTATGAAACCACAAAACTGTCATTCATCACATCCAATGAAAAGTAACAAGAACTCCCTAATATCACCTAAGATTAAAATTTCTCCAGTTGTTCACACAATATATTTCTTGTCTTTTTTTCCCTTAAAACCAGGGACCAAGGAAGTTTCCCTCATTGTATTTGGTTGTATGTTTCTTTTCATCTAGCCCCACACACCCCCGTCCCCCCATGACATTGACTTTTTGAGGGGACAGTTGCAGACACATCTTTAAATAAACAGTGGACTCTTGGCAGGCTAGGCAATGTTCTTGTTTCTTCACTGTGCCCCTGAGCATTTAGTACTGTCACATATTTGGAGCTGGAAACATTCTTTGGACTTATTGATTGTGCTGTGTAAGGAGTGCTCTGAGCAAACAGGGACAGGAAGCCCTTCTCCCATGTAACTCACTAATCAACTTTCACTCCACCCTTTGGTGGTTACCTGAAAACATTCAGGCTTTGCATTGCCAGTCATGAGACCAGGGCTTAATTTCTGCCTTGCCCATGGCTGGTAGAAGAGGGGACTTGATTTGGTCTCCCATTCTGAGGACAACCCCAAGACTTTTGCCCTCGAGTAGTTTAATTGGTAACAGGCAGGCCACAAGGTGTGAAGAGTGGAAAAGGTCACACAACACTGCTGGGTTGGGGGGGGTGGGGTGGCTGCAGATGGATGGGCGCTGGGACAGTCTCACCTTGACGTCCTTGCCTGGAGAGCTCCTTTTGGTTACAAACCCGACCCAGGAGAAGCCCTTCCCTCTGCTCTGGACCTTCCCTTTTCCATCACCCAGTGTTGTCACTACTACCATTTTTAGGATGAGGGTTCCTGTCTCACCCCCCCTCCCCCACTTTCAGAGCGCTTTTGCAGAACAGTGAACCTGGGTCTGTGTGGGAAGGGAAGATACCCAGGGCAGAAGAGTTCGGGACCTCTCTCCCAGCTCTCCTCGCTTTTCTATCACTCTGTTCGCTTTTGGACACTGTGTTTTCCCTGGTGGGAAGTTTGTCTTTGAATTCTTTTCTTATGTTAATTAAACATTCCAGGAGACTTGGGGATGGTTTCAGGAGGGAACCCTTGGATATCCCAGGGTCTTGTCAACAGTGGGGAACACCTAACATTATTTGTTTGAAATCTAATAATGCACGGAATTTGCATTGCAAATTTTGAAAAAAAACCTTGAACGTTTTGAGCTAGAAAATGAGGTTTTGGCTTGGTGTGCTGAGCCGAAAGCCCCTGCCTTTCCTGCAGCCAATAGCAGCTCCTTCCTTCCTAGAAAGTCCCGGCTAAGCTGCTTTCCAGTCAGGGGGGCGATCTTAATATAGACCGTTAGGTGTAACATAGAAGGAAAAAGCTGCATTTCTGGGAACTTTGGAAGCACAAGGGAATGCTATCTTGACTGAAACAAAGAGCGATGGAGAGAAAGCAGAGCAAGGACATCTGAGTAGCCAAGGACTATGCCTCCCAGGAGCATTAGTCTTTGCATGGATAGAACTCACGAGGTTACATGCGACTCAGAGAAAGAGCCAGATTTTAAAAATTATTGTCATTATTATTATTACTGGTATATTTCTTTCAGATGCCTAGCTACCTAAGAATCTGGAGCACTTTTACATATTTTGTAGCAACACCCATGTTTGTGTGATTGCAGTAACAAAACTCTATTCTTTGTCAAAGACAGAGCCAATTTTCCTGCTTGGGCTCTCAGCACTCCTGCCTTTCCTTCTGTCTCCCTCCTAACATCTCTCAGGCCAGCATTCCCTTCTCAGCAGCCTTGCTCCATCCCCCAGACCAGGGAGATCCCCCTGACGGACCCCTCTGGAAGCATCTACAACCGGTGATAAGTTGTAAAGGTGCCATTGAATGTCTGTTTATCCTCCTGTCTGTAAACTCTGGGAGTGCAGACCCCCCCACCCCTGCCTCCTGGGCCTCCCAATCTGCCTGACAAAGAACAGGTGAGCTCACTTCAGGACTATTTCAGGGAATTCACGAAGACAAGATGAGTTAGAGATGCACCAAGGCCTCCTCATGGAATTCTGTGGGCCAAGAATATGAACAGCTACCTGACCAAGGAGACAAACATGAACCATGGAAAATACAGAAAAATAGACCTTTTAAAAGGTCAACCTGAATTGGATTCAAAGAAATGCAAATTAAAATAATATGTCCTCCCATCAAATCAGCAGAGAAGAAAATAAAATAATATGCAATGCTGTTGTCAGGAAGGAGATTCCAGTGGAAGTGTGTGTTTGGTATAAACTCTGGAAACAATTTAGCAGTGGGGTATCAGAGCAGTGGTAAGGCTAACAGTAATTATGGTAACATTCCCTCTCACGATAGTTCACTTTCACTGAGGTTCTACTCTGTGTTACTGTAGCGTTTTACATATATTGTCTCATTCAGTCCTCCCAATATAACAATCCTAAAAGCAGGCCTGTTGTATCATTCCCTAATATAAATCTTTCTAAGATTCCCGCGTACACATAGATTCATAGAACCATTACTTATTTGAGATATCTATTCCACAGATTATTCCATTGTCATTTAAAAGCTGCTTATGATGGACACAAAATGCCATGAAGAATGTTTTTGATGAAATTTTATGTGGTAACAAACTCAGAATTATGCCTCATATGACCTCACATGGCACGCCAGCCACCCTGATCATGAAACTTAATCTGAAAGCTATAACATTAAGGGACAAGAGCTAGATCCAAAATTAAACGTACAGCATGATGATAGAGGTGCAAGAATCCCACACAACTATGCCTAGAAAAGACTGGAAGGAAATCCACCAGAACAGTAACAGGGATTTGGCTTGGGTGCTGAAACAGTGGGCAGTTTTCATTTCTTCTTTGTACTTTTCCATAAGTCTCTGTTATTTTCTTCCACAAGTATCATTACTTTTTTTTTTTTTTAAGATTTTATTTATTTATTTGACAGAGAGGGAGACAGTGAGAGAGGGAACACAAGCAGGGGGAGTGGGAGAGGGAGAGGCAGGCTTCCCGCGGAGCAGGGAGCCCAATGCGGGGCTCGATCCCAGGACCCTGGGATCATGACCTGAGCCGAAGGCAGACGCTTAACGACTGAGCCACCCAGGCGCCCCAGTATCATTACTTTTATAATTTTTAAAACATTGTTTAAAATCAAGGGAAGCAAGATTTGTGCGAGAGGCCCGTTGGGGGGGAAGCAGGAAGGAAGTAGTATTGCCTTGGAAAAAAAGGGATTTATGGATTTTTCAAACTATGTTGACATCCAAAGAGGTTGTGAAGAGGGGGGTCTCACTGAAAACTTAGCTCCAGGAGAGTCTGTGGGTCCCTTTGTGTCTTGAGCATTTCACCTTCTGGTTGATGGCTCACTGCTGTGTCCAGCAGGACTGACTCTTGGGAGAAATAAGCCAGCAATGAGAAAAGCCAGGAAAAACTCCCTCCCTCCCTTCCTCCCTCTTCCTTCCTCCCTCTATGCCACACCTACACCCCCACCATCATTTTCCTTGTTTCCTTTCTCGACTTGATTCAGAAGACATTCGGGATGGCTAAGTGTCCTCCTCCTAAAATATGCCCATGCCTCTGGGACCATTCTGTAGAGGTGTGATCGTGTGGAGGCAGATGGCTGGGATGCCTCAGTGTTCCCTAACCACCTTCACACTGGATCGGTCACGCTGTCACCTCTTCTGCAAAGTGTCCTGAGTCACCACCCACTTAGAGATTCCTTCTCTTTCCTTCTCTTGTGTTCTCTTGGTCCTTCTTCACCCCCTTTTTATACCCTGCTCATATTGCACCAGAATCTGACACAAGCTCTCTGTTTATGCGTGTCTAAGTTTGGTCCCGTTCATCTAGGTTTTGTATGGGAAATACTCCTTAGATGCTTGCAGCAGAAATGACTAAGTGGTTGAAATCATCTATCAAAGGAGACTAGCTCCTGGCAGGGAGGATGTGGACAGCAACATTTCCTGGTGGCTCAGAGGCTCCAGAATTGGGATTCTTTCCGATGCTGTTATATCCATTTTAGAGGTATGTCAGTGGAGGTTTAGCTTTCATGGAAGGGGCATTCTGTGTTTACTTTGTCATGCTCCACGGATTGTGGTAATGTTTGATTGCAAAGCCTACGGCACAGGAAACCTGTCTTTAATATGATTTTCAGACAAGGAAGATGTATTAGTTACTTATTGCCACACTAGTGTTGTGTAATGAATAGCCCCCCAACCCCCAGTGGCTTAAGACAATTAGCACTTCTGTAGCTCATGGGTCTGCAGGTCATCAGAGTGGTTTTGCTGGCCTTGGCTGGGCTCGCTCATGTGCCCGAGCGTGGGCTAACTCTTGGCTGGTCTGGGAGGGCGCCGGCTGGAATGCTGGCGACGTTGCTCTGCTTTAGGTATTTTTTGTACTCTAGCAGGCTAGCCCAGGCATGTTGTCATGGCAAGGAAGAGGTACAAAGGCAAGCAGAAACGCAAAGCACTTTTTCAAGCCTCTGCATACATCAAGTCTGCCAACTTCTCATTGGCCAAACAAGGCACCTGGCCAAACCCAGAGGCTGGGTGGGAGGGTTCTGGAAGGTTACAGAGCTGAGCATGGACACTCAAGGGGCAAGCAGTCAGGTTATTACTGCGTCCATCTACCAGAGAAAGGAAGTCAAACTTACAAAATATACCTTAAACTGCAGTCTCACTGGCATTCCAGCTCTGATGGAGCTCCCAGACCTATCTTAGCCTGACTTCCTCTTTTTGATTTATAAAACTTTTCCCCCTTGGACATGCCAAGAGGAGCAAACAGACCATTTCAGAAGGCTGATATTTTGGAAGACTGTTAACCCTGTTAATAGTTAATAAAGAGGGGTGTCTCCTGTGTCCCCTCCTACAACTCACCACATGCAGGAGAGAGAGATTTATTCAGGAAAATGTAATACAGTATGGCAAGGGCCATTATAGACATTGTTCAGAGAAGATTATTTTTTTTTAATATGCAGGGCATGGTGTTGTCATTGAGGTCTTCAAGTGGTCTTAACAGACAATTGGCCCCTCTCTATAATTCTTTCCGGAACATTTCAGGGTAGCACTAAAACTTTTTTGTTTTAAGCCAATGCCATTAACTTCGGTGGATATTGTTCAACTTTTAACAGGCTAATGAATACTCCCCTAGAGTAGGTCAAGTGAGTTAATGCATTCATTGTATAATTCGTAAATAGTCTATCTTTGGAGGGCACCTGGCTCGTTGGGGTCCCCCAAACACGGATGCTGAGCCAAGCATTGGAGGCAGGAGTTTATCCAGGAGCTGATACTGGGAAACACAGGTAAGGGAGTGGGGAGCATGAGCTGGAAAGGGAGAAAACCCAGAAACTATGGCAGCTGGGACTCAGTCCCATCAGGGGTCCCCGTTAGAATTCCATGGACCAGCCTTGAAATCATTCTACTGAGGAGTGGGCAAACTGGACTATTTATCCACTGACTCTCATTTCTTTTGGTGGGGTCTACCCTGGAGGCCTTAAGTCCCCAGTCCTTGTAGGTTTCCCTGGGGATAGGCTGAGCAACCTCTGGAGTAAGCTCTGGGGTGGCCAAGAAGCAGAGAGGCAGGCATCTGCAGAGAGGAGTTGTCTGTGTGCACAGAAATTGCTCACTGTAGCTGCCAGTGAACTAAAACAGGCCAACGGGCTCAAGGCAGGGCCTCAAGGACACTGTGACCCTTCACGGGGAAGCACATACCTCCATGCTGAGCTGTCTACCAGGGCTGTGTTGAGACATTGAGTTTGGGTGTGTGGACCTTCAGAAATTTCCGGGCTAAAATTAGTGTGGCCATCCTCGGTGAAACAGATGTGAGCTCTACAGTGCTCGTCGATCTGTGCTGAGTGGGATGCTAAGTTATTTTTTAAGGATGAACTTGGCACTTCTCAGCAGAGCAGAGGTTTCCTATGCAAGCACCTGTCCTTGTCAGGATTCTCAAGGTCAACCCACAACGTTGGCTCAGGCATGTGGTTCCATTTATAACTGTCAGTGCCGAGCAGTGCATGCCAGGTACTTGCCAGGAAGTATAATCTTAACCTCACTGCTGCACCACATCTATCGGGAATTTGGCTGAGAACAGTCTTTATGGAAGGCTGACATGAAGGGTGTGTAGCCCTTCCCTTCTTCTAGAGCAGAATTGCATGCTTTTGCTATAAAGAACCAGATGGTAATTATTTTAGGATCTTTGAGCCAGATCGTCTGTTGTATCTACTCAACTCCACTGCTATAGCTCAAAGCAGCCACAGACAATACATTAAGGAATGGGCATGGCTGAGTGCCAATAAAACTTTATTTACAAAAACAGGCTGTGGGCTGGATTTGGGCCATGGGGACAGATGGCAGACCCCTTGCTCTAGAAGGTCTAACATCTCTCTTTTTTTTTAATTTAAATTTTAGTTAGTTAACATACAGTGCAATATTGGTTTCTGGAATAGAATTCAGTGATTCATCGCGCACATACAACACCCAGTGCTCATCACAACATCTATGCCATACCCCACCCACCTCTTTCCATCAGCCTCCAGTTTGTTCTCTGTCATTAAGAGTCTCTTATGGTTTATTTCCCTCTCTCCTTTTCTTCCCCCCCCATATGTTCATCTGTTTTCTTTCTTAAATTCCACATATGAGCGAGATCATATGGTATTTGTCTTTCTCTATTTCACTTAGCATAATACACTCTAGCTCCATCCACATTGTTGCAAACGACAAGATTTCATTTTTTTGATGGCTGAGTAGTATTCCATTGTATATCTATATGCCACATCTTCTTTATCCATTCATCAGTTGATGGACATTTGGGCTCTTTCCATAGTTTGGCTATTGTCGATAATGCCTCTATAAACATCGGTTGCATGTACCCCTTCAAATCTGTATTTTTGGATCCTTTGGGTAAATACCTAGTAGTGCAATTGCTGGAGCGTAGGGTAGTTCTGTTTTTAACTTTTTGTTGAACCTCCATACTGTTCTCCGGAGTGGCTGCACCAGTTTCCATTCCCACCAACAGTGCAAGAATGTTCCCCTTTCTCCTCATCCTTGCCAAAATAGAAGGTCTAAAGTCTAACACTGGCTAGATTAACACAACAGGCACAAAGTGCCTTCCCAAGACTGTGGTATGCCAGACCCTGTAGAATTAACTCACATGACCTACTATAGAGGTTACTATTCATTAACCTGTAATTAGTTGTCTTGACTGAATTGCAAGGAGTAACATGCACTGGACGATAATGAGGTTGATGGAGAAACTGCCTTGTCAAAATCACCCTTGTGTCCAACTTGAGGATATTTTGGGGATGTCAGCCCTGACATCTGAGCAATCGGCTCATATTTTGTCGGGGACACTCTGAGTTCGGCTGTATAACCAGATTTTCATTTTCACTGTGGCTTCTAGAAAACTCTGAATCACATATGCAGGGCAGTTTGGGTTATGGTCTTGAAGGAGCCTCACCCTTGGATGGGGTCTCTTTTTTATCTTCTGATAACCCTTCCTAGTGAATTATAGGTCTTCTCATAAGCTGCCTCAAATCGCTTTTGGAACAAGGCAGGGAAGAAAATGAGAGAAGGAAGGGGCGGGGGGCGGGATGTCCCTGAGGTTCTGGGCTTGGATTCTGTTTCTCTCAGGTGCTCACATGGCCATAGTTCGAGTTCCTATTTGCTTTACCCAGGAAATCTCCTTTACTTGCTTCCTCATCCTACCTATTCCTGGGAATTCCCAAAGAGAGCTCCTAAGTGCTGCAAATCCTTCCCTGTGGGCCCTGGGACTCCCTCCAAACTGGGGCTCTGGTCTGTAACGGGCTGCTTCTGGCCATCTCCTGACTATTGGGACCCACAGGCCCATCTTTCCATGCACCAGAGCACTGCTAAGACCAGATGGTAATTTGTAACAAGACTTACTGCAGGCCTGGGGATAACAAGGGAACTGCAAGGCGGAAAGACCGGACTAGCATGAAGACACTTTCGAGAGCTCCTCCGTTAAAGGTGGGCAAACTAAGGCTTGTGGGACAAGTCTGGCCCACCCCCTGTTTTTGAACAACCGTGCAAGCTAAATATGATGGAGATGGTGGGGGAAAAAAAATCAAAAGAATGATATTTTATAGCATGTGGACATTATATGAAATTCAAATTTCGGTGTCTATGAATAAAGTTTTATTAACACACAGGCATGCACATTCATTTCCATATTGTCTGTGGCTGCTTTGCCCTACAAGGGCAAAGATAAGTAGTTTCCAGGGAGACCATTCAACTACAAAGCCTAAAATATTTCTTACCTGGCCCTTTACAGAAAACATTTGCTGACCCCTATCCTAGACCAGGGTCTTCTCCTGAGTATCTCTCTTATTACCTGGTGGTTTTTATTTCTAGGGCAGGAGCTGCTTAAGTTCCCGCCCTGTTTGCACCTGCTGTTCCCTCAGCCTGGAGGGCCCTTCCCTCCCTCCTCCCCAATCTGCTCCTCATCTGCAGGTGTCCTTGATCTTCTCGACTGGGTTATCTTCTCCTCTTGGCTTCATAGCCCTTATCACCTTCTCAATTTTATGCTTGTCTGGGCAAGGATTTGATTAGCATCTGTCCGGCCTCTAGATAGTATGTTCCATTTCCTGAAGTGATGTAAGGCAGTTTAGAGGGAAACACAAAACACTGCATGATAAAAATGCAGATGCCTCTTTTTGCTCAGGGTGTCCCCAGCTCCTCGCCAGGATCTGGTACCTAGAAGATGCTCAACATGTGTATGTGGGCTGACCAAATGGAAAGTTTGGATGGGAAGGGGAAGGAAGATGAAACCACAGTTAGAAGGGGATTCAGGGTCAAGAAGAGGGCAGATGGGGGTACTAGAGGGGCAGTCTGCACACTGGTCAGAACCAGAGTCTGATGGTGGGCTTGGATTTCTGGCTCTGTCACTGGCTAGCTGTGTGATCCTGGGCAAATTACTTAACCTCTCTGGGCTTCATGTGTAAAATGGGGATCATAATAGGACCAACCTCAAAGGTATTGTGTGTGATCTAAACATATGAAGTGCTTAGCATAGAGTCTCCATAGTAAGTGTGCGGTTGTTGGTTGTGAATTGTGTTCCTCCAAAGATATGTTCAAGTCCTAACCTCTGGGACCTGTGAATGTGACCTTACTTGGAAACAGGGCCCCTGCAGATGTAATCAAGTTGAGATCACACTGGACTAAGGTGGGTTCCAATCCAGGGATTGCCGTCCTTATAAGAAGAGGGAAATCTGGACACAGACACACAGGGGAGAGGCCACATGGAGCCAGAGGTGAAGTGAGGCATCCACAAGCCAAGGAATGCCAAGGACTGTTGGCAACCACTAGAAGCTCGGGGAGGGACACGGAACAGATTCTCTCCTAGAGCCTTCAGAGGGAGCCTTGCCAACACTTTGGTTTTGGACCTCTAACCTCCAGAACTGTGAGGGAATAAATGGCTGTTGCTTCAAGTTTGTGGTCACTTGTTATGGCAACCCTAGGAAACCAATGCAGTGTGCTCCATAATCCTTAGGCCATCATTTTTCAAGGGAAGAGCTTATGGCGAGGGAGAGGATGATGGATGTTGTAGATGCCACCTGTATTTTTCTTGGGCATTTGTGTCCATGCATGGATGGTACTTGATCGTGAGCACCTGTGATGTCCTGCCTGAGAGCTTCCTTTTCCACCTTGGGACCATGATCCACTGTGGGGTACATGGCATGCCAAAGAGCCGATGCCCCAGCTGGTGCCCCAGTAACAGATGGGGTTTGATGGGCAAATGTCCTGGCTTCCTGGCTCTTTGGTTGGGTGGCTGTGGGGTTACATGGCCGCCTAGGATGCCCCGGCTTGGAAACCCTTTATGGGCTGCTCTTCCCCTCTCTGTGTCACTTCCCTGCTCCCCATCCAGTGCCTCCTGGGGTCACTTCCCAAACAGACCACTTCCAGTCACTTTCTGGTCTCAGCCTCTGCTTCTAGAGGAGCCCAGACTGAGAGGGAGAGTTTGTCGGTGGTGGGTGGACCAGGCTCATCTGATAGAGCAAGGTCCCAGGAAAGGCTGGGGGAGGCTTGGGGTCAAGGGTAGGTGGGTGAGTTGCCCTTGAGGAAGAGAAGAGCTTAGGGTCCTCTACTGAGGTTGGAGAAAAGAACATAAAGATAGTTGTAGATGGTAGTAACTTCGGTAAATGAGAAAACTGAGCTAAGAACCTATAGGAAAGAAATCCAGTGGGATTGACTTCTTTACCCTCTTTAAAAAAATCACTATCAAAGTAATATATATGCATAATTTAAAAAAACTAAATAGTCTAGAATAGTGTTCTAGTGGTGAGTGACAGCTCCTTGCCCCATCCCTCACCTCCCCATTCCTGGCCCTGGAGTCAACCTCTATTGAACAGTTTTAGATTTTAGTGCTGGTGGATACCCCCACACCTCTAAAAGACAGGCTGATGTGGTTAATTTTGGGTTTACCAACTTCAGGCATTGCCTGTTTGCTTGCTGTTTTGTAGGATGGTACAGAGTGGGCAGAATTACAAGATGGCCCCAGGATTCCAGCCTTTGGGTACACACACCTTCTCCCAGTCATTCAATTTAACACTATTCTCAGGGGGAACTGATGTAATTAAGGTCCCAAATCACCTTTGACCTTAAAATAGGGAGATAGCCAGGGGGTCTGACCTAAACACAGAAGCCCTTTATATCTGGGTCTGGGGGGTCAGAGACAGAGGAAGTCAGAGATTCAAAGGACAAGGGGGACTTGATGTTTGAGAAGAACTCCACTGCTGGCTTGAAGATGGAGGGGACCACATATCAAGGCACTTCAGGGGCCTCTGGGACCTAAAAGTGGTCTAGAGCTGACAGCCACTTAAGGACCTCAGCCCTGCAACCTCAAGGAACTGAATTCTGACACAGCCCTGTGAACTCGGTAGAGGACCCCAAGCTCAGATGACAGCGTGGTTTTCATTTCAGCCTGGTGAGACCCTGAGCACAGAACCCAGTGACACTGGGCTCAGACTCCTGACCCACAGAGCTGTGAGCCAATAAACATTATTTTAAGCCACTAAGTGGCGGTAATTTTGTTACACAGCGTCGATAGCGAATACAGCTATTGTGTGATGTAAGATGGTGTGTAAGATGGTGTGAGGACTGAAGCTATGTCACACCACTCATTGTCACTTCCGTGCCTTCTGCCGACCTGGCTATCACTGCCTTAGTCTCTCCACTGGCCACCTGTGTGACTCCAAAGGACCTTCCATGTCCTTCCTTATTCCAGCCACCACAGATAGTACCATCTTGGCTCCCCATTTTATAGGCTGCAGACATTTTCAGCTTTGTGGACCATGTGGTCTCTGCCCTCATAGCAAGAAACCAGGCACAGACAATATGTAAAGGAATGAGCATGGCTGTGTGCCAATAAAACTTTATTTACAAAAACAGGCTGTGGGTCCATCTGCCCTGAGGACCCCATTCCACCTCCCATCTTCTGTCCAATGAACTGTTCCTCTTACTGGATCAAGGCTGCTAACTCTGGCATTCTCTTGGCTTAATCCTTAGGAGTCTATTTTCAATTTATAAAAAGCAGATTGATGTATAGTAATGGGAAGTCTTGGGAATATCCAGGCTTATCTCTGCTTGTCAGTGACTTTTAAAATGGTTTGCCTCTATCCGATTCTGTTCAAGTGAAAGGAAGAGACCCCGTGGAGGATGAAGATGGAGACACAGCTCCATCCTTTATAAACACACTCAGTCCTGCGCAGCCCATGCCTTGCAAGTCAGGGGTCACAGCTGGAAGCATTTTCCTGGGAAATTCAGAGTTGTCAAAGGCATTTATCCGGTATTTTATTGTAATTGGTTAATTTATGCTTTATTTACCTTGTGGATATGATCTGAAAGTTAATACTGAGGTAACCGCTGCCTTTCTCTGTTCTGTGTTGTCAGGAAAATATATGTCTCTTTGGCTTAACATTTTTAAAAAATGAGAAATGGAGCTTTGGAATAAATTTTCCACCACTCATGACAAGGAGCCTCCAGGCACCATGGTCTGTGTTCTTTGAAGTCAAATAAAACTAGTTTCTTCGGAGAACATTCAAATGTTTCACCTTAGGCTGCAGAATTTGGAACTAATCTTCCAGGATCAGTGTTGCTGGAAGTCAGTCCAGGAGCGATTGGTTGGAAAACGCTGATTCCTAGGAGGAAAATAACCGAGAAAACCCAGTAGTGTGGTCGCCTTGTAGATCGCCTGTGCCCAGGCCTGCACTTCTCCCTGCACGTGGGCGCACATATGGGATATGCATCCCGTCCTGCCTCCGTCAGGCAGCTGCCAAGTAGAATTTGCATTTAATGCTGCTCATCATTTCCAATTGTTCTCCAAATAAAACAGGCCCAGGAGCGGAGGCGAAGGCCTTCAAAGGCATTTTTCCACTGGATAGGGGTCCGGAATAAATAATAAAGAGAAACCTGCACCTCCAAGCACATCTTGGAGATAGCTTTTAATTCAGACCAGTCGGAAGCCATTGATATACACAGAATAGAGCAGGCTGCATGGAAAATAGTCGGTGTGCTGCCTCAGCTAGCTTCACCAAGGACAGTCCTCTCCTGCCTTTATCATCTGTCACCTGGTGATAGAATGCAATGGCTCTCTGTCTTTTTCCTCTCTGTCCTTCTCCCTGGCTCTCCAGCTCTCTCTCTCTCCCCTCCCTCCCTCTTTCCCCCTTTCATTCAGCTACAAGCCCTTCACCTTTTAAAAGAAAATACTTTTTATCTTGTAATAATTGTAGACTCTGTAGAAAGTTGCAGAAATAGCAGAGCTAGTCCCATGGACGGTGCACTCAGCTTCCCCCCGCCTCGCTTAGTCTGTCCATCTCACAATAATAGTGCAGCAACAAAACCAGGAGTTCACCGGACACGCAATCCTGTCATTAAGCCCTTTATCTTTTAATGCTCCTTTTTTCGCATACATTTATTCCATTTTTGGCATTCATAACTTCCTCAAAGAACACACACCAAGTATTTTTATTATTCCAGAGAGCGCCGCCCCCGCCCCTTCTCCATCTGCTCACTTTCATGGCATCCGACTGGACCTGGGCCCTCCTGCCAGGCATGCGCACAGGGGGCGGGGGAGGGTGGAGAAGGAGAGCCTGGAGCCGGGGTTCCTGACCTTGCCGGCCACCTTGGGAAGGGCTCTCACACACCTCATCTCGTTCGGTCTCCATTTATTTTCATTTAATAAATAGAAGGAGATGAAACCTAAATGAGCCCCCCTCGCTCCTGGCGAAAAGCTCTGGGTACAGATTTGATGAGAACGCTGTTCAAACCCTGGCCTGAAATGAGTTCCGTGGGCGATCTGCGCGCGTCCATCAGGCGGGTGGTCTCCTGTGATGGGGGTGATGGCAGGTGATGGCAGGCAGGGGAAGCTCAGTGTGGTCTTGGGGCCAGAGTCAGATGTGCCAGGAAGCTGGGAGGTGGCTGTGTCCTCAGTCCTCACACTGAACACGTCTGTGGCCAGATGCTGTGGGCTTTCCCACCACCGAGCAACTCTGACGGCAGCTCGGGGTCCTACCACTGAACTCAATTATGACACTATCTTCCTGGAGAACCATGGGTTCAGGGCTCAGTCCCAAAAGGCAGTCTCCACTTCAGATGCCACTCACCGATCCACACTGTCCCCTGTGGTTCTGACCGACCGGCTGTAAACTGGAGGTTCCCACGACCTCCTCCTTGGGTTTGGTTCATTTGCTAGAACAGCTCACAAAACTCGGGAAACTAGGTTACTGACCAGATCACTGGTGTCTTATAAGAGGACGTAACTCAAGGACAAGCAGAGGGAAGAGAAGTAGAGGGCAAGGGCTGTGGGAAGAGGTGTGGAGCTTCCAGGCCTCTCTGGGCGTGCCGTCCTCCCAGCACCTGCATGGGTTCACCAGCCTGGAAGCTCTCTGAACGCCATCTGTTCTGAGTTTTTATGGGGGTCTCTCATGTTGTAGCCATGATGATTAAATCATTGGCCACTGGCGATTAATTCAACCTCCAGCCCCTCTCCCCTCCCAGGGGGTCAGTGCTGGGGCTGGAAGTTCCGATGCTCTAATCACATGGTTGGCCCCACTGGCACCCAGCCCCCCATCCTCAGGGCCTTTCCAAAAGTCACCACGTTCACAGACACTCAGATGTGGTTGAAAGGGCTTGCTAGGAATCGCAGGAGACACCTTTATCTCTCTTATCACGTAAGAAATTCCGAGGGTTTTAGGGGCTGTGAGTCAGGAACCGGGATGAAGACCAAATATATATTTCTTATTATAAATCACAATATCACGAGATAGAATCCACTTTTTTACATTCTGTTGAGGAAAAGGTGGGTCTGTGAGTTCTCAGGAATCTGAGTGAGTGGGCAGCTTCTGCCTCTTTCAACCTATAACCAGTGAGCCTTATGTTCGAGTGAGGTGTGCGGCTGTTGGTGAGGTGACCCCAGACTCAGGACTGGACCTGACCAGTCAGGGGGATTCAGGGAAGGTGCTGGGCTGCTCTTGGCTATCTTTCCACTGCCTCTGCATTTTTCACGGGGAATTAGTTGGGGTCAGCAGGGCAGGAGAAGAGTGTATTGTCCATCCATCTTTCTGCAGCTTAGAGGGCTTCTGAGCAGATGGGCAAGGGATGGGCTGGAGAAGCCTGCAGGCCCACATTTGTCCCAAATCGACCTTTCTGGAACATTTGAATGCAGTGGGTGAATGGATTTGAGGTTTTCTTTCTCCTGAACAGTGTAGGAAAACGAAGGAACCTGGCTGCTGGGCAAAGAGGGCTTAATGATCTGAAAACTCGCCTCGGTGTTTTTCTTGGCTGGGGAGAGAGAATGGTTACCTTGATTGGAGCTGGCCTTTCTGAGGCACATTTCAAGTAAGACTGCCCTTGTTGGGGTGAAGCAAAGGTCAGGTGGAGAAATCTTTTTTTTAGATAAAGTTTTAAATTTTAATTCCAGTAGAGGTAACACACAGTGTTTAAATATTAGTTTCAGGAGTACAATATGGTGATTCAACAATTCCATACATCACCAGGTACTCATCACAACAGGTGTACTCCTTACTCTCCATCAGCTGTTTCCCCCATACCCCCTCCCCCTGTGACCATCAGTGTGTTCTCGGTAGTTAAGAGTCTGTTTCTTGGTTTGTCTCTCTCTTTTTGCCCCTTTGTTCATTTGTTTCTTAAATTCCACATATGAGTGAAATCATATGGTATTTGTCTTTCTCTGACTGACTTATTTCACTTAGCATAATACTCATTAGGTCCAACCATGTTGTTGCAAATGGCAAGATTTCATTCTTGTTTATGGCTAAGTAATATTCCATTATATATACATATCTCACATCTTCTTTATCCATTCATCTGTCGATGGACACTTGGGTTGCTTCCATCATTTGGCTGGATATCCAAATCCAGGAAATAATAGCTGTAATCAAGCCTGGGATCTGGAAGGAAAGGCTTTGGGTGGTGGGCTGGTGTCTCCTAGTCCAAGACCACAGAGTCTGTATCAGGGGAGTGACAGAATCAAAAAGACGTCAAGGTCTCAAAGTCAATGAGATCTACATGCATGTAGATCTTTCATGAATTACTTAACCTTGCATGAGTTACTTAAACTCTCTTTCCTCATCTGAAATGGGGTGGGAGAGGCAGAATAATGCCCCTCCACCGAGAGGCTCCTGTCCTAATCCCTGGAATTTGTGGCCATGTTAGATAACATGCTGATTTGAAGATAGAGAGATTATCTTGGATTATCTGGGTGGACCCAGTGAAAAAGGAGTCAGAAAAGGAGATTGGAAAGAGTGACGTGGGAAGGAATCAACCCGCTGTGGCTGGCTTCAAAGATGGAAGACAAGGCCATAAGCCAAAGAATGCGAGTGGCCTCTTGAAGCTTGAAGGCAAGGAAATGAATTCTCTCCTGGAGGCTCCAGGAAGGGATGCATTCTGCAGATACTTTTTTTTTTTTTTTAAAGATTTATTTATTTATTTGAGAGAGAGAATGAGCCAGAGGGGCAGAGGGAGAAGGAGAGAGAATCTGAAGCAGATTCCTCACTGAACACAGAGCCCAACTAAGGGCTTGATCTCAAGACCCTGAGATCACGACCTGAGGCGAAACCAAGAGTTGGACGCTTAAGTGACTGTGCTACCCAGGCACCCCTCTGCAGACACGTTGATTTTAGCCCAGGGAGACCCGTGTCAAGCTTCTAACTTACAGAAGTATAAGATACTACATTTCTGTTGTGTTAAGCCATGAGTTCACGATAATTTGTGGCTCAATATGATGATGATGATGAAGAAGATTGTTACTACCGTCATTGACATGAATCTGCTTCTCTTGAGTGATGCCCATCTTTGGAGTGTTAAGAGGAGAGGAGAGCCAGAGCAGGAAGAGGGGTGCAAAGGAGACCCAAAGGATGCAGGGTCAGGAGCACGGGAGGGGAGAGCAGACCCTGCATGGTGGTGGTGACCCCCTAGGGTCAAGGGGTGTGGGAGGCAGGGCGGCAGAGACCAGAGAGGCACCTCCCAGCTCAGCATGGTGAGAAGGCCCTGGACTGGGGCTGGGGCCACGCTGTAGCTCTAGAGCTGGGCTGATCAGCCTGGCAGCCACCAGCCACATGTGGTTATGGAGCCCTTGGGATGGGACTAGTCTGAATCTGATGGGCTACAGTGTAAAGACACACTGGATTTCAAACACTTAGGACACAAAAAGAATGTTGATGACTCATTAATAATGGATGTTGATGCCATGTTGAGATGGTAAGATTTTGGATAGACTGAGACACGACACCTATTTGTTAGATGAATCTCACCTATTTCTTTTTACGTTTTAAAAACGTGAGGCTACTAGAAAGTTGAAAACTGCATCTGTGGCTGATAATAACGCGGTGCTAGACCTAACTGTGTGGGTTTCCCCTCTGGGTTCCTGGCACCTGTTTGTAAAGCCAGGTGACCTCCAGGGGCTGCTTAGGGCATCTGGGGTTTGGGAACCAGAAGATTGCTGGGAGCACAGATAAAGCCATGTCAGCAGAAAGGTACCTTGTAAGAAGGGGCATCCGGACCGAAGCCAAGGCCAGGACTGCCTTTTGGGGAAGGTAAGCAACACAAGCCAGGAAGGAGACCAGGCTAAGGATCATTATTCACGCTCTCACAGAGACTCAGGCAATTTATAATCCAAGGAGAAGGAACTAATGTAGAGGGAGAGATGAGATCAACAGTAGAGAGGGTGAATTGATAGAGGAGCCCTCACCAAGGGAGGCGAGAAGATTTAGGAGCTGGGCAGGAGTTGACCTTAGGGGGGCCAGGAGAGGACAAACAGGTGAGAAATAAATGAGACAATCAGCACACTCACCAGAGCTGCGCCTCAAAGTGGAAGTGAAATAGAATTGGATGAGACCGCTCACCGGGGCTGCAAGAAGTCAGGTCGGGGTGGGGGAGGGGGAGAGAGGGAAGTATTTGCTGCAGGAAGGAACACAAGCTGGTGGGGGGAAAGCCCATGCGGTCAGGCAGCGCACATGAAGGAGTGGGGAGTGGGGTCACTTGGTCAATGCGCAGGCAGAATGCACTAGGAAAGGCCCAGATGCCGGGATAAAAGTAACCACAATCCCAACTCCAAAAAAAGGCAAGTCAAAGACAGAAATAAGTATGTTTTGGGCACCTGGGTGGCTCAGTTGTTAAGCGTCTGCCTTCGGCTCAGGTCATGATCCCAGGGTCCTGGGATCGAGTGCCACATCGGGCTCCCTGCTCGGCAGGAAGCCTGCTTCTCCCTCTCCCACTCCCCCTGCTTGTGTTCCTGCTCTCGCTATCTCTCTCTCTGTCAAATAAATAAATAAAAATCTTAAAAAAAAAAAAAAGAAATAAGTATGTTTTGCTCTCTGAACCTAACCAACCTATTTCTCCATTGTTTGCCCCACTGACCCAGCAAGGATTCATGCCCTCTTCGTTCCCCCCCAAATCTCTGGGGGCCGGAGCAAATCTCGATTCCAATACCAGGGTGGAGAAGTACCACCAGAATTGCATCCCCAGCCAACACGTGGAGAGAGATTTACATCTCCTATTTAAAACCTTAGGTCCTGCCTCACCTCTTAAATGTGTCCTGAGAAATCTTCATTTCTCCCGTGTTGTCTCAGCTTCAGACAGAAGCTAGGACGAATTGCCACATCGTTTTCTTATTTTTTGACCCCATTACCCTCCATTTACCGCTCCTTTCGGCCTCTTGTGAAAGCAGACTTTCCCAGCTCACCTGGGAGGGTGGGGGGCATGGCTGGGTTACGCCAGAAACCTTGGGTTTATCTGGTGGGAGAAACTGGAGGCTGCCCAACCTCGAGTGACTGACTCTTCCATCCTCCGACGTCCCTATGGGATCCCCTTCCAGCCCGCTGTCCATTGTTACCACCGCCTACCAACCCTTCCCAGCGGGGAGCTCTTCCTTCCATCCCCCACCAAGAAAGCAAGCAGGCCAGAAACCCCAGCCATATTTCCTTTTGCTCCTCAAAATCCAAACCCCTTCTTTCTCCTTTTGTTGCCACTGAATTGAGGACAGTCTGTGTTCTTTTTCTGGTTTCTGGCCCATAACTCTGGCGCAGAAAATCTTGGCATTCCAGGGGCGAAACACGGGAGGTTTCTTTTCCCCATCCACCCCCAACTTTAAAAAAAAAAAAAAAGGTCAGTCTCCGAAGTGTTGATTTTCCTGCTATTTTTAAGTTCAATCAGATTGGATTTCATGACAGGAAATACCTTACCATTTTCTCCCTCTCTCCCTACTGTTCTCTGTCCTCTCTGCCGGGGCTCCGTCTGCACTGGGCTAAAGAGGCCAGCAGTCTGACCGAAACAATACAGGACTTGGAGCCAGGCGTGTGAAACAAGGACACCTGAGCACAGGCTCTGCTCTCTCCAAATAAACCTCAGTGCCCCCAAATGGAAAAATCCAGCTCTTCGGAACACGAGCCTGTTGGCTGCTCTCTGGCGGAAAGGTGCTGCGTTTGAGTGAATAAAAGGACGCGTTTTATTTTGCAAAGACCACATTCTCTTAGAGGGTGACTCCGTCCTCCTCTGGGGGAACTATTTTTAGGCTATCCTAACAGCAGCACCTGCGTTTGTAATCTTCGAAGGGTTATCAAAGGCTCTGACACGCCCCATCCCATTGAATGCTAACACCGCAAGGAAACTGGGCCAGGGGGAGGTTAAGTGCAAAGCGTCACAGGATGGCACGCGGCGGGCTTGGCACTGGAACTCAGGGCTTCTGGTCTGCGGCTCCCGCACGCATGCCCTCCACCAACCCCGGGCGATCTCGACTCTTGACGTTGGAGAGGAAGAAGGGAGAATGTCTCAAAGACCTGGCGCGTGGTATCTGGCACAGTCTCTGATCTCTTAATTTGGAGTTGGGAACGCCCACCCACATTAACCTCAACTCTGCTCAAACCTCCGAGGACACACACAAGTTAGACCTCCATCATGCAAGCTTGGTCATTAACATCCAGGCAGGAGTTGGGCCACTGTGTCTCCATTTTCCCTGGAAAATGTCTGATGTACATTTCACCTTACGTACTATCAGAAAATTCCCTGAGGGCCTTTGTGATGCAGAAGGACCAACTGTATGGGCAAGGGAAAAGTGTCCACTCTAAAGGGAAAAGTGTCCACTCTAGTGCTGCGGCAGGCATTGGGGCTCAGCCGTAAGATGCAGGAGAGCAGAAAATACTCACCAAATTCCTCTCCTTCTTGCCCAGAAATGTCCTTTGGGAGCTGGGTCCCCTAGGAAAGCAGGCTCTGCTTCTACCCCCTGAAATACGACATGTCCCTAATCAGTTGTATGGTCACTTCCTGATTATAAAGTTGATGTGTGCTTATTGCAGAAAACTCAAAGGGCAGAATGGAAGGGAGAGGATGATAAAATGCAACTAGAAATCATTCATCTGTTGCCCCTCCCCTTAGAGATACCCACTATTAACCTGTTTTTTAATTGAAGGGAAATTCACACGACATAAAATTAACCATTTGAAGATGAACAATTCAGTGGCATTTTGCACATTTCCAGTGTTTGCAACCGACACCTTTATCTAGTTCCAGAACATTTCCAGCACCCCAAAATAAAACCCTGAACTATTAACACTGATATGTTTCCATCTGACATTTTTTCTACTTTAATACAGTATTTCCAAATTGTACACTGATTTTGTCCCATGGCTAAATTTTATTTTATATCAACATTATTGGACTATAATGTATGTACAATAAAATGTATCTATCTTAAATGTACAGGGTGATGGGTTTTGATAAGTGTGTATGTTACAAATGTGTACCTATGTAACCTCTACCTCAGTCAAGATCTAGAGTATTTCCAACCCTCCAGAAACTTCCCTTGAGCCTTTTTTTGGGGGGGGATCATTCTCTTCTTTCTCCACTGCAGGCAACCACTGTGTTGATTTCCATTTCTATTACTTTTGGAGTTCTAGAGCTTCACATAAATGGAATCATCCCATGTGTTTTCTTACCTACCATCTTTTCAGTCAGTGCTATCTTTTTGAGATTCATCCATGTTGCTTCATGAATCAGCAAGTTTGTTCTTTACTGTTGCAAAGAACAACTCAATTGTCTGAATAAACAACCAGTGTGAATATAACATTTTAAACAAATAAGCAAATAACCAGTTTATTCATTTGTTCTCTTGATGGATGTTTCATTGAGTTCTATGACAAATCTGCATGTTTTTAATAACTTCACAAACAACTTTCGATGCCTGTCCCATGTCTTTGGTTGGTTCTAACAACTTAACTGAGCTACTTTATTATTCGTGGGCAGTTAGGTTTTGTCTGTTGTGATGAACATCCTTTGTCCAGGACAGTGCTTGGAAGCAAATGACCAAATCTGAGTTAAGAACATTTTAAAGGCTCTTGACACATGCCCACATTTCCTTCTCTATACCCCACTGTTTAAATGAAGAGCTCATACATAGGGTCGTCATATGACTCAGTTCTGGCTGATGAGCCTAAGTGGAAATCCAGTGGAGACTTTTGGGATTGCTTTGCTTTCCTTATACATGTACCTTTCCTCTTTTCCTTCTTGCTTCAAGCAGGCACAAGAGGCTAGAGATGGAGCAGCCATCTTGTGACCTTGAAGGGATATACCCTATTAAAGATGGGGAAGTGGAAGAGCAGTCTATCAGAAAGGCTGGGCATATTCTACTGGCTTCAGAGGCTTGATCTGGAACCAATGATTAAAAACTTCAAAGAAGAAGATATTAAGTCCATAGAAGGAAGAAGTTATTCCAATTAGAGAAGTCAGTGAATTTCTTATCAACAGAGATATTCAAACAGAACAGAATGGAATGCCTGTTTAGGGGAATGTGGAAGGCAAAATATAGGATAGGGTAGCCTCTGAGGGATTTGATTTTTATGACTCAACTCTAATGGGCACGTTTTTGCCTTTTGATTCTAAGGAATGTGGCTATATGACTCCTTATGTCCCTCTTCATCTTAAAGCTGGTTGATGTATCCTTTAAAACTGTGCTCAGATTTGGGGTGCCTGGGTGGCTCAGTTGGTTAAGCATCTGTCTTTGGCTTGGGTCGTGATCTCGGGGTCCTGGGATCGAGCCCCACATCGGGCTCCCTGCCCTTAGCGGGGAGTCTGCTTGTCCCTCTTCCTCTGGCCCTCCCCCACAACACATGCTTTCTCTCTCTCTCAGATAAATAGATGAAATCTCTAAGAAAAAAACCCTGTTCTCAGATTCTTCCACCCTCAGGTACACACTCATCAATCTCCTTCTGTGGTTTTATTAAAAGGTCTTTCGTGTGTATTAAAAATGCAAAATATCTACCCGTCGCCAAATTCCAGAAATGCACAAATATGAAAAGGTTTGGTTTTTAATGTTTGTTTTTGTTTTTGTTTTTTTATTACAGCTGCCACAGTGGTCATTAATATGTAAATTCTATTGGCTGAGAAGGTTGACTTTTGGTCATAAATCGCCTCTTTCCTCCTGATAATCCTGTCTGACTCTACAGCTGTCTAGACAATGGAAAAATTAACACCATGAAACAGAGTAGTTTAACAACCTTTGGAGCCAAATACTTTCTTTTTTAAAAAATTCAAAATCCATGGTGAGAAATGTGAGAGACCAATTAGTTAATTATGCAAGGAATCCCTCCAGAGTACCAACCTTGAATAATAATAAGACCTTTCATTTGAATAGTATTTTAATACTTTGAAAAAGTACTTTTCCATACATTATCCTCTTTGATCCCTTGGAATGTGTGACTTTATTCCTGTGACCGTGCTCCAAGGTTGTAAAGACCACCAAAATGTGACACCTTAGCTCTGTAGCGTTACCATCACATTCTCTTCATTAGCAAATTAATTCCTTGTGAGAAAATGCAACCTCAGCTCATTCAGATAGGTCAATAAGTGACTTAGTTGAGAGAAAAGAAAATTACTTATAAATCTTAAAAAAAAAAAGACAAAACCTCTTAAAATCCCTCACTGACTTTCCATTGCTTTGAGATCAAAACCCCCCAAATTTTACTAGTGTTACCAAGATCCTCCATGATATGGCCACGGTCAACCTCTTCCCAATCTCATGTCCGGCCAGTTTCCCTCCAGCCTTCTTCTCTCTATCCAAACTGACCTTTTTAAAGTTCTTCCAACACATGATGCTACTCTTCATGCACTCCTTCACCTGGTGAGTACCCAGTGATTCAAAAGTTACTTCCTCAGAGAAAGACAACCCCCATCTTTTCTCCCTATACTAAAGTAGATCAAATTTCTTTGTAATACATCTTCAGAGAACAAAGTTTCTTACTCCCAGAGTAGAGGTAAATAAACTACAGCCCTAGGACAAATCTGGTCCTCCACCTGTTTTTATAAATAAAGTTTTATGTGCGCATGGCCACATTATTTTGTGTGTATTGTCTCTGGCTGTTTTCTTGTTTTAAAATTTTTTTCCAGCTTTACTGAGGTGTGATTGATAAATAAAAATTGTATATACTTAGGTTTGCAACATGATGCTTTGATAGATGTATACATTTTGAAATGATCACAACCAAGCTAATTAGCCTACCCATCACCTCACAGTCCATCTTGTGTGTGTGTGTGTTGGGGGGGGTGGTTAAAACACTTGAGATCCACTCTCTTAGCAGATTTCAAGTATTATTATTTATTATAGTCATCACGCTGTACATTAGAGCTCCAGAACTTATTCATCTTATAACTCAAATGTTGTACTCTGACCAATATCTCTGCTTTTCTCCCATCCTCCAGTCTCTGGTAACCATCATTCTACTCTCTGTTACTATGAGTTCAGCTTTTTTTTTTTTTTTAATAAAGATTCTAGATATAAATGAGATTGTGCAGTCTTTGTTTTTCCATGTCTGGCTTATTTTACTTAGCATAATGTCCTCCAGGTTCATCCTTATGGTTGTAAATGACAGGATTTCCTTCTTTTTGAAGGTTGGATATTATGCCACTGTATAGGATGTGTGTGTATATGTGTGTTGTGTACATATACTATACATATGTGGAATATATACACCACATTTTCTTTATCCATTCATCCACTGATGCACGCTTTGGCTGTTTCCATGTCTTGGCCACTGTGAATAAGGTTTATGGCTGTTTTCTTGGTACAATGGCAGAGCTGAGTAGTAGTTGCAACTGAGCCCATATGGCCCACATAACCTAAAATACTGACTATTTGGCCCTTTGTGCAAGAGTTTGCTGATCCCTGCTGCAGAGCATTGATCTTAGTTTGCAATGATATATTGGTCATTAAGATTATGTGATTATCTGTTACCCCTTCTAGACTGTGGGCTCAGAACTTGGCAGTTGTTCAATAAATATTGTTGGATTAAAGGAAAAATGAATGGAAAAAACAAAGAAGAATTTTAAAAAAAATGAAAGGAAGAGAGAGAAAAGGAACCGTGGTTGGGCATTATTATGATTATCTATGGGGTTAAGAATTCTGATCTTTTGAGATAAGTAGTCATGTTTTCATGAACTCTTACCCCAGTGTTTCCTGCCCCTTTTCCGAGCTTCATACAAAGCTGATAATAGGATAGACTAAGGCCAGAGATGGGATTAAACACAGCATCTGGGTCCTGGACTGAGCATGGGATGGCCGCTTTCCATCTTGGTTGGGCCTATTTTCAGGAACCAACTTACCCATCACACAGATTTTTCAGGGATTCAGTTCCCTGTGTCTTTCTTCCATCTGGAAAAGTATATAAAAAGAATTTCAGACTGGGCCTGGCATGCTAGGTAAATGTTGTCTCATCTTCCTGAAAGACTAGCTCTTCGTTTGTAGAACTTCCAACCCACTATGGGCAACAGAAGATGGTTAACACTGTGGGGTGGTTTTAAAACATATCCACAAATGCTCTGACACTCCTCCCATTGAGAGAGGGGGTCCATAGACTACAGTGGAAATGAGTCCATATGATTTCCAAGGCTAAGTCATAAAATGCCATGAAGCAACGACTTTGTTCACTGGAACACTCATGCTTGGAGACTGGAGCCACTGTGAAAGAAATGTAATTATCCTGAGCCTGCCATGCTGGGGAGGCCTCGAGTGATCCTCCAGTTGATCCTCAGCTCCTCTGAGCCCAGCCTTCCAAGGTACTGAACATATGAGCAAAGCCATCTTGGACTCTCTGAGCCAGCCTATCAGCCATCTGAGTACTACCGAATGATCTCTGTGGACACCATGGAGAACAGAAGAATCACCAAAGCCACACCCTGCCTGAGTTGCTGACCACAGCATTACGAGATATAATAAAATGGCTCTTACTTTAAGTTATTATGTTTTGGGTTTGATTGTTACGCAGGAGAAACGGCTCACCGGAAAACACTACGACCGAGCTAGTGAACGAAGGTATCTCATTAAGGTTGGCGGTATATGGGAAGTCAGGGAAATTGCCCCTTTGGCTCCCCTCTGCAATTCGGGATTAGCAGGGCAAACATCTTTATGCCCAGTTTTCCAGATGAGGAAATCAACACAGGTTGAATCACTTCAACAAACGTGTGGGGGGACCTACAATGTGCATTGTTTTGTCACTGTAGGAACTACAAAGGTACTTTGTTTTACAGCTGGTGGGGAGACATTGGGTGTTTGGAGGGTGGGGTGCTATGAATCTTTTAAAATAGATCTCTCTTTCCAGGCCAGGAAACCTGTGACTTGCTAACATTTAAGTAGAACACTGAGGGTGTTTTAAAGGAAGTTTCCAAAGACCGCACAAGACTATATTCCTGGTGGTGGCTGCCAGGGAATGCTCCATGTGGAGAAGGATGAGTTTGACAAATATATGGAACAATATGAAGGAGCCAAGCTCCTGTTCCAGAAAATGGCAACTGTCGTCAGGACGGGTCCAGGTTCCACCCTGACCTTCGCTACCTCCACCTCTTTCCCTCTCTCCAAAAAGACTCTTTTCCTATGTTGTAGTTTTAACAAGGCAATGTTTGGCATGAAAAGAATATGTCTTTTCCATCATACACTTGTCTTCTGAGGGGGAGGAGCCAGGACTTACTGCATAGACAATTCCTTGTAGAGATGCTCTGTATGGGTGGGTGACAAGGGGGCCATGAGGCCCAGTGTTTGGTAGTCTATGGCATCAAGACCGGGGTTTGCATAAGGGGATGTGTTTGGAGGTTTATGGAGGGTGGTCTATGGTCTCAGCGTGGAGTATGTGAAGCAAATGTAATAATCCACCACAGGGTGTCCATATTTCCCGTTCCTCCCCTAAAACACAGCGCCCCTGACATACGTAATGGACTCTGGATCCCTGGCCCACGAAGGGACACATGTGGATACAGTCCCTGGCACCCTCGACATCTCCATAAGAATTTATACCCCTTAAGTCTGTAAATCGTGACGAAGGGATGTTACCATAGACATAAAAGCAACAGCTGAAGCATCGGATGGGAGACGACTGAAAAGTGCAGGCACCATAAATTCCAAACAGAAGGATGATTTTGCAACAGTAGTTTGGAGCCTGAAGGAAAAAAAGAAGAGGAGCTGGAGCTAAATGCATGGGGAGTTGGCAGGAATGAAGGCATAAAAATTCAACCAGAAAAGGCCACTGGAGTTTTCCAGCCAGAGAGTGATTCTGAACTGGAATGAATGAACCAGAACTAAAAGTCTCCATTTCCTCCCTGCGTTGGAGGAAAATTGAAAATCTCAGTCCTCTCTGGATTCCAGTGGAAATAATTGCTCCCTTAAAAATGACAAAACAAAAATCTGGACCATACCACACCTGGGTATTTCTCTTCCGTGTCCTCCTGCCTGCTCATCTCGGCCAGTTCCAGCCCAAGCGTCACCCCCACCCCCACCCCCATTGTCATCATCCCCTCCTTCTTCACTGTCACAGAGCAATTTTGTTTTAAGTCCTGTGAAAGTGACTTTGGTATTTGGATTGGAAAAATGGCTTCTTTAACTCAATTTGAGCCTTCCGCACGATGGTCCATTAAAAAGTGCCAATGCAGAGGAGTGAGCTTCACGTCCCCAGGAAGGACAGAGTCTTACAAACCCAAGCAAGGTGCCATTGTTAGCTGCATTAAGGCAGAGCAATACCCTCTCATCCCCTCCTCCTGAGAACATGAGGCCGTGTCAGACCAAAGTGGCAGAGGGCTCCTTCCCAGGCATCTGAAAAGTCCTGGGTGAGTGGTCAGAGGCACCTAGAGAAGCAGATCCCTGAAAGCAGAACAGGGCGGAAGAGAAGACAGTGCCTCTCCGGGACTGTTAATGAAGCCCTGGAAAACTCAGTGTGTCCCACGTGCCTTTGAAGCTGGCTGTGACAGAAGCAGCTGAGACTCTGTTTTTCCAAGTAGCAGGAAACCACTGTGCCCCACGTGCCTGGTTCTGAAAAGCACTCTGTTTGGGAGAGCAGAGGGAAGGGAGGGCTGCTTCTGCCCAGGGAACTAAAAATAGGGCTCCCAGAAGGGGTATTTTGGGGATGCTGTGGGGGCGGGGACTGACGTGTGTTTTATGAGGGCCCCAGGATGGAGGATGGTGGTGCCTGGGGGCCCAGCAAGGGGGTGGCTGCCCCAGGCCTTGTGCTTTAGCCAGCTACCCTGGCTGTGCCACAGGGCATGGAGTCCACTGGGTGAGAAGATGTGTCCACCCAGCGCTTACAGTGGCCCCAGCAGGCCCACAGGTGAGACTAGGGAGCCCAGGGGGCCAAATGTAAGGAGGGGCCACTTTCGGAGGGGCACAAGTGCAGGGGTGGGCCTGAGGGCGAGCTCTCCTCCTTCCTCACCCTCATCCCTCCCCTGGCCCCAGGCAACTCCTGGTACCTGGAACCCCAGAATCCTCTGCTAAAAGCGCTGAGCCTGGACGAGGCCACCTCACTGGTGTGTGTGTGTGTCCCCAGATCTGAGGGGTGGCCGAGAGGCAGGTTTAAGGCATTGTGGATAGTTCTAGATATGCAGGCAAGAGGGTCAGTCTGAGCAAGCACAAGGCTCCTGGTGCTGCAGGACGGATGATGTTTACACAGCATCGGTAGGTGGATACTATGTGTGTGCATGCATGTATGTGTGTGTGTGCATGCATGTTTGTGTGCATGCGCATGTGTGTGGCCTAGGTACGTGTGTACCCGTATGTGCACACGTGACCATGTGTAGCTATGAGGTTTGCGATCTCTCTTCACTGTCCCTAAGATCACCCATCAGACCATTCTGGAGGCAGCATTTTAAAGACCACCTTATCCCCTTCCTCATTCAGGGACTGGGTTCCAGGGGAGGAAGTGACGGTCCAGAGTCACTCCTGAGTCAGACCCCAGGACCCCTGACCCCCGCCCTGAGAACCCTCAAGACCCCTCAGGCTGCACTATGTGGGCCGAGCAGCATCTCAGTAGTAGCTTTTATTTTTATTTTATTTTCTTTTTTAAAGATTTCATTTAACAGAGAGAGACAGCAAGAGAGGGAACACAAGCAGGGGGAGTGGGAGAGGGAGAGGCAGGCTTCCCGCCGAGCAGGGAGCCCGATGCGGGGCTCGATCCCAGGACCCCGGGATCATGACCTGAGCCGAAGGCAGATGCTTAACGACTGAGCCACCCAGGCGCCCCTCAGTAGTAGCTTTTAATCTTATTATGGCACTGCTTTGCTCATTTCCAAGAGAGATTGATTTATGCCTCATTTGGGTGGAAGTGACAGAAACCCTACCTAAGCACTAAAAATAATTTGTTGTCTCATTTGACAACAGTTGCCCATTCCGGGCGTAGGTGGATGCAGGGGTCTACACAATGTCATCAAGACGCAGTTTCCAGCCCTTCCTAATTCTTGGCCCCATCTTCTCCCCGTTGAGTCCCTTCCTAGGCTCTTCCCGGTGGCCGCTAGACGGACAACGCTCGCCCCTGGAGATCCCAAAATGGCGGCGCCCGCACTTCTGAAAAAAGCCAGTAAGCTCCTTGGTCCCAGCGTGCCCGTCAACATTCTATGGCTTCTCATTGGCTTCTGCTGAGTCACATGATAACCCTGAACCAATCGCTGTGGCTCTGGGGTCCCTGGAGCCCTGCTCCCCGCAGGGAGCAGGTTAAGAGACGGTGGTCTCAGGGTTAGGCAGGGGTGGTTCCCCGGTGGGAGGCTGAGCTCGTTCTCGGGAAGAAAGTGAATGAATGCTGGGGTTTGTCAACTCTCTCAAAAAAGAAAGAAAGAAAGTGAACGAATAATGGGCTGCAAGATGACAGATGCCAGGTTGGTCAGCAAATCTTATTATGATAAAACAAGGGTATTAAAGACTCTCAAAGTTGTCTAAAACCGGGGCTACCTCTGCAGGAGTGATGACCCCGATTTTCTAGAGCCATAGGTTGCTCCTGTGTCTCCACATTCTTTGAAATTTATAAAACCTTTTCACAT
Organism: Leptonychotes weddellii; assembly: GCF_054177405.1. NCBI lineage: Eukaryota > Metazoa > Chordata > Mammalia > Carnivora > Phocidae > Leptonychotes > Leptonychotes weddellii. The sequence goes on from NC_138381.1 coordinate 77,063,290, forward strand.
CCAGGGTGTGGCTCAAGGGTAAAAAAAAGTTGCTTGTTTAATTAAATCAATTACTTAATACTCTAAAGCTTTGTGATGATGTAAAGTGCAAGTTTTATATACAGGGCACAAGAGGTTTTAATAGATTCCACTTGTGTTCCAAATTAAAACAATGTTAAATGCCTTAGTAGCCCTAGCAGAGAAGAAAAGAAAAGAAAAAAGGGGGAAAAACCCCTCTTATTTCCAAATCACTACCAGTGGAATTTTAAAAATTATTTACACACTTTGCCGTGAGTCCCTTTATACATGACAGGTTTGGCAGGAAGGCCTGAAGCAATAATTTAAAACAGAGGTTGGGAGTGTGTGTAAGGAACTCCCCCCTCTTTTCCAAAATAAATGTACCATCAGATCCTCAAAAGCGGTGACTTTTCCTAAGAAAAGGCTGTAGCCTTGGGAGCTGGGGGCCTGTAGGTGCCGTTATGAGGTAAGCTGACAGCACAGTAGGGTTACTTTCTGTGGATTCTAGAATAAAGTGAGCAATACAGTCCTTGAAATACGGTGGAAAGAAAGACCAGTTCCTCGACACAGATCATTACGTTCCGATTTAGGTCGAACCTCTGTGCTTAAATGGAATTACGAATATATGGCAATGTTTTTGGTTTTTTGTTTCTGTTTTTCTAAATTCACCAGTCATTATCTACTGACCTCTGTATGGGGTTTTGTTCTTAAATACCAGGAAGACTCCACTCTCCGCCTGCTGGTGTGGATGTTCCAAAGGTGACAAAGGAGGTGTCATGAGGGTGAGGGATAAATCACCAGCTCCCACCCAGCAAGGGGAGAGGTCATTGTTGAATGGTTGCAAGACATTTGGGTTCTATGGAAATGTATTTGGAAAGGCTCTGCCAGCAGGGAAGGAAGAGATGGAAACTAATCTCCAGGCCCCTCAAATGTTGCTGGGCTGCCTCTCAGAGTGAGCACCGGGAGATGCTGCTGCTGGGACCCCCTCTTGAATTTTCAGGTGGTCATTATCTCCACTCAGCTTCCAACCACCACCACTTGAAGCTTCCTCCTCAGAACCTGGGAGGCCACTTTGCCTACCCAGCAGGTGGGAAGTGCCAGGGAGTACCGCCCACCCACAAAGCCCTCAACCAATGGCTGTAGGCAATTGATGTCTAAATTCCCAGTTCACTCACCTCTTTGGGGGCTTGATTCTTCTATCAAAAAGTAAACTTCTAAATAAGCTACACTTTTGTATTGGTTTACATTTGTTAATCTTAGACTTGTGTTTCATCAATAAAGTTGTGTGTTTTAACCAGCAAAAAAAAAAAAAAAAGTAAACTTCTAGATTTTGGAATAATTTTAGGGTTGCAGAATAGCATACAGAGCTCCTGGATACCCTCTCCCCAGTTTCCCCTGATGTGTAATCTCACACATCCGAAGTACAATGGTCAAAACTAGGAAATTGACATTGATGTAAAGCTAGGAACTAAATAACAAGCCTTATTCAAATTTCACAAGTTTTTCCATTAATGTCCTGCTGCAGGGGCTCACGTTGCAGTTAATTGTCGTGTCTTTGGTCTGCTCCCATCTGTGACAGTTTCGCAGCATTTCCTTGTCTGTCATCCATCCTCTTGACATTTTAAAGAGCACTGGCCAGTGACTTCTGAGAATGACCTTCAATCTGGGTTTGTCTGATGTTTGCCCATGTTTAAATGAGCTTATGTATTTTTGGCAAGAATGCCCCAGGGTGATGTCGGGCCTCTCTCTCCATGACGTCATAGCAGGGGGCACTTGCTGTCCTTAGGGCCTCACTCCTAGTGTTGTTAAACTTGACTTGGTTCGGGAAATGCCTGCCAACTTTCTCCTTTGTAATAGTTCCATTTTTCTCTTTGCAGTTACTGCCCTTGGGGAAGATATTTGAAACCTTGCAAATATCCCATTTCTCCTCAGACTTTGGCTCACTGATTTCAGTATCCGATGGAGGGTCTTGCCTGCTGCTAAGACTAGTGTGCTGTTTGCCTAACAGTGATTGTATATTTCCTTCCCATATTTGTGTGGAATTTACTAATATAGTTTATTTATTTATATTTATTTACACATTTATTCTTATGTAATTTATTATAGTTATTAATTAGAATGCCACTTGAAGGAAGAGCCTTCCCTTCTGGGCGGGGTCATTCTGGGGCACATGCTTTGTTCCCTTGCCTAGGAGCTTACTGAGGGGGTGAGGTCCACTGCCTACAGTCATAGGTGGAAGTGACAGATCCTTCCATGGCTTCCTTCCCTTTCCTTCCTCACTTCCTACTCCCTAGTGCTGCATCCTGCACCTTCCAAGTAGCGTTCCTATACTCAAATCCTGACCGAGGGTCTGCTTCTTCGGGAGCCCAAAGTAAGACAGCTTGTCTCATGGTAAAAGAATTACCTCCCCACTTAATAGACAGGGCAGGTGTGAAGACAGGTGACCCCAGGGAGCGCCATGGTTAGATGAGCAGCTATGCAGTGAAATCAGTTGGGGTAAAATCATAAACTCTGAATAAAACTCTGAGCTTCACCTGTTCCCCAATAACCCATTCTTTTCTCCGAATAATCTGGTTACTCCACTTTTCCTTGTATTCTGCTTAAATGAATGCAACCTAACAGATTAAATTTTAGAATCTTTGAAAGACACCCAACAGAATGTTCCTAAGAAACAGGATTATTTTTGCAAAGCCAAATGGTAGCATAAATTCAACTTCCTGTGGCCAGCCCTGGGTTCCCACACAACCTGAAGCTAGGCTGTTTTCTAGAAGAATCAAGGGTGTCCAGTAGAGACAGATGGAGTTGTGAATGGCCAGAAATGTCACCTTCTTTTATATTTTGGGCAGTCGAGTGGCCGACAGAGCTAAGGCTTTGGAGCTAAATGGTGGCAGTGAGGCCCCACAGCTGGTTGGAGGACCAGTGGGTTTACCAGATTCTGGAATCAGGCCTCGCTTCTGGTGTTGGGAGACACGTGGCGTCTTCACTTTTGGTTTCTAGGAAACCTGGCATGGAGGAAGTGAGTATGCCAAGTGCTGTAGATTGTTTGGTTTGGTGCATCAACACAGATGACACTGACTCAGAGAGCCCCCCCCCCACACCCAGCAAGCTCTCTGGGAGTTGGGGTGACAACTTCGATCAGGCTTCTCACTAGAAAGGAGTGCGGGGTGCAGATAAAGCAGCAGCTGACCCAGACTTCCTGTTGTGCTTTTAACCAATTTTGAAACTGACACATCATTTTAAACTACAAATATTATCGAGGGGAAAAAGATATTTGTGTTCCATTTTAGGTTCCTAGTAGAACAAAGAGAAGGAAAAGGAAGATGTGATGGGAAATGCAAATCTAGTGCAAATTCACAATCCATTATTCAAAACCTTTGTGTTATCCAAAATCAAGTGTGTTGAGGGAATCAGAATATTTTTGGAATTTCAAAAAGTAATCCGTTATAGATAGTGTGTGTTATGGAACACTCTGCCCCCCGCTCGGTGTTTGGGGGAGAGCTCTGGGCTAACACACTATTTTCTGCAGGAAGTTGTAGGAATATTCGCACTAAACTGGATAAGTAAGGACTGTGTCACCTCATGGCCAGTCAGTCCAGGTTTTGCTGCCAAATGAGTTATGAGAAGACTTTCTGTGTTCAGACATTTTTGCATTTCGGATTTGTGGACAAGGGCCTGTGGGCCTGTATCTCCTTCCTAGGCTGATGTTAGAAAGGAGCCTCACCCCCAGAAGCCTGCGATATTATTCCTCTTCTGCAGGAAAAGTTTGCATCAACATCTTTGATCAGACCAAACAGAATCTGGTACATACATGGCTGTTTTTTGGAAACAAAGTTGTGCTTTGGGGAGAGAAGCAGGAATGCAGATGACCACATGAGGCCTTTGTGGTAGGGGTTGATGGTGAACAGGAGAGGCATGTCATCAAAAGTCGTGACTTTGCCCTCCCTCCTCCCCAGGGTCCAGCTGGATTCCTCGGGGTTGGCTACAAGCCCTCCACCCCTTTGTCATCCCTCAGGATCTGCAGCATTCAAGACACCCGAAAAGGGCCCTGTTTCCTTGGAGGTGCCTCAGAAAAGGAGAGGGGCTTGGCGAAGAAAGAGATAGTGCACTGCAAGGAAAAATATACACGCACTGTCAGTTTATTTCTATTTAGCCCTACGGTCTTCCCAGGGGGGTGCATGGAGGACTAGAAATTTGCTCTGCACCATTTAGAGAACTGAATTGAAACATATAAATAGGACTTTGAAAGCATAATGGAATGCCAATCCTTTTCTTGCAAAAAAAAATGAGAAGTCTTATTTTAAATAAGTCTTTCAGGCTCCTCCCCTCCATCCCTGTGATTTATAGGTTTGTAATTAACCATGATGTTGACCAGTAGATGGGATGCCTGCGCTGCTGGGGTTCATGGGGGCCAGGCAAGGGACAGTCTTTTCACAGAATCAGCAAGTCAGTGTTTGTATTCACTTCGTGTTTCTGTTGTAACAAATGGCCACAAACTCAGTGGCTTCAAACAGCACAAATTTATTATTTTTGCCATTCTGGAGGTCCGAAGTCTGAAATGGGTCTCACGGGCAAAGTCAAGGTGTCGGCAGGACTGTGTCCTTCTGGAGGCTCTAGGGGAGAGTCTTTTCCTTGCCTCTGCAGCTTCCAGAGGTCACCCCACTCCCTGGCTCGTGGTCCCTTCCTCCATGTTCAAAGCCAACAGTGACCATTCGAGTTTTTCTCACGCTGCATCTCTTTGACCTCTCTTTTCCAGCACTTGCAGACTTTAGTGATTACATGGGGCCCACCTGGATAATCTGAAATAATGTCAGTTGATCAGCAACCTCAACTCTACATGTAAGCTTAAATTCCCCCTTGCCATGTAATCTGATATACTCACCAGTTCTGGGGATAAGAATGCAGACAACTTTGTGGGGGGGCCGTGTTATTCTGCCTCCCACAGAGCTGATGCCCAAGGTGGAGTGAGCTAGTCACAGAAAAGGAAATGGAAGATGTGGGCAGGGAGGAGACTACTGTGGATCAAATAAAAGTAATCATAATAGCAGCAAAATTTCATTACATGCTTACCATGAACTTGGCCCATTACATTACTTTAACTCATTTTATTCTATGAGGTAGATCTTATTATTATGTCCATGATATAGACCATATAGAGGAAAACTAGGGGCTTTTACAAGTTAATTAATTAATTCAATTAATATTATTATTTTTTGGAGAGAGAGAGTATGAGCAGGGTTGGGGAGGGGCAGAGGGAGAGGGGGAGAGAGGAATCTTTTTTTTTTTTTTTAAAGATTTTTTTTTTAAATTTATTTGTTAGAGAGAGAGAGAGAGTGAGAGAGAGAGCGCAAGAGGGGGAAGGGTTAGAGGGAGAAGCAGACTCCCCGCCGAGCAGGGAGCCCGATGTGGGACTCGATCCCGGGACTCCAGGATCATGACCTGAGCCGAAGGCAGTCTCTTAACCAACTGAGCCACCCAGGCGCCCGGGAGAGAGGAATCTTAAGCAGGCTTCACACTCAGTGCGGAGCCCAACGCAGGGCTCGATTTCATGACCCTGAGATCATGACCTGAGCTGAAATCAAGAGCCAGACACTTAACAGACTAAGCCACCCAGGTGTCCTAATTAATTCAATTTAACAATCACAGGTGGCTCGAGGCTACCATAATGAACAGCACAGCTTCTGTTAACTAAAATTAACAGTTAAAATTACTTATTAATTAGTTGAAGTGTGGGCCAGCCAACATTTCAAGGGTTCAGTACACAAGTAGCTGGTGGTTCCCATGTTGTATAGCACAGTTACAGAACATTTCTACCATTGCAGAGAGTTCTGTTGGACAGTGCTGTGGTAGAGGGTGTTATTTTTCCCAACATCACACCATTAGAAAGCAGGAGAGTCAGGGTTTGAACCCAGTGCCTTTGGCTTGAGAACCTGAGCTTGGAACCACCTTATTGTACAGATGTCCCTGAACGTCTGCTTCTCTATGTCTGGGGACATTGAAATGTAGCGCATGGTGATAAAACCATTCTAAGTCTTGGTCACATCTTCCTCATTTAACCCCTTCTTAGGAAACACATGGTTTCTGGTTCTCATGATCCTCTGACATTTTCGTTTAGCACTTGAGTGCTTGCACCTTGAGCTGGTCATCTAAGCCCTTCTGTGCCCCATTAGCTGCGGGGAACTAACTGGGCATGGCTGTCCTGTGCCTGCTATTTCATTTGTCTCCCTAGGGTGGATGGAAGCCCCCAGGTCACCCAAACAAGTAAGAAGGGGAAGGAGGTAGAGAGCCGTGAATGGTCAAATCAAAGGAAAGGACACGTTTTTATCAAACAGCTTCCTTGTGCTGCAGTGTTGGGTAGATCAGAGGGGCTGGTCTACTGAGCCCAACGTGGACATGCATCCCATTTTCCTCTGACTTTTTCTGTTGAAGATGACCAGCTTGACTTTAATGGTGGCGACAGCGGCTGCTTCTCCAACCGCCAGGACACGCCATTGTTCGTACCACTCCCGTGCACTAGCCCGTCACCCTCAGAGACAAGGACTGTTGTTCCATCTCTAGTTCACAGTTGGAGACACAGAACATTTCAGCCCCTCCCCAGGGCCACCCAGCCAGGAGTGGTGGGGCAGGCTGTGAACCCAGCAGCCTGGCTCCAGGTTCTGGACTCTTCACCCTGTGCAATCTCCCTCTCTGTCTCTTGAATGTCAACCCAGAGGTCATTTTCTTTCCTTTTTCAATTGCCTGGTGTCCCTTGCTAATGGAACTAGAGGGCCAGCCTGCCTGATGTTAGAGAGAGCCTTCCCTCTGAAGGTGGAAGGTGAGCCGGGCTACAGAAGGTGTAGCAGGTGAGTATAGGCTTGTCTGCTGTCCCAAGAATGCTCCCCAACCCGTCTCTGCTGGGTCTCAGCCCTGGGCCCCCCTGGGGTCTTCGGGCAGGAGTAGCCTAGTCTGCACCAAGCTCCAACTTCTAGGGAATGGAGTGGAAGGGTTTTTGGAGGGCACCTGGGTGTCTCAGTCAGTTAAGCATCTGCTTTCAGCTCAGGTCATGATCTTGGGGTCCTGGGATTGAGCCCCAAGTGGGGCTCCCTACTCAGTGGGGAGTCTGCTTCTCTCTCTCCCTCCCCCCCCAGCTCATGCTCTCTCTCTCTCTGCTCTCAAATAAATAAATAAAATCTTAAAAAAAAAGGGGCGCCTGGGTGGCTCAGTCCTTTGAGCGGCTGCTTTCGGCTCAGGTCATGATCCTGGGGTCTTGGGATTGAGCCCGGTGTCCGGCTCCCTGCTCGGCGGAGAGCCTGTTTCTCCCTCTCCATCTGCCTGTCACTCTGCCTACTTGTGCTCTCTCTCTGTCAAATAAATAAATAAAATCTTAAAAAAAAAAAGTGTTTTTGGAACCAAAAAAAACCAGAGGTAGAAAAAATGTGAGAAAACCAACTTATGTTCCACCTATGCCCATATCCTCAGAACTGTGGACAGATTGGGCCCAGATATACACAGACCTCACCAGGGAGCTCCCCAGGCTGGGCCGGCTCAACCCCAGCACTCCCCTGGACATTGCCCTGCACTTCATTACCTAGATGACAAGGCTCGTTAGCAGGCACCTCACGCTGTTTTGGCCACTGGCTTCGTTACTGGTCACCTGTTCTCCAGGGCCTTCTGGATATTTCTCTTCACTCTGAGAAAGCTCCTTTTGTGCGGCTGTGAAATCCCAAACGCAAAGGCCAGTGTACAGAGCAAACAAACCTGCCAGAGGCAGACAGAACTTTCCAGAATTCCTGGCCTGGCAAGACCAGCCTCCTCCTGAGGGCTGAGTGTGTTGTGGGCCACATTTCACAGTTTACAGAATGACTTAAGAAAATTTTTTTTTATTTTCACAAGGAAATTTTTCCAAGGAAGGTTTGAGAAAGATAAACGATGCTCTTGGGATGATTTAACAGAAAATGTTCACCTGACCTTCCCAAATGATCCTGGGGGCCAAATGGGGACGGGCAGGTTCCTGCCTGCAGAGGGACGGTTGTCCAACCTGCAAAGGAAACTTTCCGGTTGCCTGCTGGGGACCAAAATGCTGTCAAGAAGGACAGAGCAAATATTTATTTTTAGCCTAGGGGAAAAATTTTTTTTAATATATAAATGTATGAATTACAGACTCACTGAAGCAAAATGTAAATCATTCAGGATTGTCTGCATTCTGTGAAATGATGGTGCAATAAGAATGTGAAAACCAGAATGATAGGAATGAGAAATATTTGTTTATCATATAGGAGTAAAGTTAAAAAAAACAACCGGAGAACATTCAAGGCTGATTAAAATAAAACACAGCGTTCTGGCCACGTGGGCCACCAGATATTTGCTCCCACTTCGGTTTCTGCTTCTCGCTCTTGCCATGTTTTGGTTCGGCTTCCATTTCTGGTATTTTCTTTCAATTCATTTACTGTTCAAACAGCCCTGGGTTTTCAGGTCATTTTCCACATTTGACTTTAACCCTTTCTTTCCCCCCATCTGTTAGATGGAAAAATGCTTCTTTATTGTCCTTTTCCACTTACATTCAGCTGAATTTTTTAATCTTTGAAAAGATGTATTTAGCCCATCAGAAATTTTTACAAATGACAAAGAATGAAGAGGAAAACGGATCAACAAAGATAGTTAATATCTCATATAATCCCTGCTTATATAAAAACCCCTACATTTGTTAACACTTGGAAATTCAAACAGTACAGAAAAGTACAATGTGGAAAATGAACTCCCTTTCCTATAGGCCCTCCTTTTTAGGGCTGCCAGATTAGGAAATTAAAATACAGGATGCCTAGTTAAATTTGAGTTTCAGATAAACAACAATTTTTTTTTTTAGTGTAATTATGTCCCACATATTGTACGGGATATACTTACACTAAAAAAAATTCATTTTTTAATCTGAAATTCACATTTAACTGGGCGTCCTATATGGTGCCTGGCAATCCTACCCTTTCCCCACTTGGGGAAGTACACTTACGGTAACCACTGTAAGTACATTTGTGGGGTAAATCCCCAGCAGTAGGATCAAGGGTCAGAAGAATCTAGCTGAATTTAGACTAGGTTGTAGGACTTTACTGGAGTAAATCAAGCACTGTAGTAAGCTTCATTCCACCTGTCTTCTTGAGGAGCATTTTTAAAAGTGCTGGCAAAAGGTAAATCCTCACAACAAAGGAAACGATCAACAGAATGAAAAGATACTCTATGGAAGAAAATATTTGCAAATGCTCTGTCTGATAAAGGGTTAATATACAAAATATATGAGGAACTGCTACAACCCAATAGCAATAAAGATAAAAAACAAACAAACCCTGATTTAAAAATGGGCAAAGAACTTGGATAGGCATTTTTCCAAAGAAGACATACAAATGACCAACAGGTACATGAAAAGATATTCAACATCACTCATAATCAGGGAATTGCAAATAAAAACCACAGTGAGATATCAACTCACACCCATTAGAATGTCTTTTATTTAAAAAACAAGTGGTGAACACGTGGAGCAAAGGGAACACTCGTGCACTGTTGATGGGAATGTCAGTTGGTGTAGTCACTATGGAAAATAGTATGGCGGTTCCTTAGAAATTTGAAAAACTACCTTATGATCCAACAATCCCACTTCTGGGTATATAGCCAAAGGAATTAAAAGCAGGATCTTTTTTTTTTAATTTTTAAAAAGGATTTTATTTATTTATTTGAGAGAGAGAGAGAGATAGTGAGAGAGCACAAGCAGTGGGGGAGAGGGAGAAGCAGGCTCCCCACTGAGCAGGGAGCGCAACATGGGGCTAGATCCCAGGACCCTGGGATCATGACCTGAGCCGAAGGCAGACACCTAACTGACTGAGCCACCTAGGTGCCCCCAAATGCATTTTATTAGTACTTTGCAAGAATTTAATATACTCCCAAGTAGCAATGGGGGAGTAACAAGAAAGGTGTAAGAATCATCCATTGATATTTAAAAGCAGGATCTTGAAGAGGTATCTGCACTCCTATGTTCGTTGCAACATTATTCACAATAGCCAAGATATGGAAGCAACTTCAGTGTCTATGGACAGATGAATGGATAAAGAAAATGTGATACACACACACACACATATATACACACAATGGAATATTATTCAGCCTTAAAAAAGAAGGAAATCCTCCCATTTGCAACAACACAGAAGAACCTGGAGGACACAACACCAAGTGAAATAAGCCAGATTCAGAAGGACAAATACTACATGATGCCACTTATATGAAGAATCTGAGTCAAACTCAGAAGCAGAGAGTAGAATGGTGGTTGCCAGGGGCTGGGGCTTGGGGGAGGGAGAAACAGGAAGGAATTAGTTAAAGGGTACAAAGTTTGGGTTATACACAGTGAATAAGTCCTAGAGATCTACTGTACACCACAGTTGCCTATAGTTAATACACTGTATTGTAGGCTTAAACATTTGCTAAAAAGGTAGATTTTATGTCAAGTGTTCTTATAGCACACACAAAATAATAAGAATGCAGGAGGAAACTTTTGAGGTGATGGATACATTTATGGCATAGATTGTGGTCATGGTTTCATGGGTGTATACTTATTTCTAAACCCATCGAATCGTGGACATTAAATATGTACAGCTTACAAAAAAAAAAGGTGGATTTTGATCTCCTGTCTAACCATGCTTCTGGGAGTTGAGAATGAGCCAGTGGAATAAGAAGGTGGAGAGTCACAAGATGGGCAGGGTTTTAGGAAATGGAATTCATTCAGAGTCCAAGGTTTGAATCATACTGGCCACTTTAAATTTGTGAAATGACTGGCTCTTGGTGAATCTTACTTAAAAACACAGGGTTTGCTTGTTATTTAGCACTTGAAGGACTGATAATATTAAAATTTCTCATCAGTACTGGAGTTTGGTCATGTTGACAAGGTCAGTGGACAAGGTCAGTAGCTTTTTTTCTCTTTCCTTCTTTCACGTTTCTTTCCAAGCTCAGACTGTGGATCATCTCTGGACTTTAGCCAGAAGTTGGACGTCATTATCGTCCCATTTGATCTTGTGTCCTCACCACTTGCTCTTCCAATCGTGGGTTCAGTGTGTGTATTTACACACCTCCCACTGTTTGTTTTCAAACCAAATATGTGAGAAGGAAGCAAAGGCCACTCCTTGTTTGTTTTGCCTTGTAAAGCCAGCATGGGGGAATGGGATCGGCTCACGCACCCAAGTGCACCCAGTACACCCGCCCCAATCTCCCATTACCAAGACCCACTGAGAACCCTTGGTCCATAATGGTGCTTTTCAAGCATTACACATAAACTCAGTACATTTTAGCATTCCAATACATTCCACCTACACACATGTACAGAGGTGAGAGTCAAATATTTAACATCTGGTCAGGCCAGGAGGCTGATGATCAGAATTTGGTCTTAAAACTGAGCCAGGTCTTGGAAACCCCCTGCTGTGCCGGAAATTAACCCTTTTGATGCTAATGTTGGTGGGGGGTGGGGGGTGGGGTTGTCTTAAGGCAGCAGGAGGGCATATGGGTAGGCAGGAGCTATCTGCCAACCAGTAGAAATTGCACTTTGATATTTTAACAACAATTATAGTCAAGGGTTGCTGAATGCCCACTGAATTTGAGCTTGCATATGTACAACAGAAACAAAAGTTTCATAAAACAGTACTTATCTTTTCTGCTGTGACACACTCTGATGTGTTCTGTTTTACTCTGTTTTTTTCCATTCCTTCCATTCCAACCCATTCTTTTATTTAAAAAAATACTGACCCAGACCTTCTGAATGGATTTCATGACCTACTAATTGGTTGTGACCCACGGTTTGAAACACAGTTCTATTCTGGTAGTTCTTAAACTTCCCCATGCCTACCAACTACTTGGGAAGCGTGTTAAAAATGCAAATTCCCCGTTCTAGTTCTGACAGCCTGCAGCCTGTATTTTGGAAGACCTTAAAGTGATATTGATGCAGGTGGTTTAAGACGCTCTCTTGCAGAAACACCCATTGACCCCAGGACAGGAAGCGCACGTGTGTGCATGCATACACACATCCTTATCCCTTTTGGGATACTCTACACTGTTCTGTTTATCTATGTGTGCAGTGTATTGAAGCAGGAAGGATACTTTCAGTTGTAAACAACTGAAAATTCAATTTAAATTGATTAATACAACACAATGAATTTACTGACTTGTAACTGAGAAGTCTAGGGCCACGGGCTTCAGACAAGGCAGGATCCAACAGCCCAGATGACAATAAGGACCTACTTTCCCTCTCTGCATTTATCAGCTTGGCCTTCTTAGTGTTTGTGCCACCTTCGTCTGAATCCAGAAACTTGTAAGACTGCATGCTTTCTTGGTCATATCCAACAAGAAAAAGAAGGAATCTATAAGCGAAACATTCAAAAATTAGGTCTGATTGTCCTTCTTTGACCTGATTTGAACCCAGCAGTGGGGTGGGAGGTTGGGACCTGCTAACTGGCTTATATCCATCAGATCCCGCTCTAGAGGAGAGGGTGAGGTCAATCCTATGCAAGCCCTGGCTATTTGGGTGCTCTTTGGCAGTGGCAAGGGGAGGTGAGATGCTGGGGATGGCAAGGAATCAACAACTCTACTTCCAGTTACTGAGACCACCTCCTTAATGATTACAGTTTTGAAAAGCCATGAAGTTGTGTAAAAGAACAGCAATGAGATGAATTTTAGAATCAGCTTTTCAAGTTCTATTAAAACCCCTCTTACGAGTTTGTTTGGAATTGCATGGAGATTCTGGATTACAGTAGGGGTGAAGTCAACATCTTTACAATGTTAAACTTTCTTACCTGGAAAAAAACAAGATAAATCCACTGATTCAGGTCTACTTGTGTTCTCCAGTAAAGTTTTGTGTCATCACATAGGTGTTGGGCATTTCTTGTAACTTTATGCCCTCAGTATTTTCTGGGTTTGTTGTTGACATGGATGGATCTTTTTGTCCCTGACTTTGTGTGATTGATTGAAGCTGCTATAAAGGAAAGTTACTGGTATTTGTATATTTATCTTGTATCTGGCCACTAAACCTGCTAAACCTTTTTATTAGTTGTACCAGGTGGTTCTCCTCCAGTGAATCTTTGCCTCCTTTCTCTCCTCAGGGGCTCTGCAGTTTGGCTCACTCTCTCAAGAGTCATAAGTAGTTTCTTTTTTTTTTTTAAGATTTTATTTATTTATTCATAAGAGGCAGAGAGAGGGAGAGGGAGAAGCAGGCTCCCCGCTGAGCAGGGAGCCCAATGCGGGACTCGATCCCAGGACTTTGGGATCATGACCTGAGCCGAAGGCAGACGCTTAACCATCTGAGCCACCCAGGCGCCCCATAAGTAGTTTCTTAATTGTCAGTTCCCTCAATCTTTTCTTAGAGTCTATCCCTCTTTATTTTCCTTGCTCATCCTACACTATCCACACCCTACCAGAGCTCCTCTATTTCATTAGTCAAAAACATATTCAACATCTTCAGGTTTAGCGCATAGTACAAAGTGGACACATTTCCCTAGACTTCCCTTAATGTATAAAATTTTTTGTGGGATATAATGTAGGGCTATTATTTATAGAATTCCAGGCTTTAGGATAATGCTAGGTCCCATACTTGATATCCAGTTTAACTGCCTAATGGGGCTAGTGGAAATACCACCATGTTTCTGGAGAGAGACATTCTTTCAGGGATTGGAGGAGGGTATAATTTGGCCTTCCTTGTTAAGTTTCCAGTAAATGTTTTCCTGCCAGTGCTTTTGGGAATAAGGAAGCAAATATATTACCCAAAATTTTATTTGATTTTTAAAAATTGCATATTTTTCTTCCTACGACAGGTGAGATAGCATAGAAACAGGTTGTTCACTGCAGCAGTTCAAATAACATAGAAATATAAAGAAGATGTTAGTAACTCCTCTGTCAACCCTCAGGTCCCCTGCTCCAAGTAACAGGTAGGAGGTTTAGTGTGTGTCTTATGCCATGCTCTATGTTTATAGTTTTTATTTTTTGAAACAAATGAAGAGTATATTATTCATATTACAACTTGTTGCTCTTTTTAAAAATAAACCTTCTGGCCACCTGGGTGGCTTAGTCGGTTAAGCATCTGACTTTTGATTTTGGCTCAGGTCATGATCTCAGGATCCTGAGATGGAGCCCTGCATTGGGCTCCATGCTCAGCAGGGAGTCTGCTTGGGATTCTCTCTCTCTCTGCCCCTCACCCCACTCACGCATGCTCTCTCTCTAAAGTAAATAAATAAATCATTTTAAAAAAATAAACCTCCAATTTTAGAATAATTTTAGATTTACAGAAAAGTCACGAAGATAGTACCCCTACCCAGTTTTCCCTATTGTACCTTTGTCAAAACCAAGAAACCAGCCCTGGTAGGTTACTACTCACTCAACTCTACCCTTCATTCCCATGTCACCAGTTTTTCCCTGATATCTTTCTGTTGTTCTAGGACTTCATCCAGAATACTATACTGCATTCAGTTATTGTGTCTCCTTAGTCTCCTCCGGCATGAGACTGATCCTTAGGGTTTCTGTGTCTTTCATGACCTTGACACTTTTGAAGAATAATGGTGCCTCTCAATCTGGGTTTGTCTGATGTATTTCTCTTGCTTAGATTGGGCAATAGGTTTGGGGGAGGAAGACCACAGAGATGAAGTGCCATTCTCATCACGTCACATTAACAGTACGTGCTACTGACATATTACTGATGATATTAACCTTGATCACATGCAGCTTGGTTTTGACTTAATATATCAGTGATCTCTGGGTTAATCCTAGTGCGTTCCTTTAATCAGCTGCATAATGTTTCATAGTGTCGATAAAACAGAGTTCATTCAAGTCTTCCAAAGTTCTCATATATATGTGAAAATTCTCAACTTGATACCCAGATAAGAGTGATTCTCAACATGTGTATTGAACTGGAATGACACCAATAGGTTTACCGTGGGTGAGAGTTACATTTGGAGGGTGGTGCCAGGTAGACGGTGCCTTCAGAGAGTGGAGGATGAGTCAGCAGAGGCCAACGGAACCAAGTGGGAAACCTCCAGGAAGTACATAAATGAGTGTAAGAATAGTTGGGTCATAGTTATGACTTTAGTACAGGTGAGGAAAGAAAGTTATTTTAAGTGGTAGGATGTAGGGAATGTCAGGTGAGACCAAGGAGAACCATGCGGGAGATGTTAAGAAGGACCAGGTTAAAGTCCAGCTGGATCCAGGCACTTGAGATAATCCAGCAATATCTTGGCTAAAGGGACAAACAGAAGAAGGAAGCTTTGGAAATTGGGAGGCCTGGGGCTGTCTTCTGTCACATCAGCTGGGTACCGTCTCCGAGGGGAGATGCCAACCTGTTGGCTGTCCTGTTGGCCAATGCACATGCTGTTCCTGGTAGGGGAAGGGTAGGTCCTGCAGAAATAATAAATCTAGATTTTTCCAGAAGTTACTTGTTCATATGGAGGGCTGGGATTCGCCCTTCCCCTTCCACCAGATGAAGGCTATCTTCCATAGGAAATCTGGATTCTACATTGCAGGATGGCTTTATCATTGAGATGTCAGAGTTTTCATTCACACTGGATGGAGTCACCCAGCTTTTGAAAATGGAAAGTTCAGATCACTGCAATTTTCTCTTTCTTTCTCAATGAAAGAAGTGTCTTGGATGTTTGTGGCCAGGAACTTCCCACAATGGCCCTATAACTGCAGCCTGATTCTCTTTCTTCTCCACCTGCCCTCACCCCTCCTGTCCCAAGCAGACAGAAACCAGATCCCACCCCCATCTTCCACAAAGAAATTTCAAATCAGGACCATATGAGGCTTTGTCTACAAGGTAACCGATGTCAGAGACAGCACACTGCCAATTGAATTATCTCCATTCCTCCTGGAGGACACAGCTTATTTCAGACCTAATGATTGTGTTTCATGCTTACATACTCATTTCATAGATGTTTCCCAGGGAGGGCACAGAGTCAGCTGGCCTTTGTGATATGCAGTGCTGTCTCTCAGTGGTGGTGCTTTGCTGCTCCTCTGGTCTGGTTCTGCAGAACTTTAGCCATCAGAAATGTACCCTGGTTTCTTAAAATGATGTAATGTGATTCAATTGGGCAACTCTGCACATAGCAATATGACTTTACCAAGACAGCCTGATGTATGAACAGTTACTAATAACAGCATCAGTGGCTGTTTGAGTATTATCACCCCACCCATTGGAGGGAGAGTCGCTGGGCCCCTTTCAGTTGTTTTGATGAGGATGTGATGATTATAAGGCCAGAATGACTGATTCTTTCCCCCTTCCTCTTCTTCTTCTCCTCTCCTCCTCCCCCTTCTTCTTCTCCTCCTCCTCCTCCTTCTCCTTTCTTCCCTCCTCCCTTCTCCTCTGCTTCTTCTCCTCCTCCTCCTCCTTCTTCTTCTTCCTCTTTTCCTCCTCCTGCTCCCCCTCTTCCTTTTCCTCCTCCTCCTCTTTCTCCTCCTCCTCTTCCTTCTTCTCCTTCATCCTCCTCCTCCTCTTCTCCTTTTCCTCCATCTCTTCCTTCTGCTCCCCTCCTCCTTTTCCTCCTCCTCCTCTTTTTCCTCCTCCTCCTTCTTGTTCTTTTTCTGAGGAGAATTCATATAACATATAATTAACCACTTTAAACTGAACAATTCAGGGACGTGTAGTGCATTTGTGATGTTGTCTAATCACCACCTCTATCTTGTTCCAGTACATTTTCATCACCTCAAAAGAAGGCCCTATACCCATTAAATAGTTCCCTCCCACTCTCCCCCACCTCCATTCCCCAGCAACCACCAATATGCTTTCTACTCTTTGAAGTTACCTATTCTGGACATTTCATATCAGTGGAATCATACAATATGTGACCTTATATGTCTGGCCGCTTTCATTCAACATCATGTTTCTGAGGTACCTTTTTATGGCCAAATAATATTCCAAGGTGTAGACAGACCACAATTTATTCATTTGTTGATGGACATTTGAGTTTTTAAAATAATAATAATAATGCCATTAACCAGCCTCCAGAATAATCTTTGCTCCCTGCCACCACTATCCATGTTAATAAAATATTCCAGTGCTAGTAACATGCTTGGAATGGTCGTGGAGGTGTGCATGGCTTAAAAGTGAACATAATTATTATTAGACGGATGGACTTCAGTTAAGTTCCTGGCTTTGCCACTTACTAGCTAGGTAGCCTCAGGCGGGTCACCAGACATCTTACCATACTGGTAATGGGCATCAGAAAATCAATCATTAAAAATAACACCGCCTCCCAGCATTCTTGGGAAGAGCAGATCTGGTGAGGAATATAAAATACTGTGTACGGTGTCTGGCACATGGTGAAAGCTCATTACGTGGGGGTTGTTTTTCTTATTCTTGTTTTGTAACAGTTTGGTAGTGGGATCCAAGCATACTTTCAGGGCTGGCCATGAGATTTTGCACGAGTGGTTTTGTGGTCTAGGATTTAGGACTACTTACGGGATGAGATTGTAACAATTGGGGGTTCCATGATATGTTCTGTGCCTTCAGAGTTGAACTGTCCATTTCTTTGGAGCAATGTGTCTATGTCTTTGCATTAGGATGGAGACAAAAGAAGAGTTCTCTCTCCATCTCTTCATATCTTTCTGTTGCTCATCTGTCTCAGTCTCTCTTACTGACTCTCTCTGGCTCCCTCTTTCTTTCAGACCCACTGCTGAATCAGCCTAAACTTTGTCTGACCCCATGTTGCTTATATGTGACACCAATCTTTTCTAAACACAGGCTGAGCTCAAAATCCATTATAGAAACACCCAGAAAGTCTGTACGTGGTTATCTCTGAATCGAGTTGAGCCAGGAATTTGGACCCATTTTTATTTTAACCTTATCGTTATTGGTGTTTGATCAGATACAGACTGGCAAGGCAAAGCTCTGTTTGTCAAGGCAAAAGACCAAAAGAATTGGAAAAAGATGACTTTCATATGTTTTGCATTTACAATAGGTAGTTTCCCTAGCCTGCAAAGAAGCTGACTCTTGAACTCCTTGGCATGACAATGCTTTGTAAGGAGAGGGGGTGGATGGGAGTGTGTCATTAAAGGAGATGCTTGAGGCAGAAAATATTGGTTTCCAAACTGAGAGCCATGTGCTCTCTTTCTTGCCCACCCCTCCCCTACCCCAATGTGGTAAACCCTGATTGGCTAAAGCAGACATGCACCTCCATCCCCCTTTGCCTGGTTCTGCTTAGATCAGGGACGTGTGGCCCAGTTCTGGCCAGTGCGAGGTGAGAGGTCTCCTGGGGGCTTCTGGGAAAAGGTTCTTAGCTCCTATAAAGAGACACGAGGAAAAGACTGCCCCCTTTTCACCTCTGGATGCTGTGTGTGGATGTTTGCTTGGACCTGTGACAGCCATCTTGAGACCATGATGGGGTGGTGCTGAGGATGACGGGAAGAAAGGAAGAACCTGAGTCCTTGATGCCGTTGCTGAGCTATTGAATCATCCAGCCCTGGAACTGCCCTACATCTGAATGTCTTGTTAGGGGTGATGATCAATGCCTTCATCATTGGAACACTTTTGTGTGGGCTTCCTGTGCCTTCCAACCAAGCCCAGTCCAACCGATGCAAGGTGCGATGCCTCCAAATCATGTCAGGTGGAAGTAACAGGTGGCACAATTGGTTGGTCCCTGGAGTCCCTTACTTACTAACCCATTGTCTGCCTCTTCAAACCATGCCTGTAAAATGAGAAGCTCTGCTTTCCTTTTTTTTTTACATCCAAATCACGATGGCACAACAAAGGGAAGGAGTTTCTTCCCAAGGACTCCCTGGGGAGTTTCAAAAGGCTCTCCCCCCAGAAACAGAACAGAAAGCAGTCCCTCAGTCTCTGTCTCACACCTTCTTGTGTGAAAGCCACCTGCTCTCTTCCCTCTGCCTCGTGTATTCCACAGGAGACAAGCCGAGCATCTGCTGCAAGAGATCATCTTGGGGAAGGAACGAGCTAGTGGTGGTTGTTCCTAGAGCAATGCTTAATAAGCAATCGGTAAATGTGGCTCTTGGTGTCAGCCGGAATTATTCTTTTTCTCTTTGACAGGAAATGTCTTAAGCAGGGATGCGTTTAGCCTTAAATGCCACACAGTCCATCTGCAAGGCTTGAGGGATGTCCTCTAAGAGGACTAAGGAACTGACAAAAAAGGAGAAGGAAATAGCAGGACAGGGAGAAGAAGGAGGGAGAAGGGCCGTAGGGAGCGCAGGAGGGAGGGAAGGGGGGAAGAGAAAGTAGGCAAGGTCAAGGGGAGGAGAAGCTGAAATGCTGTGGCTATCCATGCCCTGGTTTGCAGGGGACACTCCCAGGGGGACTGGGTACACATGTGGGCATCTTTCACTCCTGTTCAGCTGGCCCCTCTCTGGGCTCCTGCTCTAGAGCCAATCAGGTGTCCTCTAATTGGGAGCAGCTGAGACTCAGAGGCTTTTGCAACATATGTTGTTTCCAGAGCCGCCTCCTTCCTGTGGCTTCTGTTTTTCTTATTAAGCTCCGCTTCTAAATTTGTAGCTGAAAGAGAGACAGCAAAACTACTGTAGAAAGCACGAGTCTTCCCAGCCCCGTGCTTGCACCCCACAAAGCTTCAGGAGAACAGTAGGTCTCGGCGTCCAGACATGCTTTCTGGCCATGTCGTTTACAAATTGTCTGGCAAGGGGAGCTGGGCCTTTCATCCAAGTGTCCAGATTAATGTTGCCTCTGAGTGCTCGAAGGAGCCATGAGGTCTGACTTACCCACAGCCCTTTCTTCCTGGCTGAACCCCATAGGTCTGTTTCTGTTGTTATATTTATATCTGGGGAACTTCTCAACAGGAAGGGAGAAGCCTGTTGTAAAAAATTCTGTGAATTGATGTCAGATCAGCAGTCTCGAAAAATATCAGGCCACACGAGTCATGTTCTGGGACCCCAACATCTATCCTCCATTTCCTGAGCCAGAAAGTGTAAGGGGACAGGAAGGAATGTACATTCTCTGCCAAAGCTCAGGGGCTGCAGTGAGGTAAACTGCACCATTCAGGATGGGGGAGATGGCCCAGAGGCTGGATTTCTTACTTGAGTCCTGGGGCTCATCCCCTGAAAATCCAGAAGCCTGAGGGCTTCCCAGGGTTAATGCTGCGAAGCCCCAGGTTCAGCATGTGGCTTTGGGGTGCCCTTAGGAGCTTGAAACTGGTCCATGAGGGTATGGAATTCCAACAGTGGCCATGTCTCCACCCACATGGAGCTGTCACACTTACAAATGTGAGTCCATTGTCCTTTCTAAGGTTGAGATTAGGTCCCTCCCCATGTCCCTTTGCCTGGGTTGGGATGATGTTAATTTTAACCTCAGTATTGCTGATGTGGCATCATTTGAATGACTCTGGGAAAACTCAGTCAATGACATCTACTTGCATTCTTGCATCGTTCCTCAGAAACAGAGTCCTGGATAATGTGCCCAAGTACAAACTGCATTTCTTTCTTTCTCTTGTGGCTAAGTATGCTCATGTGACTGAATTCTGACCAATGTGAGTGGAAGTGTTGCATGGCATTTTTAAGAAGTCTTCTTAAAGAGGGCCAACTCAACTGGGAGGTGAGCCCCTTTTGTTCTGTCTTCCTTCCTATTGCCTGGAAGGTAGGCTTGATGGCTGGAGCTCCAGCAGCCATCTTGGATCATGAGGTGACTTTAAGGATGGAAGCCACATGCTGAGAGAACGGAACAGAAATATAGATGGAGCTTGAGTCCCTAATGGCATCATGGAGCCACCATGCCAGCCTTGGGCTGCCTCTTTACAGGTTTCTTTTACTTGAGGAAGAAATAAACTTGTATCCAGTTAGTTTGGATTTTCTCTTATTTGCAGCCCAGAATATTCCTAATTGATATACACGTTCAAATGTTCTTTCTCTTATCCAAGTACCATTGTGCATGGAATTCACCCCATCCTTTTGTGTTAAGCTTGCCCTTTCTGGGCACATCAACCCATATGAAAGTAGAAGGAGGGGTACAGATGAAGTTCATCTTTGAACTTCTGAGTTTGTTTCTCTTTCCAGGCTTTAGTATCCTCCTTTCCCCGCCCCCTCCCTTTGGTTTGCTTTTAGTTTGTTATTGAGTCATTTCCCCCACCTGATAAGTTATCACATCTAATGGACTACTGGGTTTCAATCAATTTGTCATTCCCTGCTAAGTCACTCCAATTAGTGACAAACTTAGCATAATAGCTTTTATTAAAAAATCTTCCTTGATTCCACATTCCTCTATAGCTGTTGCCCCATTTCTCTGCTCCTCTTCATAGCAAAAATTCTAGAAAGACTCTTCTAAACTGGGCTATCTAGCTGGGTGACTACAATAAGTAGCATTCACATCATGGTGTACATTAAGGTCACCCCTGAGTTGTGCAAGTGCACGACTGGCTGATCTGCACATGAGAGGCTTGGTCCATACTCACTGTTTCCACTTCCTTAACTACCAGTGTCTTTTGAACCTAATTTGATCAGGCATTTGTTTCCACTGGTCTACAAAACAGCTCCAGTCAAGGTCCCCAGTGACACCCATTTTACCAAATCCAAAGGTGAGTTCTTAGTCCTCATCTTACACAGTTTGCCAACAACATTCCTAAAATGCCTTGTGCCTCTGGTTTCTGGGACTCCCATCTGATGTTTTCTCCTACTTCACTAGTTACAACTTTCAGCCTCTTCTACACAACTGTTTTGCTCATTGCTATATCCTCAGCACGCAGAAATAGTATCAGGCACACAGCAAACATTCGATAAACATGGCAGTTACTGAATGAATGAATGAACAGGTGATTGTATCTAAAGGAGCTAATGTCAAATAGTGGAATTTCAGGCACCATGACAGCAGTGTTGATATTTTGGGCAGGATGGTTATTTCTGCTAACTTCTAAAACATTATAGAAGAGGGGAAGGCCACAGAAGCTCCTTTCTTTATTCCTATAGAATAATAGGTCTGTTCCTGTGTGTCTAAAGATCCTGTGCTTAAGACACAAGAGCCAAGATATGGAAGCAACTTAAATGTCCCTCAGTGGATTAATGGATAAAGAAGATGTGGTGTGTGTATACAATGGAATATTATTCAGCCATGGGAAAGAAGGAAATCCTGCCATTTGCAACAACATGGATGGAGCTTGAGGGCATTATGCTAAGTGAGATAAGTCAGATACAGAAAGACAAATACCATATGATCTCACTTATATGTGCAATAAAAAAAAAAATGAACTCAGAGAAACAGGGTACAGTGGTGTTACCAGGGGCTGGGAGCCCAGGACTGGGGAGATGTCAACTGAAAGGTAGACACTCCAAGCTACAACACGAATAATTTCTAGGGATCTAGTATGTGGCATGGTGACTATAGTTAAAAATACTGTATTATGTACTTGCAAGTTGCTAAGAGAGTAGATCTTAAATGTCCTCACTGCAGGGGCGCCTGGGTGGCTCAGTCGTTAGGCGTCTGCCTTCAGCTCAGGTCATGATCCCGGGGTCCTGGGATCGAGTCCCACATCAGGCTCCCTGCTCTGCGGGAAGCCTGCTTCTCCCTCTCCCACTCCCCCCTGCTCGTGTTCCTGCTCTCGCTATCTCTCTCTCTCTCTGTCAAACAAATAAATAAAATTTAAAAAAAAAATGTCCTCACCGCAACAAAAAGGAAATGGTGATTATGTGACATGAGGGAGGTGTTGGCTACCACCATGGTGGGAATGGTTTTGCCATACGTAAGTGCATGGAATCAACACAGTGCACCCGGCGATGACCTTGGGCCCACCAGGACAAGCAGGGACCATCTCCCCACTCAAGATCCTTAATTTGGTCACACCTGCAAAGCCCCTTTGCCACATAAGGGCCATTCACACGGCCATATACATGTTTCAGGGATTAGGATGTGGACATCTCTGGGGCCATCATATGTCTACCACACTCCCTGGCCTCCTCAAATCTTCACTCCCGTGTCACCTTCTCAGTGAGGACCCTTCTAATCCTGTAGCTTGTCCCGACCACTCAGGCCTCCTGATGCCCCTTTTCTGGGCTCTACTTTTTCTTCCAACATAGTATATAATTTACTAACACCTTATGTTTATTACCTGTTTCCTCCAGTAGAATGTCAGCTCCAGAAGGGCAGGGAGCTTAGTCATTTTCTTCACACTTCCTCTCCAGTGCAAACAAATGAGGCAAAACAAAACCAACCAAGCCTTTCGGCCTCAGTATGAGCCCCACAAATGGAAAGTTTGTGAATCACAGTTACATTCGGCTGGCCAGGGGACTGATGAAGTTGACATGTCCTTCCAGCACCGGGTATGGGAGAGTGAGGGTCCCAGGCTGCCACAGAGGCAACAGAGGCTCAAAAGAACTGAATGAGGGTGCTATTTACTGAAAGCAACCACGAGAGCAATTAGCCAGTGTCACCCACAAGCATGCCTCGCTCAGTTCCGAGAAGGATGATTCCAGAACCAGACGGCCCTTGGGCGGTTCTCATTCGCACACTAGCCCTAGAGTGGCCTCAGGCAGCTGGCCCTGGGTTCCTGGCTGGCTCTGGTTCTGCTCTTTCTCGAACCTCCATCTCATGACTTGGGTCTTCTTCCACTTTCCCCATGATAGTCCAGGAAATTTGTTGCAGTCCCGCGACCGCGTGATACCTTCTTTCAAGAGGCAGCTATCAAAGACTTGGTGCTCCCAGGTCTGGCATCTTGGGAGCATTTGGGCCATCTTTTAAGATGAAGTCTGTTTTATGAGCCTTCATTTTGTTCAGTTGTTTCTTGCAGCCCAGCACTAGACTGTCAGGGCATTCTACAAAGGTTTGGCGGGACTTCCAGGGAAAGCGCCTGCTGATGATAGAATAATACAGTGCCCTGGCCAACTGGATTCCCAAACATGCACCTTCTGACAGGGTTTCCTAGCTGCTGGCCGGCAGGAGCCGAGGGCAAGGGCTGCAGCTGCGGCTGGAAACAAGAGAAGAGAAAAATGAGAGGGAGAGGGGGCTGTTCAGGGGCAGCTTTTCTGCACGGTTCCAGGAAGCCAGATTTGGGTGTATCTGAATGAGGCAGTTCATATTAAAATCAGGGGGGGAAACCCCCAAAAAGCCCACAATGGAAAAGCCGTGAAAGGAGGCAGTAAACTCTTCTAAAGAGAAACCCACAAACACCCTATAATTAATTTCACTTTCCCCACTCCCTAGTTCATCTTTTTGCCGGCTTTCGCATTTGGGGGTGCAGTGAAAAATATCACAGGACTGGGTGTTAGGACACCCAGGTTCGAACTCAGCTCTGCCTCAGACTTTGGGAAAATCGCTGACCCCTTCTGCAGTGTCATTCTCCTCATCTGTTCAATTAGGAGGAAATAATAATTCTGGCTCCTGAGGTTTGGGGGGGAAACTCGAATGCAGTAATATGCAATGTTATGCTTATGATGATGATTATCAGTGTCACAATCATAACTACTGTTGTGATTCCAAGTTTAGAGACAGGGACTTGGGGCTGGCTGGTGAGGGAACCCCAGAGCTTGGTCTCCTGAGCCTTTGTTCTAACTTCCAGAAGCCTTGCTGCTTCCCTGTTTTAAAGGGACTCATCTAAGTTAAATTTAACTTAATACATTTAGGCCATTATTTAAAATTTGGAAAGGATTCACCAAAGTAGCAGAATTTTCATACCTAAATCAAATAATATTGACTTCATAAAAATACAGTTTTTCGGGAGCACAACCTCTGGCTTTGGGAGGGTCGGGTCTTTATAAAGATGGAGACTTTAGTTGGGGTTGGATATAAAAAATGGTTCTTAACTAGGGATATGTCTAAAATAGTGATGTTGACGTGTCCTAATATATAGCTGATGCCTTTTTTTTTTTTTTTAAACAATGAGGGGCAGGAACAGTTCCGGCCTGGGAAAAACACTTTTCCCCAGTCGATCCTCAGTATCCTCGCCCTTGGTCATGTGGCTTTGGATCCTCCCAGAAAGGTAGCATTTAGCATTTGGAAGTTTCTCCTCCTGGGTGAGACACTTAACTACTTTGAAGACGTTTTCTCATCCATATGATGAGGATAATAAAGCCAACTCATAGCAGCGTCGTGAGGACTAGAAATAACATACAGGAGTGCCCACCAGAGGCCCCGTGCGGCAGCCAGCCTCCAATATGGCCCCGGTGATCCTTGTCTGGTGGGGTCCACCTCTCACCCTGAATAGGGCTGGCCTGTGTAACCAACAGGATACCATAGCAATGTCGGTATGTGACTTCCGAAGGCAGATCATGAAAGACATCGTGGTTTGCGTCTTGTTCTCTCTTGGGTCGTTTTCTCTGCCACGTCATGAGGACACTCACAGAGCCCCACGAGCAGGTCTACGTGGTAAGGACTGAGACTTCCTGCCAACACCCAGTGCTGTTTTGCCTGTCTCATGAGTCAGCCAACCTGAAAATGGACCCTCCAGCCCCAGTCAAACCTTCAGACGACCAGAGCCCTTGACAACATCTTTTTTTTTTTTTTTAAAGATTTTATTTATTTAACAGAGAGAGACACAGCGAGAGCAGGAACACAAGCAGGGGGAGTGGGAGAGGGAGAAGCAGGCTTCCCGCAGAGCGGGAAGCCCGATGTGGGACTCGATCCCAGGACCCCGGGATCATGACCTGAGCCGAAGGCAGACGCCTAACGACTGAGCCACCCAGGCGCTCTCCTTGACAACATCTTGACTGCAATCCCACGAGAGATCCCTGAGCTAGACCCAGCTAAGCCATTCCTCCATTCCTGACCCTCCAAAACTGTGGGAGACAACAAGTATTTATTGTTTTAAGCTCTAAGTTTTGGGGCAATTTGTTACATGGCGAGAGGTAACTACTATGTCCTGGCACATAGTATAACAAATTTATGTGTTTATTATAAATGAGTGGTAATGTCAACTCATTTGTGCCATTATGTGCCTCACAATAAATTGGTGCTGAGGCTCTAGAAATGAACGATATAAACATCGTCCCTTTCCTCAAGGCATGTTTATTTTTTTATTTTTTCAAAGATTTTATTTATTTGATAGAGAGTGCACAAGCAGGGGGAGCAACAGGCAGAGGGAGAGGGAGAAGCAGACTCCCCACTGAGCAGGGAGCCCGATGTGGGGCTCGATCCCAGGACCCTGGGATCATGACCTGAGCTGAAGGCAGATACTTAACGACTGAGCCACCCAGGCACCCAAGGCATGTTTAGTTAGCAAGGGAGACATTAACGGGCTGCAGGATGGCCACAGGCATGACAGGTACTGAAACCTGCCCACTGGAAATATTGTCAAAGGCAAGTCCTCTAAAAATCCCAAATATAGGAACTCTAACAGTTGCATGTCTTTATGCCATGGCCATTGCCCACCATTTCCACTCTTACAGAAGAAAATTAAAAATTAAAAACAAAATTTCCTTTTACTAAGCAAATGCTGAGTAATCTGCAATCTGACCAGCACAACACCCACTCACAGTAGGTGCTCACCAGTGTGTCTTGGGGTTTTCCTTAGAGCCAGTGAGGCTGGTTTCAAGGAGATACTGAGTTTAGATTGTAAATGAGAGGCACAGTTAGGACTCTGCTCAGTATAACCTCTCGCACCACCAGGTGGTGCCGTGGAGGCCGTGGCTTCCTTTTGGGGCCACTGCTGTCCCGAGTGGCTCTGTGGGTGTGGATTGGGTTGGATTGGCCTTGAGGGGTGAGTCTCACCCAGTCTCACCCAGTTCACCCTCTAGACTTGGCTCTGTTGGCTTCTGGAGTTCTACTTCCAGAGGTTTCCCCAATCATGAAATTATTATGGTTATTATTACGCAGCAAGAAGATAGGTATTGGTGGTTCAGGAAGCAGACCCTCAGCAGACACTGAACCTGCCAGCACCCTGATCTTGGACTTTCAACCTCCAGAACCATGGGAAATAAATGTCTGTTGTTTAGGTCACTCAGTCTGTGGTATTTCATTATAGCAGCCCTCACGGAACAAGACACCGTTGTATACCTTATATATTTATAACATATAATTTATGTATTTATAATACATAATAATATTATTTTATTAAGGTTTATTCATGTCCTTAAATATTCTTTGGAAACTTAATTGCTATATAATTTTCAAAATGTGAATGTACTGTACGTTATTTGTTTACTCTCCTTTTTGGGGGGTATTGGATTGTATCTCCTTTTTTAAACATTAGTATGTTGCAGTGTAATTCACCTACTTGAACCTTTGCTTATGTCCCTGATTATTTCCTGAGAATAGATTTCTGGAAGTGAAATTACTGCACCAAAGGGTGAGGACATTTTCAGGGCTTCTGCTGTTACCAGATTTTTTCTAGAAGGGAAGCCAATCCATAGCCCCACCAGGATGAGTACCTACTTTTTTTCTTCATACTTCCCAACACACTTTCTTTAAAGAAAAATTTTCTCAGTTTGGTAAACTTTTTAAAAATGGTGTTTTATTTGTATATCTTTGCATATCTATAATTACATAGGTGAACCTTTTTAATACATTTTTAGACATGTGCTTTCCTTATACAAATGTCTTATTCTCAGAGTGATTGCCTTTTTTTTTCTTATTAATTTTTAGGAGCTTTTTGTATATAAAGGACAATGATCATTGGTCCATCATCAGTGTTGTAGATATTCTTCCCCAGTGTGTTTGCTTTTAAATTTTGTTTGTGACAGTATCTGATGTTCAGAGGTTTTGCTTTCATATAGTCAAATCTATTAATCTGTCAGATTTCTGTCATTATTCAGTGCTTAGAAAGCTCTGTGCCCTTCAGAAATCAGATAAGTATTTACCTCCTTTTTCTTCCTGCTTGTTTTGGAGTTTTATTATTATTATTATTTTACATTTACTATCTTAATCCATCTGGATTTTATTTTGGTTTATGATGTTGAGAAGCCAACTTTATTTTTTTCCCCAAATAACTAACCAATTGTCCCAGCACCAATGACTAATTCCTTCTTTCCATATTGATTTGTAAAGCCACATTTATAGTATATTAAACTTTTATATGAGCTAGGTTCTAAGTATATATAAAACCTACCATTTTGTACTATTTATTTGTCCAGACAGATGTTTTCTAATACACAGAGTGGTTCATGCCATTTTCCTGCTTAAAATCCTCAAGGATGTACCTAGCTCACCTCAATCAGGATACAATTCAGACTGCCCAACCTTCGGGAGCTTCGTGGTCCCATCTGCCTGTCCACAAGCCTCCCCTGCTCTGTAGCTCCGGTCCCTCCAGGGGAGCACAGTGGCTTCACAATCCACCTGCTTCTTCAGGCCTCGTCCTCCCCCACAACTCCCTTCTTCTACCTCCCTCAGCTCCACAGGCAGCCACAGCCACACCCCACCTTTTAATAAACAAGCCTCATGTGTGTGCTCCCCCCGCTGAAGGCCCCCGCCCCCAAGTGCACTCCTGAACAGAGCCTGGCAACGGTGTCCTCAACAGGATGCCCATCTGTGGCCACCCTCTCCCCCAGCTGCCCCTGCACCAGCTTCCCAGGCCCTCTCATCCCCAGATGGTCACCCTTGCCACACTGTACTATTAACTCTTAACTCCTAACTCCCTACTTCCTTTATGTAGGAAGACGGCATCTTCCTCCCCTCATCCTCAGCCTGATGTGCAATGGGCATTCCATGTTTGTTCAACTGAATCAGAGCCAAGAATGGAGGGCCCATGGGCATTGCTACTGTTGAGGGGGGGGCGGCGCTCACTGGTGTAGATGCACAGTTTGGGTCCACTCCCTTGGAGGGTTGGAGCTGGAGCTGATGGCCATAGCAGCCAATGTGTTTGAACCCTCCCGGGGTACCCTGCTCTGTGATCAGTCTCTCACCTGGTTTATCTCCTCTCATCCTCATGGCAACCCCAGGATGTACTTAGGTTAGAAGTACAATCCCTTTTTACAGATGAGGAAAGTAAGCACAGAGAGGTTAAGTAACTGGCCCAAAGCACACAGTTAGCATGTGTTGGAGCTGGCATTCCCAAATTCTTCCTTTCCAAACAATGCAGGACACCTCAGTCATGTAGACTCACCGAAGCAGAGAGAGAACAACCCCCCAAGGACTTCAGAATTTACCCCCAACATGTGTTTTGAAGCTGGTGCAGCCTGAAGCTTGGGTGGCGGCGTGCCAAAGCCTCGTGGCTGAGTGGAGATCATAATAGTACCCGCCTCATAGACGCGGGGGCACAGGCTCAGTAAATGTTGCTACTATCGTAGCATGATCGTTTTGTCTTTAGAAGTAAAATGAACCTCCACGAATGTCCTTCCAGAGAGAAAACCCCCAGCTCCTGCCCCCAAATGCCTCTTTTCAGTCAGCTCCCTGCGGGAAATCTTTCTGTTTTCTTTACTTTGCACTTTGCACATGAGTGATCCCACCTTCCCTCGCTGGTGAATTCGTGCCCTGGTTCAAACTGCTTTGGTTCCACATTCCAGAGCAGTATTTCTTGATATTCATTTCATCCAGCAGCGTCTGTCTAGCCCCGGGATT
Source organism: Leptonychotes weddellii (assembly GCF_054177405.1). Lineage (NCBI taxonomy): Eukaryota > Metazoa > Chordata > Mammalia > Carnivora > Phocidae > Leptonychotes > Leptonychotes weddellii. The sequence continues at coordinate 77,092,691 of NC_138381.1, forward strand.
ACTGAGAATCAAGAGGCAACCCTGAGTGATTTTTTACCTTCCCCTGAAAACCCTACAGACTTTTCCCACGTGCTTTTGCTCAGGATTCAACGCTGGCTCCCTTCCGTACGTTTGGGGAGAACCTTCTAAAGAAAAGTTGTTGGGGTTTCTTTTGCTTTGTTCCCTTCTCAGAAAGCATTTTGAAATCCAATCTGCATCTCGAGTATGTTTTGAGTTGTGTTCAACTTTTAATGTTCTGTGAAAATTTGGATTTGATTAATTTCTCTTGCATTCTGAAATAGTGTGATACTTTTATTTTTTGTTTCCTGGATGGAAGCCTTTTCCACATGCATGGAAAAATTGAGGGGGGCATATTTTCTCGTAAGAATTAACGTAACATGGATTGGAACTGTTGCTTCAGGGGAAATGGCTGATTTCTAGCTTCAAAACTGTTGTCTGCAAGCGCAGGGAGATGTGTCTCCACCAGCAATCGGCTGGTGAGTTTGACTGGAAACATTTCGACTCCAGAATGTCACTTGGCATGTCGTCCAGGATAGCTGATGCTGGCATTCCCCTTTGCGGGTCAGCTGCCCACGGGACGTGGCCTCTGTGTGGAGGAGATCCAGCCCGTGGATGTGGGAGAAAACCATTGAGTTGTATCTGTAATGCCGTGCGTATGAGTTTCCCATTGCTGCTGTAACAAATGACCACAAATATAGTGGTTTAAAGCACATTTGTTGTCTTATAGTTCAGCAGCCCCGAGACCAGACTGGGTATTATGGGGCTCAAATCAAGGTGTCAGCAGGGCTGTGTTCCTTCTGGGGATTCTAGGGGAGAATGTGTCTCTTGACTCTTCCAGCGTCTATAGGCATCCCTTGGCTCATGGCCACCTCACTCCAACATCTCCCTTGGTCATCACATCTCCTTCTATGCCTCTGAGCCCCTGTTTGCCTCTGATAAGGACCCTTGGGATTACATGAGGCCCACCCAACTAATCCAGGATAATCTGCCCATCTCAAAATCCTTAATGTACGCACACCTGCAAAGTCCTCTTCGCCATGTCAAGTAACATATTGACAAGTTCTGGGGATTCAGGTGCAGACATCTTGGGGGCCATATTTCAGCTTGCTACACCCCGCTTGGCACTTCCCAGGGCTCAAACATCCCAGTGATTGCTGTCAACATTTGGAGGCAGGATCTTTTCCTGTCCGGAATTCCAATTCACAGCCGCATATCTAGGGTGACTATGGGAGCTGTCTATTGGGACAGAGATGATACTTGAGGACATTTCCAGAGCATTTCTAGAATATTTCCAGAGCATTTCTAGAACAAAGAGAGGAAGCTGCCATGTCCAGATCTGGTATCATTTCCTGGAAGAGGAGGACCCTGGGGTCTTCTAAGGTTAAGAGATACAGGTTGAATCTCAACTTAGGTGATTCACCAGAGTGCCTTTGAGCTTCGGGTTCTCCAACTATAAGACATGGGTGTCAGGCTCTCAGGGCACCTGTGTGAATTTATGGAGATGAACATGAATCTACTAAAGCCTCTCACACAGGTGGTATAATCATGATATCACTATCAAAGAATAATTAAAATTGGATATGAATAAATTGGTTGACATTACTTCATAATGAAAAGCTGAGATAATCAACTTTCTAGATTCTAGTTAAACAAGACAAAACAAAGAAACTAGCAATCCCTCTTAAGAACCAGTTACCCAGGAAGGAAAACGAAGAATTCTCTACTTCCCTCAGCCCTTGGTGGAGTTGGGCACCTTTGCAGAATATGCCTGTAGAGAATAAATTATCAGAGTGTGGGGGGTTAGTTTTAAAACTGACATGGAAAGTTGGGTGGGGAATTTCCACCTGGCTCAGTGACAAGAGTTATGCTTTGCAATGTCCACAATAGCCAAACTGTGGAAAGAGCCAAGATGTCCATCGACAGATGAATGGATAAAGAAGATGTGGTATATATATATACAATGGAATATTATGCAGCCATCAAAAGGAATGAGATCTTGCCATTTGCAA
>NC_138381.1:77095199-77140127 GCF_054177405.1 Leptonychotes weddellii
CATAGAAGGGAACTACCCTGAGTAATGAGAACCAACTATTTCTTCTATGCGCCCAACAAACTGTGGGTTCCCTGTGGGCCTGCACAAAGTTTCCCTTTTGCTTCTGGGTCCCGAAGCGCAGAGCCCCGTTGGAGGATGCAGCACAAGGTGGGTGCTCCATAGAGCCTGTTACTGCGGGAGTGGGGCTTTGCACCCCACGGTGCCCACGTCCTCCGGGCAAACCTGTGAGCACTGGGAACTGAAGGCTGCATGTGGTTTGGTTTCTGGAATGGACTGGAACATTCTCTGTCCTCCCATCTACCCTCCTTCCCACAGGGCTGCTGCATGTTACTCACTCCCTAAGACGGAAATGATTAAACAGCATACCTCTGGCTGATGCGGGCTATTAAGACCCCATAAAGCTAAGGCACCACTCGCCTATAAGACCACACGCTTGAATTACTCTTTGCAACGTTTGCTGCAGGCCTATTTATAAAAAGATCCTTACTGTTTTGAATCAAATTCCCGTTAAAGACGTAGACTCAAGTTTCTTTTCCTTCATCCTGCGTACCCCTGGCTGGGGCCTCTCTCAAACCCTCCTCCCTGCCCCGGCCTGCCTCTTTCCACTTCGCGATTGGCCGCTGTGGGCCTTCCTTTATAGGACTTTGGTTGTACCTTAGGGCTTACCATTCTCTTGTTTTCCGAGGGCGGGCGGGGCCCGGGGGCCCGGGAAGGTGGCAGAAGCCCAGGGGAACCCACTGGGGCAATGAAATGAGCGAGTCCCTCCGTTTCTTAGGCTTGGCTTCTCCTTCACCCGCTGGGCCGGGAATGCCATTTTAGCCTGTTTACAAGCAGAGCTTGGCCAGCTGCAACCTTCCTTATGGTGGGAGAGAGCCAGGGGGCTTATCAAAAGCTGGGGGGAGCACTTGGAAGGGGTCGAGCTGGGGGAGGAGAGGGAACGTGGGGAAGGCTCATTCTGGGAGCCTGAGTTTCCATTTGTCCTTGAAGGGAAGGACCTGTGTGTTCAGTGTGTGCACAAGTGTTTGCATGTGCTGGAGCATGTATATGTACGTGCATGCATGCGTGCACATCCATGTATATTTTGAGTGTATGTGTGCATGTATGCGCACACATGGGTATGCACGTGCATCTGTATGTGCGTGTGCATGCATGTGTGCGTGTGTGTACGTGAGCATGTGCGTGCATGCATGTGTGTGTGTTGAGTATGTGGCTTGGGTTGAGCCAGGCCTGGGCAGTCGCCATTTGGAGCGGTGGAGAAAGGGTGTGTTGGACCTAGGGAGCTCAGCCACAGAAAAGAAAGTCGATAACCAAAGAATTATATTTGGATTCTTACGGGGCAGGGAAAAAGTACCACTTCATGTGGACTCTAGCTTCCTAATGTAAAACAGAAACCAAGGGGTCTAGTTTCGTGGCCAGTGGGCTGGGCCAAGGCCTATGTGAGATATGGGGGTTTCCCAGAAAGTAAAATTATAAGTAGTAAAAAGGGAATAATTGGTTTTCTCTCTCCCAGACTCCAGGGACCATGGTGTGGTGTGGCCTGTCATTATTTTGTGAAGTCAACCCTTGTGGATGGTTCTTTGTTACCCAGGCTACAATCAGATCCAGAATCAACCTCAATGGTTGATAAGCTTTCTTGGCCATGTCTGCTGAAGGGGCCCAATTTAAGAATACTTTGGAAAGATAATGTGTGGGAGACGGGAAATTTGAATATGGGCTAGAAGTTCGATGATAATAGGGAATTATTACTTATTCAGTTATGTATGAGAAAGAAACCACAGATCTATGGGAGAATGTCCTTATTTCTTCTTGGAGATATATGCCAAATTATTGAGAGTTGAAATGCCATGGTATCTGTAATTTACTTCAAAATGGCTTAGCCAGAGAGAGAGAACAAAACATTAACTTGGGGAGTAAATATATTTCTACTTTTCCCTATGCTTGACAATTTTCATAGTAAAAAAAAAAATTTTAATGCTTTGGGGAAAATCACTTAAAGAATAAATCTAACATCTTGCATTAAAGAAAATTCTTTGGGATTTTCTTACAGGAGATCCTCAAGATCAAAGAGCCTTCTGGATTTCCCTGGTGCCAGCCTGGAGGTGAGGCAGGTAGGGAGAAAGTCAGCCTTGAGAAACATGTTGGGCATGTGGGGCCAGGGGGACCGCAGGCATGGTCTGGCTTCCTTATCTCTTCTGCCTAAATGTGTCCAAAATGTTGGCTTGACGTGAGGTAGGGCACTTGTTGACTTTGAGATCCAACAAAGGCTACAATCTGCTCCACACATCTAGGAACTTTTTTCTCCTTAGACGACAGTATGGCTAGGCTTGGGAAGTTTGACCTTCCTGAGGAAGCCGGATCCCAGACAGAAGTCACTAGAAAGAGGCTGCCTTTCGCCACTCTTGGCCTGTCCAAGTCTAATACTGTGTGTCAGGGACACGTGCATCATTTTATCCTACCTCACCCCAACCCTATAAGGCTGATGCCATTTTGCAAATGGGAATACTGAGGCTCAGCAAGAGCATTTATTTATGTGAAGTCACCGGGACACCTTGGACAGGTGGAGCTGGGACTCCCCTGTGGGATCTGGTCAGTGGGATCCAGAGCCAGCTGTCTTATTGCCTCAAATTTTATTGTGGTCGTCGTGGCAAAATCCACGCAGGGCCTATGACTTAATTGCCATGCAATGCTTTTGTTATGTTTCACTTTCTTCTTGTCCTTTCATGACTTTATCTCCGTTTTAAAGCTTCCATGGTTATTTCTTTTAATTCGATATCTTGCTTGTATAAAAATGCTCTGAGGGGCTAATAGGCATGGGGCTACTCATATATGTGCTTCTTTCGGGGGCCCCAAGACCTTTGTGAATGGCCCAGGACCTACCCTTCAATCTTGCTGTGTCTCCCATGTGCCCCAGAACTTAATACGTGTTCGATAAATATATTTTGACCCATCTCCCAACATCTAGCATGTACTCTGCATACAGCAGCCTTTCAATAAATATTTGTCAAAGCAACACATTTGGTTGAAACGCCTGACACAGTAGAAAGAATCACTGAGAGAGTGTCTCGGGCACCACCCTGGAAACACAGTGTGCAAATCTGGGACCATCTGTCGGGCTTCTGGAAGGCCCAGAGAAAAAAGCCATCAATTTTCCTGAAATAGCACAAACAGGATTTCCTGGAGGGAGCCAAGCCGGGGAGCAGGCTGTATTTTGGAAATGGGAAATGCAGCCTTGCTTACAGTTTGGGAGCTGACAAGGGTGATGCTCTGCTGGAGGCTGGGGAGACTCCCGACGGCCTGTGGTACTTCCGGTCATTGAGCGAGGACTTCTGAGCAGGCGGATGCAGGAAAAGTGATGGACAGTTAATCCCCTGAAAAGATTTCAATGTGAATGTCGATAAAATTGTCCTTTACGGCAGGCAGCCCAAAGGAGGACCAGGATCTGCTTGCCTCTGGCTCAGCCCCCTCCTCCCTCTCCATGGCTGCTCGTGGCCTGTCCCCCTCCTTGTCTCACTGGGGACCCCACAGGTTTGGAAGAGACATTTCAACAGTCAGACAGCCAGGTTCAAATCCAGGCTCCTCCATATACTGGCTGTGCGACCTTCTGTGAGGTACACTTTCTGTGTCTCAGTGTCCTCATCTGTATAGTGGAGATTGGAGTAGTGTTTGCCTCATAGGACTGTCGAGGGGATGATAGGAGCAAGGAAGAAAGAAAAGTATTCGCAGTAGAGCTGGCGCCCTATGTGTTTGCTACATGTTAGTTAGCTGTTTTTATTTCCACAGCCCAACAGCATCTTCACCCTCCCTGCCCCCCGCAACTCCCCTTCCAGCTCCTGATGTTGCCTGCCACCCACTTGTTCACCCTGGGGTCCGGGCGCCTGCTAAACACCCACATCTGGGCAGCCTGGGTGTGAGTTCCCCAGGGACTTCTGCAACAAGTCATCACAGAGCCCATGGCTCAGAACAGCTGAAATGCGCTCTCTCTCAGCTCTGGAGGCCAGAAGTCCAAAGTCAAGGTGTCCCCTGGGCCGTGCTCCTCCGAGGGCCCCAGGGGAGGATCCTCCGTTGCCTCCTCCAGCTGCTGTTGGATCTGGGTGTTCGTTGGCTTGTGGCCACTTCATTCCCACCTCTGCCTTTGTCTTCACATGGCCATCCCTTCTGAGTACTCCCCTCTTCTTACAAGGACACGTGGTAACGGATTTAGGTCCCATTCCAATAATCCAGGATCATTGCATCTCTAGACCCTTAACTTAATCACATCTGCAAAGATACTTTTTCCAAATAAGGTCATGTTTACAGCTTTTCAGTGGACATAACTTTTGGGGGGCCACCACTCAACCCACAACAGGTGTTGACTTCCACCTCTGGAATATCTCTGGACCCCATCCTCTGCTGTCTACTCCAGTGGACACCAGTTCAGATCCTATCATTTCCTGTCTGAGCCTCTCAGAACTCCCCACCCGTCGTTCTTGTCATGCTGACCCCAGTGCCCGTACTTCCCAATTACCTCCTGGACTGGAAGCTGGCTTCCAATATGGTGGCCACTCGCCACATGTGACGACCAAGCGCTCAAAATGCATCCAGTTGGAACTGAGATGTGCTGTACGTGTAAATCTATGAATTTCATAGACTTAGTATGAAAGAAAATGTAAAATACCTGATAATATTTTCTCTATTGATCATATATTGAAATTAGAAATATTTTGGATACATCGAGCCAAATAAAATATATTGTTAAAATGAATTTCAGGGGCACCTGGGTGGCTCAGTCGGTGAAGCATCTGCCTTTGGCTCAGGTCATGATCCCAGGTCCTGGGGTCTAGTCCTGCATCAGGCTCCTTGCTTGGTGGGGAGCCTGCTTCTCCCTTTGCCTGCCACTCCCCCTGTTTTGCTCTCTCTCTTTCTCTCTGACAAATAAATAAATAAAATCTTAAAAAAATAAAATAAAATGAATTTCCCCTGTTTCTTTTTCCTTTTTAACGTGACTCCTAGAAAACTCAGAATTACAAATGTGGCTTACCGTTTTCATCTATTGGACAGCACTGTTCTGACATGTATCAGTCTCTGATTGTCTGTCTGTATCGGTTATCTCTACCTGATAGGTCATAGACCACTCCCCAAACCTAGTGGTTTAAGATAACAAACTTCTCATGATTTTGCGGGTCAGCTTCTGTAGGTTTCACTGGGGATGGCTTCATGTGCATTCACCTGGACAGTCTGCTGGGCTGTGAGGTGCAAGATGGCCTTCCATCTTCTAGTTGGCTAGCTTGGCCTCTCTTTGTCTGGCAGTCTTAGGTGGCATTCCAAGAGGACAGGAAGCTGCAAAGACTCTTAAGGCCTAGGCCCCAATATGATATCATTTCTGCCCAATCAAAGCAAGTCCAGATTCAAGGGGTTGGAGAAACAGACTCTGCCTCTCGAACGGAGGAACGACAAAGTCACATTGCGAAGGGACGTGCATTCTCGGAGGGGAAGAATCCATGGACATTGAAGAGTTTACTGCCTGGTCCTTGATGCCTTTCTCCTCACAGGACCCAGCCCATGCTCCCTACACTGTGCTCACCGCTTTGCTTTCTAGCCCTAGGTGACCATGTCTGTGCCACCTTCAGCCAACATCTGCTCTGGCCTCAGTCCACGACAACCTTAAAGGGCCATCTGGTCAACTCTCATGGATACTTGCCACATGGGAGCAAGAGCCTGGCTCTTTCTTTGGGAGCTGTTTTGGAGCACAAGAGTAGAGCTGTCTCTCCCACCTCATCCTGCATCCCCTCCACCCATCCACGCACCCGCCCATCCTTGCACAGTCCAAAGTGTCCAGTGTTTGGTCCCCATGATCCGGGCATGTTCGGGAGTTTCCAAACTGCTTTATCCACACAAACACACAACACGCCTTGCTCCTGTCCCGCCTGCAGAGCCAGGGAGACGGCGGAAGATGGTTGATAAGTGCCCACATTTCCAAAGTTTCAGACAACAGTCCCTTCAGCATTTGCTCCAGAATAAACACGGTGGCTGACTGGGTTTTCTCGGGCTGAGCGAAGGTGGAGAGAGGTTTCTGTTTGTTGCTTTTGAGTTGGCTCCTGGCTGTAAAGAAACACAAAGGGTCCAATGTTCTGTCCCCAGGATTGAGGCACATTCATGGATTTTTCCCCCTTCGGATCGCTTTATCAACACGCCGCAGGCACAGTTCCTACTTTGTTTTCTCAGGTGTCACGTAAACCCATCAGACTTCCAATAAGAAGGAAGCTGGCAGCCTTGCCTTAGAAACGCACCCCCAACCCACCTCCGCATACTGGGCTTTTCATAAGCACATGAAGGTTATTGATGCAGTGTTTAGACAGACCAGCCGTCACATACTTCCAACCTCAAAACTCTCAGAAAGTCACTTCTGTTTCTTGGATCAAGGGGTCTGGGCAAGGGAGGGGCTAAGCTGAGCTTTCAAGAAGATTCTAGGGGCGCACTGGCAGGATGTGGTGGTTCACTCTTCCAGACAGAAGGGGCACACAAGGAGAGGTGGTGCCACGGTGTTGAGGGCAGAGGGGAGGGGGCTGCAGGGTCTGGGACGGGGCTTCAGAGCCACGGAGGATGAGGGGCCTACAGGCTGGGGGTGGGGGGCACAGGGAAATCAGGCAGGTTCCAGAACCAGGCAGACTTGTCCATTCATTAGACCAGGGATCAGTGTTCTGATCACCTCTTATGCACCCCATGGGGGAAGGAGAGACCCCCGGCTCTGAATAGTAGGAGACAACTGAGCACACAACACTGGGCCTGCCCCTGGACAGAAGAGGTTGGCACACTCAGAGCCTGGGGGAGGAGGACGGCTCACGCCGCTCACTCGGGGTCCCATGGGGAGTTGCGCCCTGCAGCAGAGTGAGCCAGCAGGGGCTATGGGAAGCGGACCTTGAGTAACGGGTTCCCATGGGAGGAGGTGGCAACTTGTTCGAATACTCTCACAGGCTGGCAGGGAAGGGACACCCATATGGTTGGGTGAGGTCTTTCCCACTGTGTGGGGAGTATGTCTGGAGAGGGAAAGGAGCTTACAGTCAGGTCTTTGGGGCTCTGTGAGTCTCAAAGATATCAATGCAGCACTTGAAAATTAAGGTCTCAACACAATTGGCAGACTTGGCCAGTAAAGAGCCAGCTCATAAATGCTCTAAACTTTGGGGCCAAGAGCAAAACTGAGGATATTATATAGGTTCTCACATAACAAGAGATAGAGCAAATTTCAATCAAATCTTTATTGATAGAATTCAAAATATACTAATAGTTGAGCACAGTGTTATAGAATACAAGTCTACTAATGAGAAGAATGGAATTCTTCTGGGGGTAAGGGATAACATTTTGCTGAACTGGAGTTCAAAATTAATGTTCCCTGTCATCAAATTGATTGCATATGTTCATCTGTAAGATGCATCATGTGCCATACAAAACACAGGGATCAGGCTGGGTTTGGCCCATGGGCCATAATTTGCTGACCTTTCATTCAGATAAATCTTTACCCTATGCTGGATGCTGCATTAGGCTTTGGATGGCTGAGGCAACAGCTTTGGCCTCAGGATGCTCACAATCTGCATAATGGGGGAGACTCACAAGTCAAGAGCAGGGACAAATCACTATGACCAATATTATAATGCAGATGCATTGACAACTCTGATTAGGGGATTCTAATCTTGCTTGGTGATAGCAGAGGAGGCTTCCCAGAAAAGGTGATATTTGATGAGAGGCAGACATGCACCCCAAGACAAAGTGGGGGAAGGGAACTAGGCAAGGGGCCAGCTTGTGCAGATGTGATAACAGTGGGAAGCCTGACCCACCTGGGGATCTGCATGTCTTCAGAGTAATCACAGCCCTGTAGGGAAGGGAAGAGGGGCCCCTTACAAGGGACTGTAGGGATGCATAGGTGCTTGGACATCTTCAGAAATCCGCATTTGTGTTCAGGAAGAGCATGCTCAGAGCTGTGAGAGGGATGTTCCTGTAGTAACCCGGGGGGTGGATGAGGAAGGCTTGTCCTGAGGAAGGGCTGGTGAGGATGCAAAAGGAGCGAGACCAAGAGAGGCTTACAGAGTGCAGCCCATGGTGGAAGGGTTTCTGGGGCTCCAAGGTTCTTTGAGTGGGCGGATGAAAGGCCCACAAAGGAAGGAATTGAAGCTATGAGGGGAACAGGGCGCCAAAGGCTCTGGTCATTTGGGAGATGCTGGGCTCTGAGATTTCAGAGGTGGGGCAGGTCTGGATACTGACATGGCCAGGACTGTGGGCTCGGGAAGGAATTGCTGTAGCAAGATCAGAAGGGAAGTAAAAGGAGTCAAGGAAACTAGACCTGAGAATATTAGGCAGTTGCTTATGTGGAGCCACCGTGGCCCAGCTCAGTGGAGGGAGTTGGTGTGAGGAAGATTCCGGGCCAGCTTAGTTTGGCTCTCCTGCATCTCCTGCTGCGTAACAAGCATCCCCAAGCTTAGTGGCTGAAAGCAACAACTTGTTATTATCTCTCACAGTTCCTGTGAGTTGCCTGGGCTTGCTTGGGACACCCTTCCCCAGACTCCCACGTGACTCCTTCTTTTGCCTCTTTGCTCTGATGTCACCCAGCGGAGCTCACTCTGAGCAGCCTCTGCCCTGTCCTCTTCCCCCCCCGAGCCTCAGCCATGGCACCCTTTCCTCCTGCCTCACGTTTTCTTGTTCCCATTGCATTTAATCACTTCCAACATTTAATGTGATTTATTTGTTAGTTAATTGCCATTTGCTCAGCTCCCCTCACTCCCAGGATATTGGCTCCACGAGACAGCAATTTTTATCGATTTCGTTCATTGATATGTTCCAGTACCTGGCGCCTGGGCCGTGCTCCATAAACATAGGTTGAATGAATGAATAAATCCCCTTAGCCCCAGCCCACCTGTCACCCAGAGAGGCTGTCTGTGGCCACGCCGCCTGGTTCAAATCCCTTCTATCTCATGATTCCATTTCACTATCTCCTGAGAAGTACTTACCACCCCCTGATATGCTCCTGTTCGTTGACTTACTGGTTTACTCTCTGTCCCCTTGCTGGAATGTAAGCACAATGATGCCAGGAAACTTCTCTGTCTTGTTCAACATCATATCCCTAAAACAGGGCCTGGCACATCGCAGGTATACAATGAATGTTTTCTGGAAGTTTCTGTTGAATGGCCTGCACTATCAGCCTGCTTTCCGATAAACCTGGAGACTCTATTCTCAGCCACACCTCATGGAGAGCCTTGTGCATGCAAGCCCTTGGTCAATATTTGCCGAATGAACGGTATTTCCGTTTACCTGCCTTGAGATAGAGGCTGGGTGGAAGGCTGTTGGATTCTGTCTCTCAGCACAAAGGTTCTTTTGGATCAAGGGAGTATGAAGGCAGGAATGTGAGGCGCTCAGAGCCCCCTCCTGCTCAGCCTGTCCACAATGTTGCTTTTCACGTCTTCTCGGATGCAGCTCTGTGCCAGCCCTTAGGAGCGGCTGGGCTGGGCCTTCCCACACGGCCGGACCCACAGTGAAGCCTTGTTTTCCCCTCAGTCCTCTGCCTGAACCCTGCTGGCTGGGTAAAGCCCTCCCCAGGACCTGGCTCCAGCTCTGTGGCAGAGACTTGGGTGCCTGTGTCTGCTTTCTGTCTCACGGCAGATTCGTGGGAAGTGATGTGTGGCTGGGAGCAGTTGGATAATCACAACTGCCCAGGAGAATGGGTCGTGTTTCCCTTAAGATGCCAGCTCCAGTCTGCTCCCTTCACCCCACACACCAGTTATTTCCAGTTAACTGCAGAACCTGTCATGTATTCTGCCTTCCCATATGCCCCAAACACTCCCTTTTCATCCTGAAGAAGTCTGACTCAGCTCTTAAAATTCAGCCAAGAAGCCACCTCCTCCAGGAAGTTGCCCCTAAATGCTTCCCATTCATCTGCATATTAATCTCGATCTGCACTCATCTTAAATGCCTCTTCTCTGATGTCCCAGGGCTTGCACTAGTCTACTTGCCTGTGTGCCACTAGGTTATGAGTTCTTTGGGACAGAACCTGGGACCTCCAGTGCCTAGTATCAGTTACACATGCTGTGTAACAAACCATTCCAAACATATTGGTTTGAGACAACAGCCACTCACTATTTTACTCATGAGTCTGTTGCTCAGCTGGGGAGTTCTGCTGATCTGGGCTGGGCTTAGCTGACCTCTGTGCATCCACGGACAGCTGGTGAGTCAGCTCGGGGCTGGCTGGTTGAACTTGGCCTCAGCTGGAATGATTCGGCTTGGTTCCATATGGTCTCTCCTCCTCCACTGGGCGAATAACATCACTTCTACCACAACTCATTGGTCAAAACAAGTCACGTAGCTGAGCTCAAATCAAAGGAGTGGGGGGCCAGAAATGGACTCCATGTCTTGAGGGGAGATGCTGCAAAGTCACTTTGCCAAGGGTGTGGATAGGGAGAGGTGCAGAATCAGGGTCAGTTTTGCAATCGATCTGCCATTGTCAATCAAGTGCAGCCTGTTTTGCCCATTCCAGCCCCACCTCTGGACCTTCCCAGTTCAGCTCACAGCCTCGGGATGAGCTGAGCACCTAGATAGTGGCACTTATGTTCTCCAAACCTTTGATGCATCCCAGTACATAATGACTGCTATGCTTTTTGCCAGCATATTGACACCTGACCCCCTCCGTCCCCAGAGGAAGAATCCCACCCCCAAACACACGCACTCACGCCCACTAGACATCTCTACCTGTCTGGCTGGTCCTAACTTGACATATCCCCCAAAAAACTCATCCACCTTTCCAAACTATGGCTTATGGCATTACCGGCTGCTCCCCCCAGCCAGAAATGTCAGAATTATCCAAAACTCCTCACTGCCTCTTCCACCTCCCCTCCCCGCCGATCCACTTGACATCCAAGCTCTGCCAGTTTTACCTCCTAAGTATTTTCCAAAACTCCTCTCTCCTTTCTAAGCCTGCCCACATTTGGTAATGATTAATCTCGCAGCTGCAAATGGCAATAGCCTCTTAATTGAGCCCCCCAGCTCTAGGCTTGTCCCCTTCCTCCATTGCCCTCCATCAAATCAGTAGGTGCATCTTTTATGCCAGAGATGTACATCCAAAACACACCGTGACCGTATCATCTGATAAGAAGGGAAGACTTTTGTGCTGTTAAATGGAATTACAAACAAGAATGTGTGGACCATGCCCTATAAGACACCTCTTCTGTCCCCAGGGGTGCACTGTGCACGTAAGATATGCTATCAGAGGAGGCATTAACACAGAACGTCATGTTAGCTGGGTCAATGCTTGTAATCAGATCAGCAGCTCCTCTTCTGGGGGAGAGAAGGGGGAAGAGCCAGAGGCAGGCAGGTGTTGGGGGGAGGGCGCTGTAGGGACCTCCTTCTCCACTTTATTCCCCTACATAAAACTCTTCAGGGCTCCCTCTGCCACTTACAGAATAATGTCCAAACTCTGCAGCCTTCTGTGCTGGTTTGCTGCACAATGAAGCCCCCATTTTTAGCGGTTCCAGGAATTAAAGGGAGGAGAGCCTATCTCTGCTGCATGGTGTCTGGGGCTCCAGCTGGGAAGACGTGAAGGTTGGAGGTGACTTGATGGCTCAGGTCTGAAATAACCTCAAGTCTTACTCACACATCTGTGAGTTGATGAGGCTGCTTATTGGCTGGAACCTCAGCTGGGACTATCACTGATACGTGGCCTCTCCAGGTGGCTGCTTGCAGTTCCTTAGGGCATGGCGGCTGGTTTCCAAGAGGAAGCACCCAAAGAGAACAAAGTGGAAGCTGCGTCCTTGTATGACCTTGCCCCAGAAGTCACATAGTGTCACTTCCACCTAATTTTTAGGCCATTGAAAGCAAGACTACATCTCCCAGCCTCTCTTGCAACTAGGTGTGGTCAAGGGATTAACCAGCCAATGAGATTCATGTAGAAGAATTATATGTAGTTTTCAGGAAATATCTTTAAAGGGACATGGCACTCTGATATTTGTCCCTCCCTTCTTGCTGGCTGGAATAATGATTTGATGGCTAGAGCTTAAGCAATCATTTTGAATCTTGAGGAAGAATCCCACTGCAGAGAATGGCAGAGAAACAACATCTTGACATCAGGCGTCTTGACATCAAGGGGTACCTTAACCATCTTTGATTGCCTAACTGCATATTTCTATTCTATGGAAGAGTAATAAATATTTATGTTATTTAAGGTATTGTTATCTGATATTTCTTTATTGTGATTATTTTAGCATGTACATTTTGCAGATTATCACTAATTAATCATAATGCTACCCTGGCTTAGTGATGTATGCTTTAGTATTTGCACTTGGTGATGCTTCTTCCGAGAGAAACAAAACACACAAACCTCCATCTTCTGGCTCTCCTTATTGAGCACCAGAGGGAGCTACCCCAGAAGAGTGCAGGGTGGGTGCTTGGGGCCCTGAAGAAGTCACCTCTGGTTTGCTCTCTTCCTGGGCTGCGGATGGAACAGCTGTGTCCTGAACCAAAGCCCGGCCTTCCTGGGGCTTTGCCCAGACCACTCTGGAGAAGTCAGCCTCCACCCTGCCAAGCATATAGCGTTACCTTGTGTGAAGTGGCCCTGTGCAGAGCGCACACTGCCCAGTGGAAAGTCCTTCTCTGGGCTGACACCAGGAGTCTGTTGACCTCAGTGACTTCCAAACCCAGGCCAGCCAGCACCGTCTCCAGCTATTCCAAGTTGATTTCCATCCCCTCCACCAACAAAGCCTCCGCCAACCTCTCCTATAAATAACTACCCACAAATCCAGAGCCATTCTCCCACCCCCGCCCGGGCCCTGAGAGGACACACAGGAAGCGGAAAGTCATCTCTCCTGGATTCCTCTTTCTCTAGGGCTTAGAACGCAAGCCACCCCTTTGCCTCCTTCACCTGGCTTTTCTGACCTCCTTGCTCTTTGTCATCCTCAAAGGATAGTGAGGAGATTGAGAGCAACCACAGGAAATTCAGCAGGGGGATGTGTAGACCACTGTGAGAACAGCAGGCCCTGCACATAAACTCAGCCCCCACTTTCCACTGAGCCGTGTGCATGTTCAGAAGCACTTCTTCTTGCTGAAGAACTGAGGGACTGGGTTTTTTGAGGGTCACTTGTCTGGTGGATTTGGCCTTCGGGGAGACGTTTTAGGAAGGAAACAAGATCTCAGAAGTTGGCATCCATGCTATTACAATGCTTTCCCTATGAGACAAGTTCCCCAAATAAATTCTCCATTACACACAGGCGGACCTCTGTTTTGTCCTGGAGTCAACCAAGAATCATAACTGGGGAGGGGGTAATTTTGTTGTGGGTTCAGGATTTAAGTTTCATGCCTCAACAGTTTTTTACAATGTAAAGCATCTTCACTGAAGTATAATTTACATATAATAAAATGCATCCATTTGACGTGGACAGTGGAATGAGTTCTGACAAATGTAGATACAGCGGGTGGCCACCACCGCAACCGAGACACAAAATATCACAGCCTCCCCAACGTGTTCCCTTGGACTCTGCCCAGTCAACTCCCCACTCACCCCCAGCCTCTGGCAACTACTGCTTTGCTTTCAATCACTGGATTAGGTTTGTCTTTTCTAGAGTGTCATAGAAATCATACACACAGACAGTAGGTCCTTTTTTTGGGTCTGGTTTCTTCACTCAGCATAATTATTTTGAGATTCATCCAAGTTGTGTGTATCAATAGTTTGTTTCTTTGTATGGACGTGCCATGATTTGCTTATCTGTTCACCTGTTGATGGACATTTAGGTTATTCCCATTTTTTTGGTGACTATGAACAAAAATTATTATGAACATTTGTGTACAATTCTTCAGCACAAACCTTCTGATGCAACTATCAGGACTGACGGGAAGAAATTAATGTACTACTCTGGACAATGGCCTAAGGGGCCAGAAAAACAAATGCAGAATGTTTTATAACCAAATCCAAAAAAAAAAAAAAAAGCCATTTTTGGAAGTGACAGCAAACTAAGAGACCAGCTAATTCAAATGTCTTATTTATAGACAAAGAACTGAGGTCTGGGCATTTGGGCAAGGTCATGGTACTAGCGCTGGGGGTAGGTCTCAAATGCCACACAATGTGAATTACAGTCCCCTCTCTCCCCCTTGACATGGTTAGCTGTTGAGCACCTACCGTGGGGGGGACATTGCTGTTTTCACACGTGGTCCCTGGACCAGTGGCCTCAGTGTCACCTGGGAACTTGTTGAAAATGCAGATTCCCTGGTTCCATCTTAGATCGACCAAATGGGAAACTCTGGGATGGGTCCCGTGACCTGCATGCTCATGAGCCCCCCAGGTGGTTCTGATGCTTGGTACAGTGTGAGAGCCATCGATGCAGGACGCTGGGCTGAGCTGCTGCTTCTATTCTCGGGGGTAGGCAGGGGAACAATCACAAAAAAGAGCACAAATTCAAGACAGTTCAAATCGTGACACATGTTAAGTACAAAATCAGGCTAAGTGATGGGACAGAAGGGGATGAGGGTGGCTTCTCTAGGGAGGATGGTGAGAGTAGGGGAGCCCTGATGTGAGCTAAGAGTGGGGTCTGGAGGTCCGGAGGACCCGTGTTCCCAGCAGAGGAAACAGCGAATGCAAAGACCTGAAGGTAAGGACAAGCTTACCCCACTAGAGGAATAAGGAGGCCAGTGTGGGTAGAGCAGAGTGGGCGTGGGGAAGACAGGAGCAGTGAGGTCTGGGAGGTGGGAGGGGTCAGATCACAGAGGGCCTTGTTGGTCTGCGAAGGGAGTATAGATTTTATTCTAGTATAACTGAGACCCTTGTGTAGGTTACAAAATCAGTTTAATGGGTCATGCTTATAATTAAGAATCAATGAAATAGGGGCGTCTGGGTGGCTCAGTCGGTTGTCTGCCTTCGGCTCAGGTCGTGATCCCAGGGTCCTGGGATTGAACCCCATGTTGGGCTCCTTGCTCAGTGGGGAGCCTGCTTCTCCCTCTCCTGCTCCCCCTGCTTGTGCACACACATGCTCTCTCGCTCTGTGTCAAATAAATAAAATCTTAAAAAAAAAAACCCCACAATGGAACAGAACAGAATGGATAGGACGTGATGCAGAGAAAATACCAAGTACGCTGTATGCGGTAGAGATGACTCTAGGCACCTGGTGACAGTCACAGGTATGTGTCTGGGTCATGATGTGAAGTGTTTTAGGGGAATCAGAGTCAATGCAGTTTGAAAGACATACATTCAGGGAATTTAGGAGCAGTTGGTTCAGAGCGATGGCATAATCACATTTGTGTTTTTACAAAGATCATGTTGGCTCTTGTGAGGGGAATGGATTTCAGGGGAGCAGGAGTGGAAGGGGAGCCCATGAGAAGGCTGCTGTTGTCGTCTGGTGAGTGGGAGGGGTGTTTGGGTTCCTGTGGGGGTGGTCGATAGGGGCAGTGGCTGAACTGGGGACAGATTTTGGAGCCCTTAGGCAAAAACCGGACAGAGTGATGAAAGGGGAAGGAGAGGGAGAAAGGAAATCCAGGATCAAGTGAGAGGTGGTGGGGCAACTGGGGAGAACAGGAATGATTGACATTCAGAGGATTTCCCCAGGAGTTGCTTGAGGGGGCTCCTGGGGACCTGGGTCTCCAGCCCCAAATCCCTTTGTTCTAACAGTCAACCGAAGGACCTCCAACCTGCCTCTGTCATCCTTTGGGTTCAGGGGAATTACAGAGAGCTCTGGAGGAAAAAAAAAAAAAAACACCTCAAGGTCATTACTGAACAACAGTTTGACCAAAGGCACCTGCCATGTGGCAATCAGGCTTCAGCGTGCCTGGTCCCGTGGTGGAAAGAAAGGAAAGTGCCAGAGCAGGGAAGTTCCTTCACAGCTCTTGCTGGTGAGGAGCCTCGTACATTTGTCTAGTCCTAGTTGCCATTGACCCACAGACAAGGAGCCTCCCCAGGGAGATACGTGACATTGTTTATTCACCTTTCCTTCTGGACCATCACTTGGCCCCCTTGCTCCACCTCCCACTCCCACCCTGTCCACCCACCCCACAAAGACATGTCTGAAATGAACACAGTCCTAGACTGAATTTTGGGACCTGAGCCCCACTCACTTTGGCTTTCAATTTCTTATTAACTTGTTCACCCAGACCCAGAATAACAGGTCCAGTAAAAGAAAAATGTGGCTTTGTTCCTCCCCTGAAGCACTATGCTTATCTCAAAGGCCACGTAAAAGCAACGTCCATAATGAAAATCAGAAAGATTCGTGCAAAACGAGAATTTCACGCCGTCAATATTCAGCTTTAGATGTCATCCTTGTCACTTGGATATTTCAATTGTTTGTTTGAACTGAAGCTGGCGTACACTTTTAGAAACATTTAAAGCTTTGTTTTGTTTGATCTCTCTCAATGAATTTAAACTCCTTAAGCAATAATGAGCCTGACTTGGGGAAACCAGTATTTATAAAGTCCAAATGAGCACTTTCCACAGCAGTAGCTCTAAATAAAACCTTTTGATCTTTCGGCGCGGTTGGAAGGGAACTTAAAGGGACATTTTCAGAGTGACATTACTCGCAAAGCATCTCCGTCGGGGCAGCAAATCCTCAAGTTAATTTTCTGACTTTCCTCTTCTTCTTTTTTTTTTTAAGATTTTTATTTATTTATTGAGAGAGATAGTGATAGAGAGAGCATGAGAGGGGGAGAGTCAGAGGGAGAGGCAGACTCCCCGCTGAGCAGGGAGCCCGATGCGGGACTCGATCCCGGGACTCCAGGATCATGACCTGAGCCGAAGGCAGTCGCTTAACCAACTGAGCCACCCAGGCACCCCTGACTTTCCTCTTCTTCTGTCGAGCATGGGTATTTGCATGTAGATGTGCCAACACAATGACCCCAGCTACATGGGGCTTTTTAAATTTAAATTCAATAAAATGAAAAATTCAGTTGCTCCATCACACTGGCCCCATTTCCAGGGCTCAGTAGCCACAGGTGGCAAGTGGCTACCATATTGGATCGCACAGATTGAGAACATTGCCGTCCCTGGAGGAAGTCCTAAGGGCCAACACTGGTATAGTCTCTCCTCCCATAACCAATTTCCCCTCAATTATTTGGTGCTAATTGCATTTTCCTGGAACCTTCCATTCAGATGAGTTCAAGCCCTCGTCACATAGGCTCTGGAACTTCTTTCGGTTTGGGGATGCCTGAGATGGCCACGGGAGTTTTATGTCACCCAGGCAGACGGAAACCCAGGAAGCATGGCTTCCCCAGCTGCCCCCATTCTGTGAACCCGGTGGGGAGACCACCTAACCTAACCCTCTCATTAACCCTCCTCCACCCGCTTAGCAAAACAGTATTACCAGCCCATGAATGAATGAAGGGAACGGCTGAGTCATCTGCAAAAACCAAGTTAAGCCAAAGGTGACTAGAAATTGCCTTTCAATGGAAACCAAGCAACTAGAAAATAAGAAATCTTACTACGGAAAAATTTCACTGAATGAAATCTTTTAAATGTGTTAATTTTACTGCATATCAGACTCTCATCCCCTCCTTTTCCCCGGTTTGTGCTGTATTTCTTACTTGCTTGGATTTTTAGCAGAGGAAGGGTAAGCAAGGCAGCCCTTCATCCAGGGGCTTGGTGGGTATTTGACAATCCTGCCTGTTGACGAAAGGAGAATTGCCGAGAGTCCGGGGAGGTCTGGCTGCCCGGTGCGCACAGGGGCCTGCCGGGTGGGGGTGGGGAGCAAGTGGCCAGCTGGCTGAGTGGGTTCCAGGTGGTTTCGGAACAGAGAAAAGGTGACTCTTTCAGTATTTGGTGTGGACTCTGGCCAGTCTTTCATGGAGGTCGGGGCTCCACCTCTCACCAGCCACATGTCTGAGCGAGTGACTTAGCCCAATTTTCTTATCCATCAAGCGGGAAAACGATACCATATCCATCTCATGGAGTTGTTTTGAGGGTAAAATGAGGAAAAGCATGGAAAGCACTTTGCACAGTGCTCAGCCATGGATTTGTTGGATTATGGGCAGATGATGTTCTCCAGCATCTTCTATCTCCTGCGCGGCCTTCGGGAAGCGGGGAAATTCAGTTAATTAACTAGGATTTATATAGGAAAAGCACTTCCCGAGATTCTAGGAAGGTTAAGGAAGAAATTTCTTTAGGTAAGTTTTTTTTTAAAGAAATAAAAATACAAATTGCGTATAAACATATGCAAAATTTTGGCTCCCAGTAGTAAAATACTATTTAAAATAATGAGGTACTTACTTATCAGTCTGGCAAAAATCAGGTCTTAACTTTCAATACTCAGTTTTGAAAAGGGTACAGGAAAATGGGCCCCTTAGAGACACACAATGGGAGTAAAATTTGAGATATTTCTAGAAGATCATTTGGTAAAATAGCAAACCTTGAAACATTCCTACTATCTGACACCACTTCTAGACACGTGTCATAAGGAATGTCCATACCTGTGTCCATCCGTGTGCACAAAGCATTAAGAATGCTTAATGAAGTTTTGTTCCTAAGAATGTTCCAAAACGAGGGAAATCACCTAAAATGTACAACAGTAGGTGATTGGCTGTTTATGTTGGTACACTTTCATGATGAACTGATACTATACAATCGTTAAAAGTTATGTTGTCAAGGGGCACCTGGGTGGCTTAGTCGGTTAAGTGTCTGCCTTCGGCTCAGGTCATGATCCCAGGGTTCTGGGATCAAGTCCTGCATCAGGCTCCCTGCTTAGTGGGGCCTGCTTCTCCCTTTCCCTCTGCTTGCTGCTCTGCCTGCTTGTGCACGCTCTCTCTCAAATAAATAAATACAATGTTTAAAAAAAAGTTATGATGGGGCACTTGGGTGGCTCAGTCGGTTAAGCGTCTGCCTTTGGCTCAGGTCATGATCCCAGGGTCCTGGGATCAAGCCCCGCATCAGGCTCCCTGCTCAGTGGGGAGTCTACTTCTCTCTCTTCCTCTGTTGCTCCCCCTGCCTGTGCTCTCTGGCTCTCTCTGTCAAATAAATAAATAAAATCTTTAAAAAAAAGTTATGTTGTCAAATAATAAAGGAAAATGTCCCCAGTACTGTAAGAAAGATGTCGTATTATATGCACAATTTGAATCTATCAAAAATGTATGTCCGTGGAAACTAGTATTACAAAAGAACTTCCACTTTAATTAATAATTTCAAAATAAATAAATGCTAGAGGGTCTATTCCCAACATGCAGCCTAATGGTGAATTAACAAAGACAAGACAATTCTGCTGGTACACAAGGCATAAAGGCATTGTTTTTTAAAGGCGGGCTAGAAAGGGCTTTCAAAAACAAGAATGAAATTTGTGTTTACTGAAAAGAAAAATATTTCTTCATTTACTCACTATAGGTAACATTAAAGGGGAAAGAAATCTGAGGAAGTAAAGTCTCTTTTGAGATTTGCCTCCGAATAAAAAGTCTGTAAATGGGAAAAAGAAAATGGTGTGATCCACATCAACATCTGAACTGCAAATATCTATGGAAAATCATTTGGGTGACTTACTTTCTTCTCTGTGCTCTTTTGTATTTTTAAGTGTACAATTTCCATATATCACTTTCATAATCAGAGAACAACCAACAGCAGC
Organism: Leptonychotes weddellii; assembly: GCF_054177405.1. Taxonomy (NCBI): domain Eukaryota; kingdom Metazoa; phylum Chordata; class Mammalia; order Carnivora; family Phocidae; genus Leptonychotes; species Leptonychotes weddellii. The sequence goes on from NC_138381.1 coordinate 77,114,726, forward strand.
AATTTTTCTTCTGTTTTTCAAGGATGCAATAATCTATGAAACAATAAATCCAAACTTTTTGAACAAATATATGAAATCTTTTAACTTAAACGTTTTCCTTCAAAGTAATGACCTTGAATTTTTTCACGCTTGTTCTAGCAATGGTGCTGCTATTAATATTATCTTTATAAATTCTTTTTCAGGGCAGCCTGTAAATTACATGTGAAAAATCAATCCTGGGGCGCCTGGGTGGCTCAGTCGGTTAAGCGACTGCCTTTGGCTCAGGTCATGATCCCGGAGTCCCGGGATCGAGTCCCGCATCGGGCTCCCTGCTCGGCGGGGGGTCTGCTTCTCCCTCTGACCCTCTTCCCTCTCATGTGCTCTCTCTCTCATTCTCCCTCTCAAATAAATAAATAAAATCTTTAAAAAAAAAAAAGTATGGGGGCGCCTGGGTGGTTCAGTGGGTTAAGCATCTGCCTTTGGCTCAGGTCATGATCTCAGGGTCCTTGCTCAGTGGAGAGTCTGCTTCTCCCTCTCCCACTGCCATTCCCCCTGCTTGTGTTCTCTCTCTCTGTCAAATAAATGAATAAAAATTTAAAAGTAATAACAAGGGCGCCTGAGTGGCTCAGTTGGTAAAGCGACTGCCTTCGGCTCGGGTCATGATCCCGGAGTCCCTGGATCGCGTCCCGCATCGGGCTCCCTGCTCGGCAAGGAGTCTGCTTCTCCCTCTGCCCCTCCCCCCTCTCATGTGCTCTCTCTCTCATTCTATCTCTCAAATAAATAAATAAATAAAATCTTTAAAAAAAAAGAAAATGTCAACAATGCCATTCCTGAGAGACCCTGCTCCTAAGGTTTCATGTCATGCTCAGGGTTTCCCGAATGAAGCCAGTGAGGGATGATTTGAGATTCTAGGGCGCCTGGGTGGCTCAGTTGGTTAAAAGACTGCCTTCGGCTCAGGTCATGATCCCGGAGTCCCGGGATCGAGTCCCGCATCGGGCTCCCTGCTCGGCAGGGAGTCTGCTTCTCCCTCTGCCCCTCCCCCCTCTCATGTACTCTCTCTCTTTCTCGCTCTCTCAAATAAATAAATAAAATCTTTAAAAAAAAAAATCAATCCTACTGAGCTATACCTGCTTTAATAATGACATCATTAACAAGGTAAATTACCGTATTTATGCATTATGCTGAGCTCTGAATTACATTCGGCTGTTTACAAAAACCAAGTCCACCTTCCTAAAGGTTGAAGATTTGTTGGATCTGCATATTTTTGACAGGAGTAGAGGACAGGTTTTGAACGTGATTCCAAAAACATGGGGGGCGCACCAAACATTTGTTTCTTCTCTTACCCCTTAACCTCTTTACTATCTGTGGAGAACATAGCCTCGTAAGAAAATGTCAAAATATCCACAAGCCCCCTTTTCCAGGAGTAGCATGTTTTTTCATTAAGTCTTCCCTGCGAACTTGAAATCTTTTGTCACAGGTCAAAAGCTCCAGGGAAACTTCTCGGTCTACATTAAACTTCAGAGTCTGCCAAATGAAACCCAAATGAACTGCGTAGGTGTGACTCGAGCAAGAGACCTCAGCCAGAGGGGTTTGACACGAAGAAATGGAGATCCCTTCCCATACCCACGCACACGCAGACACAGACAACACACACAAACACGCACATGCATGCACACACATACACAGTGGGGTGCTGGGGGCAGGCTGGGAATATTAGCTCTAAGGGGTCTCCAGGCTGCTCCCATCAGTGGATTGGAGGAAATGGATTTCCCATCTTGAGGTCCTTGGTTTGGGGTCCAGTAAATCATTTACTTTCTGTCCCAAAGGAATGTTTATCAGCAAATTTTGACCTGTCTAAGTGATAAAACATTCAGATCGTCCCTTAGTGCCAAAAACTTACACCGCTCCGGGGTTTACAAAATATGCGAACGTTTGTACACATATGTATTTTGTTTCTGTTGAACAAATGGAATTTCTGTGGGTAATTTTTATATAACAACTTGAACACTCAAAAGGTCTAATTCTTGCTTGTATGGTGTAAGTTTGGCAAGTCTGTAAGTTGTATGTAGTTAATTTACTGTTTATTTCCTTTACTTATACATTAGTTTGCAGGTCCATAAACCAATCTGCTTTTATTAATTTGCCCCTACATTGCTACTAGTTTTTATTCTATTCACTTTATACTATTGTTACTTGGTTGATACTTTAGGAATCTTTATTTCATTCCTAACTATAGTTTTTTAACAAGAAATAATCTTTATCTTGATGAAAATTTTGCTTTATACACTGTATTAGATATTAATCCCTTTCCTTTTATATGAATTTGATTGAAAATAACTTGCCATTATTTTTAGCCTTTCTGTACATATTTGCTTTTTGTATCTCTTATGAATGACCACTTTGAGCCTTTTAACAGGTGAATCTCAACTATTTACATTTATTGTTATGATGGTTTTGCTTTTCTTGTTGGTTACTTGATTTTGTTTTCTGTCAGCTAGGCTTCTTTGATCTTGCATACCCAGAATAATTTTAATTTGGAATTGTCCTGTTTTCAGTCATATAATAGTATGTTTAAATGGCAAATATCTGCATTTTCATGTCACCCATGAGAAGTGGACTTGTTTTCAGGATTTGGTGTTTTTGAGTTTGCTAAGTTAGTTTAAAAACCCAACCGTCCACCCCTCGGCTTCCCAAATTTTCTTGCTATTCTCTCCCTCCTCCCCTCTCCTCTTCTCCTTGAAGGTTGAAGCCTTAAAAAGAAAAGAAAAGAAAAAACAAAAGCAAAACAATAAATGCTTTTCTTGTAGTTTTAGGAGGGAGCAAAGTTAGATGCATAGGTTCCATCAAACATGTTAACCCCAAAAGCTCTCCCCTGCAGTTTGCGTTGTTTGTTTTGTCTAAAATATTCTGGTCTTCATTCATGCTTTTCCCAACTGGCAAGAGTTTTAAAGATTCTTTTCCCGTTTCTTCTGTCCTTGAAGTTCTTGACAATGCCTCTTCCCCAGATGTCTGGGGAGATGGTGCGTAGGTGGTAAATCTTGTGAAGGTCTGCCAGGGTCAAAATAGCTTTCTGATGCCAGCACAGTTGAGTGACGTCAACGCGGACCATTTTGTCAGCGATCATCACTTGCTTTAGTGCTTCTGAAGACTGACTTGTAGTTTGATCATTACAGCAGGAGAGTCCTCAGAAATATCCACCATTAGGCATCTTTTCAACTTGGGAAGTTGAGGATTTTCATCTCCTCTTTCAGTGTTCTGTTACTTTTCTTCCTCAGTATTTGCCCATGCTTTTTTGTCTTCTGTCCTGTTGATTCTCTGCATCTTTGGTCTCATGGGTTGACTGTTTTCTGCAATGATGTGAATTTCTTTATTTTGGGAATTCTACCGCAGTCTGCTATGTGTCCCACTGTGATCATGGCCCTGTTAACTGCAGTGGGGACAACTGTGCTCTAGGGTTAGATTAGGTAAGACAGGTAAAGCATTTAGAGCAATACCTGGCCCTTAGCCTGAGATTTAGCAGGACTTTAGCGGAGAGAGGAATACATGCAGGATAATCCTGGATATGAGGAGAGAGTAGCAAGCAGCTTGGAACAGGACTGATATCTCTCTCTTCCCCCATTCCCCTTCCTGCCCCAAGCTGTGTCAGAGAGACCATCCCCAGAGCTGAGGTTGATATCCTTATCCCATCATAACTTGATTCCGGCTTTTCCAACACGAGTCCCATGTCACCAATGGAGTTGACAACACCTATGATAGAGGTTAATGTTCTCGTGGTGCTGCTGTCATAGGTAGGATGGTTCTGGCAAAGCGCATCAGTGTGATGTTGCTGCTTATGTGCCGTGGACCAGCGGGGGTAAGCCAGGGCTCCCAGAATTCCTGGCCAGGTGGAAGAACTCGGTTTGGGGAGGGGGGGTGTCTATTTGCATATGATTTGCATACATGTAAACTCTGCTCGTGAGGGCAGGACCAACAAGTGTCTTTCTCGCCCAGTGGTGCTGCCGGGACTCCTTAAATGTCTCTGGAGAAAAGAGAGGGAAGGACTTTTCATTTCTCTATTTGTCTTGACTTCCCCAAAACACTTTCATAATCAGAGAAAAACCAACAGCAATTTTTTTGAGATATTTTTATTACCTCGTTTGATTCTTATAAGAGGAAGGGGACAGGGTGATGTGGCACCAGCCTTATTTTATGGGTAAGGAAACCAAGGTAGAATCACTTGGTGATTTATCCCACCCGAGAAGTGAATGACCAATGCCAAAACCCGTGGCGAGACTTGTCCCGTTATTACGCACTGAAAACGGGAGCTTCATCGACCTGACAACCTGTCATGTTTTCCCAATGCCCTTCACCCGCGTGTTCTCAGCAGGCGCTTCCTAATGCCCTTCACCCGCGTGTTCTCAGCAGGCGCTTCCTAATGCCCTTCACCCGCGTGTTCTCAGCAGGCGCTTCCTAATGCCCTTCACCCGCGTGTTCTCAGCAGGCGCTTCCTAATGCCCTTCACCCGCATGTTCTCAGCAGGCACTCACACCGAGACTGCAGAGTAGAGGGGGCAGGTATGGTCACCCTGTTTTGTCTCAGAGGGAACTCCAGGCTGCCGTGTTGACAGGTACCCTGGGATAAGATTTTAGCCGGGCCCAGAACCCTCGGCTGCCCCACCACGTGTAGCAGAAGGTTGCACAGCTCATCGTCTTGGCGCCAAAACAAAGAACTGAGGACTTTCTCCACCGGGGCTGCTGGAGGAACAACATTGGCTCCATTCTCGGGGCTCTGAGCCTGCACTCTTCCGTGGCAGGAGGGTGAGGAGGGCTTTGCCTTCAGCCAAAACCAGCACCATTTTCTTCCCTTGGCTTACCCAGCTCATGTCAGACAATGTTGGTTTCATCCCTTTCCTGCCTCTATGGCATCGATTCTCAAAGTGTGGTTCAGGGAACCCCTGAGGAACCCCTTTCTGAGGTCTATGACATCAGTGCTATTTTTATCATAGAACGAAGGAAATTGCCTATTTTGCTTTCATTCTCTTGTGAGCGTACAGTGTAGTTTCCCAGAGGGTATCTGACACATGCACAATTATCTAGAAAGGCCATTGCTGTTCTGCTTCCTCCTTCCAATGAGCTATCATTGTGTGGCAGAGTTCTCTTCACATTCTTTTTTTTTTTTTTAAGATTTTATTTTATTTATTTGAGAGAGAGAGAGAGAACCGGCAGGGGGTGAGGGGCAGAGGGAGAGGGAGAAGCAAACCCCCTCTGAGCAGGGAGCCTGATGCCGGACTCGATCCCAGGACCCTACGATCCTGACCTGAGCCGAAGGCAGATGCTTAACAGACTGAGCCACCCAGGCAGCCTCTTCACATTCTTTAAACAAAACGACATATCGCAACAGATTGGATGCAGGAGCAGACATAAGAACCCAGCTGTTTTGGGATGAGCAAAATTTGGATTTTCTTTGGATTAAAGGTGTTGAAGAAAACATTGCCACTCTTCTTGCTAAATTTTTTTTCTTGAGGAAACTTATTTGTTCTGAAAAAAGTGTATTTTGTATATCAACACATAATAGCTATGCTATTGTTATTTTTTAAGTGAACGAATACCTAGATCTTCTTTAAATCTATCAGTTTTAATTTCTAATAAATACGTATCAACAGGTACAGCCACACATAGAAAACAGAGCTCTTAGGAATCCTCAGCAAGTTTTAAGAATGGTAAGAGCACCATGTACTACTTTTTTTAAGGCTCCATAACCAATTGCCACAAACCTGGAGGCTTGAAACAACAAAAATTTATTCTCATACAGTTTTGAAAGTCGGAAGTCCAAAATCAGTATCACTGGGCCAAAATCAAGGTCAGAGCCACACGACTTCGGAAGGCTCTAGAGAATCTCTCAGTTTCTGGTGGCTCCTGGCATTCCTTGGCTCATGCTACATCCTCAACATCCTTCTGTTCCCTGTCTTGAATCTCCCCAGGACTTTCTCTTATAAGGACGCTTGTCGTTGGATTTAGGGTCCACCTGGATAATCCAGCGTGATCTCATCTCAAGATCCTTAACTTAATCACATCTGCGAAGACCTTTTTTCCAAATCAGGTCATGATCACAGGCTCCAGAGGGGTGGATGTTGACATATCTTTTGAGGGGCCTCATTCCACCCACAACACCCTGCAACCAACCAGTCTGGGAACAACAGCTCTCTGGTCGTCTTCAGCCTCTCCCACTCCCCAGTTTGTTTTTTTTAAAGATAGGGATAAAGATGTGACATCCCTCATGGGATGAATAAGCAAGAATTCAACCCCATACCTCTGCTAAATAGGTATCCTTTGCCATCTACTATGACTCTGGCTTTCTTGGGATTTTTCTGAAAATATTTTTTCTTCTCCTGTCATTTCTTTCTTTCTTTCTTTCTTTCTTTCTTTCTTTCTTTCTTTCTTTCTTTCTTATTTATTTATTTTTTTGAGAGAGAGATAAAGAGAGAGAGCAAGCTTGAGGTAGGGGAGGGGCAGAGGAAGAGGGAGACAAGCAGTCTCCCCACAGAGCAGGGAGCCTGACACAGGGCTCAATCCCAGGACCCTGAGATCATGACCTGAGCCAAAACCAAGAGTCAGATGCTTAACTGACTGAGCCACCCAGGCGCCCCACTTCTCCTGTCATTTCTAAACCTGTAGTGATTGGAGAGGTGGGTAGAGAAATCCCCTATCTGTCTCACCCTCAGGAGCCTGCTTGGGCCACACTGCCTATAGGCAACACCTGACCTTCTCTTATTGAAGAAAACAAAAATTATGATCCAGAAGTTTCTCTGGATATTATACTCTGCCCAAATGCAGTTAGAGAAGCTTAAATGAAAGAGGTCAGAAACATATGGAATACATTCTTTTTAAAATAAACAAGGGTTTTAGGAATTGTGGATTGGAAAGAGACTTCAGGGCAATGAGTTTTAGGCTTTTGCTAGGACCCAAAATGTCAATCAGGATTAGAACTAAAAGTCAGCTGACTTGCTCACTGTTCCACCAGGGAGTGGTTAGTAGCTCAAATTCCGGCACCAGCCTTCTTGGGTTCAAGTTCCAGTCCTGTCCTTTGCGAGCTGTGTGAGCTTGGGAGTTATCACCGAACCTCCCTGGCTATCAGTTTCCTCATTTACGACATGGGGAAATGACTTTGACCTACCTGGTACAGTCAGGATATGCGAGGTGAGGTTGCAGGAACGGACAACCCTAAGACTCTCTGTTGCTTAGAGCAAAGAATTACTTGTCACACTTGCTCCAGGTCCTTCGAGGGAGGTGGGGAGAGAATTCCGTCCTCTTCATTCTCCCTACGGGACCAGGCTCTAGAACTTTGATGGGTTGGGAACATGACCAGCCTCCTGAAAGAGGAGCAAGATTGACAAAGCATGGACTGTCTCTTGAGGCTTTCACGTGGAAATGAAACACCCCTGAGGCTCACCTTTCATTGTCTGAAATGTGTCCTGCGGCCACACCCAAGTTCAACAGGGTGGGCGTGTGGGGCAGGCAGCAGGGGAATTGGGGGGTTAGCATATGTTACGGGACAGCGATAGCCTCTTCCACTGAGCTTACAAGCTGTTGTAGGGATCACATGTGCTCCCAGTGCATGCAGAGGACTCACTCAGGACAGTGCTTGGCACATAATTAGTGCTCCCTAAATATTGTTACATTCGGATCATCACTGACACCTATCCTGTTTCCCGCCATCCCCCCACACAGTGCCCTAGCTGAGGGCTCTGTGTGTTTTCTTATTTCCCCCGCGGTAAGATAAAAGAGGAGAAGGGGGAGTAAAGATCCATTTGCTGAGCTGGGTAGCTTCTTGCCTTTACAGCAGTAGAAGGGAACTCTTAGAAGGTCTGCTACTTTTGCTGTTGTTTCTAAATAATTAAGGGGCCTCCTGAATGAAGGCAAGGGGTGGGTCTTTATCTCCCTTTCCACATTATACATTCCTTTAAAAGGTAGAGTCTCCTTCAATTCATCTAGCACAGTGTCAGGCATATAGCAGGTGCTTGATCAGGGTTTGTGGGATGAATGAATGAATGAGTGAGTGAATGAATGAATCCTAGGAGTGTGCAGTTAAATTCTGAACAATTGGCTCTCTTGGAAAAAAAAAAAAAAAAGCCTTGGTTTGTAGTATTAACCAATTTCCGTGGTGTGACTACTCTTACTGTGACCAATCTTTTTTTTTTTTTTTAAAGATTTTATTTATTTATTTGAGAGAGAGAGAATGAGAGAGAACACATGAGAGGGGGGAGGGTCAGAGGGAGAAGCAGACTCCCCGCCGAGCAGGGAGCCCGATGCGGGACTCGATCCCGGGACTCCAGGATCATGACCTGAGCCGAAGGCAGTCGCTTAACCAACTGAGCCACCCAGGCGCCCACCGTGACCAATCTTAAGCTATCAGTGAGATGTCACTGAATGTGGCGCTGTAAGAGGTACAGGACCACCTCGTGGGAGCCATTCGTGGTGGCGTAAGCCCGCCCCTGAGTCCCCTCCATGACGCTCTTGCTGTCCGTCAAGGAAGAGCTCACTTCATCCAAAAGCAATCCATTCCATTTTTGAAGTGTTCTCTTTAGGACCAAACTCTTACATAAATATCACTGACTGATGTCTTCCCTGGAAAAGGATTCCTCCCCGCTTAGCACAGAAGAGCAGAATTAAGGAAGGTGTAGATTGTTTTGCTGTGTGACCTCAGACAAGTCCTTTACCCTCTCTGGGCTCCAAGGCATGAGGATGATGAAAACGTGGAAGGTTCAACTTGACCCAGAGGATAAATGGCAGCCCCCTGCCTGGTCTGCAAGAGATGCTGGCAGTTTGGTTCCGGACACATGCCCAGCCTGGCCTAAGGATTACTGCCGTCATCACAGACCTGAATCGACAAACGTGCTTAGAAATCCTTCTACAAAAATTCCAAAACCGCCCAGCCCAGGGACTGAGCAGCAGGGAACCAAGAAAAACAAAAGAGAAAAACAATAATTGCCTTATTCTGGAAAGTTCAAATGTGGGCCAGAGCCTGTTCGTACGATTTTAGGGCAATGAAAGCAATGGAAAATTTCGCTTGCTCACGTCCTTTCGTGAAAGCCCTCCTGGCGCCATTGTTGGCTCCGGGGGGGGGCCCCGTCGTGCTGCAGAATGAATGTGAAAATCACACGCAGCCCTCACCGGCTTCCTAATCTCCAGATATTACAGATGACAGATGATGGTTGGATTTCGTCCATGGTCTCTGCAGGGGCCAGACAGCCATGCTGGCTCTCCAGTCTGTGTCAGATGCTAGTGGAATTCAGTGGCGGGGAGGTCTTGGCACCCTCCCTGGCTTGTGAAGGGGACCTGGTTCTCCCAGGGAGGTCTGTCCGTAACCTTGGGAATGAGTGCCAGGCTCCCCTGGAGAGGGCTGAGTTTCCTGGTCCCCAGAGAGTGAATGGACTAGCAGGAGTTGGTTGCCTTAGTGACTTCCGTTCAGAGGGGTCTACTACTAAGTTTCCTTCCTCTTGACCCTCTCAGCTCTTGGCCCAGAAGTCAGTCCCTGGGGAATGGCCTGCCCTCCAGGTTCATGCCTACTCCTTGGTTCATGTCGACCCCTGCTGCTGTCAGGAATCATCTGAGACTCTGCCCTCCCCCTCACATGCAGTAAACCTCCAAAACTGTCTCTCACATCTCACTCCATCTCTCCTGCTACTATGCTACCAGAGTAGCAGGTGGGCTCCTATCCCATTGTGAAAACCTAACATGGAAATCAGGATTTTTATCCACCTATGTCCACACAGGTAAAGCTATGATTTTTCGCAAAAAAAGCAGCTTTGGATGAACTGGCAAGTGCCAGATTTAGACCCTCCACATCAAGCCCATGATGGGATTTGGACATGAACTTGCAAATTATTCTTCTCTTCCCAGGAGACCCTTCTATAGCAATTAGAGGCTTCTGCTTTTCGCCCTCTCCTAAAGGTCCTCTTCATCCTCTCTCCAGCCACTAGAGTGACCTTCAAAAGACATAAATTGGAACAGAAAGGAGGCCAGAGTGGCCAGGTGTCCCCAGGGGTGGGTGGGGGACACAGTCACCCCAGATGAGAACCACTGCTTATGAAATGTGGTCTTGCCCCACTTTTGCTTCCTTGTTCCTTTCTCCATAGTGCTCACTGTGACCAGTAATCCCCTTGTTGCATTCTTGGTCTTCTGTTCATCACTGTGGAGGTTTTAAGACATGGCTGCATATTCTGACACCCTCTTCCTCTTCCCTTTCCCACCCTTCAGCTCCTTCTCCCCTCTCCCCTGCCTTTCCCTCACTCCGTTAATGCAGAGACAAGCCATGGAATAGAGTTGGCTGACCAGAACCGAGGCTCAGTCCTTCCTGCAACTTCCCAACCCCCATCTCGGGCTCTGTGCATGGATTGGATTAGCAGGTCTCAAGGCTTCCAGAATTAACAAACTGACAATGCTTTGCTCCATCCCGGGCTTCTCAAACTTGAGCGCGCCTCAGAATCTCCTGGAGGGCCTGTTGAAACACAAATTTCCGGGCCACTCCTGAATTTCTGATTCAGCAGGTCTGGGGTTGGGCCAGAGAAGCTGCATTTCTATCAGCTGCTAGACCCATGGGGATGCTGCTGCGAGACTGGGGACCACACTCTAAGAACCGCTGGTCTGTTTTAACTCATAAACACTGCCGATTTGCATTCTGGACTTTTCCTCAACCTTGCCTGTTTATTCTGGGGGTGGGGAGTGGATTGCATTTTTGGGAGAAAAGGAGTATAAGAGGATTGCTGGTGCTAATTCCGACCCCAGCAGTGAGAATCAAGATTTTGCAAGATAGGGGCAGCTGGGATGGGGGGTCCATGTCCCTGGCATGCCGGAGGAAAGCCAGCCATGGCCCCACCTCCCCCTGCCGTGGCCTCTCCTCGTGGGGGCTCATTAGCGGGCACAGTGATGAGTCTCACCCGGCCCCAGCTCCGGGAAACACCCCAGCAAAACAACACAAACGTGGGAGCCTTTAATAGGCCCGGTTCATTATGCTGCCATTTGAAGGGACATAATTGTCCTTGCAAAGAAAAATTATAGGTTACCAGACTGTCAGAGGGAGCTCGGGTGAGCTGTCAGCCTGTGCAGGAGCTACTTTTTAATTGAAAATGGTTTCTGTTCTGCTTTGCTGGGCCCACCGTTGTCTTTTAGAAGGGTCGGGTCACTCTGCTCAGACACAGACACCACCCAGGGAGGCGGCCTTAGGAATAAAGTGGGCCTGTGTCAGCCCATAGACAGCAGCAAATGTCAGGGCATGGGAGAATAATGAGCTATTCCAGGAGATATATTTGTTTTCATTTCTAACCCCAAAGCTAATTCTAAGAAATGAAATTTGTGTTTGTTTTTCTTTAGGTATGTTTGAATTTACAAGTCTTAAGTGTTGGGGAACTAGGTCAGGCAGACATTGCCTACGCTTACACATCAGATGAATAAAGCTTTTATTTACATCCCTCCCGACTTCTCTCCAAAAAAGAAGGAGAGAGCTTACAACAACAAAAAATCATTAAAAAATAAAAAAGGTTAATATAACAGTACAGCAAGTTAGGTCCAGTGAAAGAGGGAGCAGCTATGCCAACTACAAGGATTAACAGTTTCTATGATGAAGCATAGGATTCAGCCCTGAGCTTCCTGGCAGCCTGGTCAAAAAGGGAAACACAGGAAATCTCTTCTCTCTCACTATAGAAAGCAATTCTTTAGTTTACTTCTGATACCAAGTACTAAAATAAATTTATTATGTCTGGCTTTATATGAGGGATATTGAGTTACAGTGCTCTTGACAACCATTTTATGAGACTGAGCTACCTACTGCGCTAACGAGGCACCTTTGACAACCATTTTAGAGCAAATGCAAATATAGAGTTCCCATGATGGCTTCTTGAAATAATCTTGGATGAAAGTCAATCCAATAAAAGTAGTTCTTCAGGAGCTAATCTGACTTGGGTGAAGATTCCTTGAAACCTCATTTGATCTGAAGACAGATCCTTTTTGAGGAGTAGAGGAATAATAATACTCCAGCAAATTCTACTCCTTCAGCCCTTCAGCTTAGGGATAACTTCCCTACGTCTGCCCTTACCACCTAATAAATATGGCCCCTCTCACCTTCAAGTCACTCTCTGTCGTATTACTCTGGTTCATTTTGTTTTCACAGCAGTTGTTATTCTTAAATTATCTTTTTTACTTGTTTGTTATCCCCTGCCCCCATCATGAGACCAGGAATCATGTCTCTTACTCCTGAGTCCCCAGTGCCTTAAACAGTGCCAGGGAGTGAGAACATACCTAAAAATTATGGGTTGAATGAGTGAACAAATCAACATACAATACATATTTGGCAGTCACTAAATGGCAAGAATATGAGCCCTGGTCAGTGCTGTCATGTACAGTTGTAGGTGTTGTACACTGCACAATTGCAAGAGGTGCTATTACTTATGTATGGCACTCCCCTCTCCAAGACATACACTGCACACCCTACATGGCTACGTGCAGCAACCATGGGGTATGGGTCCTCCTAGATATAGGAACTGAAAAACCCTAATTACCAAGAAAGAAGTTACAAAGACTCCAGATACAGGACCTGAGGAGTTTCCCTCCAGAGTATACCCACTAGCAAGACTCAGTTACTCTCCTTATTTCAGCTCTTCTCTTGTGTCATCTTGCATATCCTCTCTCTGTCATTCAGACGCCCTTGACTTCTGTTCAGATTATCTTGGTCACAGGTTTGTCTTAGGTTGGTCATAGCTCACCTGTGCCCCTCCTGCTCATGTCTCCTCTTAGCCCCATGCCTTTCTGTTCCTATCACCAATTACCTTGTCCCCTCCACATCCCGAGTTGAAATTCTCCAGAAAGAAAATCCTATTGGTCTCACTTGTCCTGTTTGGGCAGAACCTTCATGCTAAGCTTCCCCATCAGTTGCTGGCCAGCCAATGGCTTGGCCACTGACGTCGAGTTGCCATGTCTTCCTATCAGCTGTGCTAACGAGGCAAAGGTCTATGGTACAGATCGGAGCTCTGCCCCCCGGGAAATGCCTGTTGGTGGGGCAGCCTCTCCCCTCCTTGAATCATGGGGCACACCGTTGACTTGGCCAGCCCCAACCATTGACTTGGCCAGTACCCATCTCTCTAAGGAGAGCCAGGAAAAGGCTATGTCATGATGGAGAACACATCGGTTTGTCTGAAAAATCAACTGGACAAGGGGCAGGGCTGCTATCCCATTGTGGAAACTGTGCCAGGAAATCAGACTTCTTACCCACTTCAGACACAGGCAGAGCTGTGAATTTTCACACAAAATAAATAAATAAATAAATAAATAAATAAGTAAATAAAAGCAGCTTTGGATGCTAGACCTAGACCCCCAGCATCAAGGCCAAAAATCAGAAGGAGGTTTTTGAAATGAACTTGCAATTTATTCTCCTCTGCCCAGAAGACTCCAACAAACAGAAGCATCCTTTTCTCCTACTCTTGGTAGCAAGAAAGCTACTTGCTCCTTCTGAGCCTCAACTGTCCCATTTCTCAGATGGGCACAGGCACCAAGGGGCTCTCCTAAGAAAGCTCTGAGACTTGGAGTCCACAGCCCTCCCCTGGGCCCACAGGCCTCGTGGCCAATTCAGAGTAAGGACTTTTTCTCGGATTCCCCTTTTGAAGCCTGAGAAAAGGGAAGTCCAGAGAGATTACATGACTTAACCAGAGTCACCCAGCATCCAAGTGGAGGCCTGGGCCTCTCTCGTCTTTCACCTTCTCATGATGTCCTTCTCATGATGCCATCCATACTGCCTTTCTCGGTACGCTTTCCTGAGCTCCACCTGTAACTTCCCAGAGCTGTGACTGACGGTGCTCATTCTGCATCCCTATGATGCCTGGCATTGCCTTCCAAATGGTGATGATCAAGTTTGGTTGACACGAAACCTATCAGACTATTGCCTTCTTAAAGCATTTCAGAGATAGCATATCACTACCTCAGGGCCTTTGCACTTGCTGTGCCTTCGCCTGGAACCCTCATCCCCCAGAGAGTCTCATGGCTTGCTCTCTGACTTTATTTTCCTGCCCAAATGTCGTCTCCTTAAAGGGTCTTTCTTCACACTCCTCATTTTCATGAGTACCCATCGTGCTGTCTCCCTTCACCATATTTAACTTTGCCTGTCAGCAGCCGCCCCTACCTGGTGTTATTTCTTTCTTTGTCATTACGTCTCCTGTCCACTGGAATGTCAGCTCTGTGAGGGCAGCAGAGACATTGTTTTATTCTTTCTTGTGTTCCCAGCAACTTGAACGGTTCCTGGCATGGGACAGAAGTTAATAAATAGTTACTGAACAAATAAGTGCCTAATCAAAATTTATTTCCTCATTGGTGCTTTCTGCTACTGTAAAGAGAAGGATTTCGTGCAATGACAAGGCTCTGTAGGGTGACTACCTTGGCCCAGTCTGCTGGGACTTTCCTGGGCTTAGCACCAAAGTCCGGCGTGTCCAGCACTGGACAGCCAGGGCGGTCTGGCTACCTGGGAGCTGTGATGTCATCCACCCTGTCATGTGTGAGGTTAATAATAGCAGCTGACCCTTACAGTGCCCTTGCTGAGGTCCAGATCTTGCTCTAAACACTTTGTCATAATCATTCCGCTGAATCCTGCGGCAGTCCCATTTGGCAGATGTGGAAACTGAGGCACAAAGTTAGGTAGCGGGGAGAGGCTTTGAAACCCACGTGTTTCACCCCCAAAGTTCAAGCTGTGAGCCCTACAGCTAGCCTGCCTCTTGAGCAGGCGTGGAAAGCTTTTCCAGCACCCACGGTGCTCAGATCCCAGCTCCCTGCCCCTGCCAGACAGAGAGAGGACCCCCCCAAACGAGCCAACCAAAGAAGGGCATCCCGGCAGCTCGGTCCCCAAGTCCATGCAGCTGCCAGGACACCTGCTGCCTGTGAGCTCATGACTGTTCCACTTTCATCACCCTGGCACCAAATGCGTCAGTACAAAATATATGTCTGTATAAATAAATAACTAAATAACGTGGGCAGAGGAGGGTACACGGCCCAGGCCATAAATAACCCTGCCACACGGGGTACTTGGTGAGCTGACGAGAGCTCTCCTTTGAAAGATCAAACACTGGCCGTAAATGCCAGGGAGGGAGTTTATGAGCTGAGAATGAGCCTGTCCTCCCCTGGCCTGGGACAGCTCCCATGCTCCGCTGGGGATGGGAAGGCAGCAGGCTGCCCGCCAGGAGCACGCCCGACCCACCAGGGTGCGCCTCCCCAGGGAGACAGCAGCTGCCACGGAGGGGAGCCCGGGGATGGGACAGAGGCGGAGAGCTGGCCTCCTTGTGTGTTCACCAGAGTCACATCTTATCAATCGTACTCCTTTTTATACTCGTCAAGGCTGGAACCTGCTCAGAAAATCAAGGAGAACTACCAACAAACAAACACACAAGACAAACTTCCCTCTGCGCCTTCCTAAGCCCCCCGCACATAGTAGCCTTGCCCTCCCCCCAGATCCCCAATGTTTTCGTTATGGACACTTCACATGCATACCCTCCAGTGCACGCCCACTAGAGTGGCTGAAATGAAAAGGACCGGCCCACACCAAGTGTTGGTGAGGATGCGGAGCAACAGGAACCCTCATTCGGTGCAGGTGGAAATGCAACACACTACGGCCACTTTGGAAAACACTTTGGCAGTTTCTTAAAATGATCAGCATAGACCTACCCTGGGACCCAGCCATTCTGGAAATGTGCACAGATGTTTACCAAAAATCGTGTACTAGAATGTGCATAGCAGGGCGCTTTGAAACAGCCCAAAGCTTGGGAATCATCCAAAGATCCATCAACAGGTGGACAGGACAAATGGGGTGTCTTCCCATGGTGCAATGCGATAGAGAAGGGGAATCGGCCCACATCTGCTGCACACAAGACCGTGAATCATGAACATGAGGTTGAGCAAGACAGGGAAGCACGCATCCCGTGTGATTCCACGAACGCCGAGTTTGGACACCAGCAGCTATCCCTGCGGGGTTAGGAGTTGGGATGGTGGTGATGCGGGTGCACATAGGAACTGGGGCAGGGCCCCGGGAGGGCTTGTGGGGACCCGGGAAGGTGCTGGTCTTTCATCTGCGTGCTGGTTCCTGGGGTGTGTTTGCTTCATGGAAATTTAGTGAGCGGTCTATGCCAGAGTCATATACTTTCTTGTAAACACTATGCTTCAGTACAAAGTTTTTTAAAAGGAGAGCGTGTAAGAAGAGAGAAACAGAGCATCATGGGTGGCCCTGTGCTGCTCTGTGGCTTGGTTGGGGCGATGTCCCTTCCTTTTTTTTTTTCTTTTTAAAGATTTTATTTATTTACTTGACAGAGAGTGAGCACACAAGCAGGGGGAGGGGCAGAGGGAGAGGAAGAAGCAGATTTCCCACCAAGCAGGGAGCCCAGATGCAGGGCTCCATCCCAGGAGCCTGAGATCATGACCTGAGCCGAAGGCAGATGCTTAATTGACTGAGCCACCCAGGCGCCCAGGCGATGTCCTTTCTGCCCACTTTCCATTACAGATAGGATAGCAGCTCACCTGTTTTTCCCTTGGGCCTAAGGGGAAGAGGTTCTTTGTTTCCATGTGAAATCTACCATCAAGTCCACCAAAAGCTGGCAAGCCTGAAGGACAAGAGAGAAGCTTGTGTTCGTACTGTGGCTCAGATGTCCCAGCACCGGACAAGGGTGATTGTTTGACTGCCTGGAGCGAGCCTGCTTGCCCTGACCGTGGCCTCCTAGCCCCGGTCATGTCCTAGCCAGAAGGCACAGGACGCTCCCCCTGCCCCCGGGCCAGGACTGGCCAGCCTCAAAGTCAAGGACAAAGACATTTTTAGAAGAGTGACTGAGAAACATTTTGGCAGCATCTCGGGGTCTGCTCAGGCCTGTAACTTACCTCAGGGTCTAACTGGAAGGTATTTGCAGCCCATAAAATTGACACGAGGCATCTTATTACCAATGTTATTCTTGGACCGAAATTCCACTTCGGAGACACTGGAAACCAGGTATAGAATCCCCAGGTTCACATGTCTTCCTCCAGCTAGTGTGGGGAGCATGTCGCAGGGGTGTTACCTGGATAACGAGTGAGGTAGGGATCCTCAGGAGGCATATAAATTAGCTCAAGATGCTTTGTGGTGGTTGTCATGTTTTAGTTGTGGGGGAGCTACCTGGGTCCCTCAGCCTTGATTTGAGCTCAGATCTGAAGGTTGAATACAAGTTTCCAGGCAAGGAAGGAAAGAAAGGGCATCCCAGCAGAGAGAATGGCACGTGCAAAGGTCCCGCGGCAGCCACAAGCAGAAAAGAAGGCCAGGGTGGCCAAGGCACAGAGAGTAGCAGGAGTGAAGAAAGGTGGGCCATGACCAGACCCATAGGGCCTTGCAGCACATCAAAGAGTTTTGCTTTATCCTAAAGCCAACAGGAAATTACTGAAAGATGCAAAAGGAAGGCAAAGCTGAGGTTGAGTCTGTGCTGACACGATCAGATCTGCCTGATCTGATCTGGAGGCAAGTGAGGTGCAGGAGACATGGTCTCTCGAGAGGTTTACCATCCAGGTGAATGAAGAAAAGACAGCAAACCAGGTGAGGGGGGCCGTGACAAGTCAAATGAATAATCCAGAACAGCACCATGCACTAGAAATAAAATGTGAGCCACAATGCAAAATGTGCACATCTTACATTTTCAAGTAGCTGCATTAAAAAAAAGTAAAAAGAAACAGGTGAAATTAATTCTAATAAATATTTTATTGAACCCGATTTATTTAACACGTTTTCGTTTCCACATGTAATCGATACACAACACGATTAATGTTTCACAGTTTTCTCACGTTACGTCTTTGGAATCCAGTGTATTTCACATTCACAGCTTATCTCCGTTTGGACAGGCTGCATCGCTAATGAGTATGTTTCAAAAAGAATGTCTGAAGGAACAACCAAGCTGCAGAAGAATACATACCCACCACCCACACACCTGCACCTGCTGCTTTCCAGCTCAGACACCTGCCACCCCTCCCTGAGGACTTTCTCTGCCCACAGGAGCCACCTCCGACCCTGAGGTGCAGGGACGTCCAGCCCCCAGCGGACCACTCTGAGATGCACCCTCCACCAGGGGAACAGAGCCCCAGATGCCCATTTAGCCCCCTCACAAGCTCCCCCTTCATTGCCCTCCCTCTGGCTCCCCTTCCCTGCCCTTCGCTGGCCTTCCTGGGATCACCTCCCACACATACTCTTTGTACCAAATCCTCTCGGGATCTGCCCTTAAGGGGACCCAACTTAGAAAATACCCATGATACCATATCACATATATAAGGTTTTAAACCACATGAAGCAGTACAGTAAGTCTAGCTTGGGGGGTATGGGCACAGGTAGCGAAGGGGGAAGACATGTCTGGGAATGATAAACACCAGATTCAGGGTGGGGGGCACCAGAGTGGGGGTGGGATGTCCTCTGAGGAGGGTACCCAGAGGGTCTCAAAAGATTTGAAAGGTTTTCTCTCTTAAACACGGGTGGGGGGTGCAGAGGGGTCTGCCTGTGCACTTCCTGAATGTCTGAAAGACTTCCTCATCATTGGGAAGGAAAGCACACATAGATGTGTTTGCAGCCAGGCAGTTGAAGGGAGTGGGACGTTTCAGCGAAGAAATGCTGGGAGAGAAAATAAAGCTGAGCCCGGGCTCTTGCCGAGGCCGCGGGGAGACACCAAACGCCTTCTCGCAGGGGCAGGCCCAGGGACGCTGCTCTCTGCCTGCACTCCATGGACCCAAGGCAGCCAGGAGGGCCGAGGCAGGGAGACCACCGTCTCCGCCGGGGCACGATGGCAAAGGTGGGGACAGAGTCCAAACAGCAAAAAGCATGTGAAAGCATTTCAAAGGCAGAATCCATCCGCCCTCTTAGCTAATTGCAAGTGGGAGCCAGCAGCAGGCAAGGAGTCAGTTGGGGGCTTTGTCTGGGTGGCAGGTGAAGGAGGGGGCCTCGGGCAGGAGTCTGGACACCCAGGGGCTTTGTTTATTTGAATCTGTCGGTTTGCACAGGCTGACACATCATTTGTACTTATTTGGGAGACGGGTTGAGCCTGGAAGCTTTGTGACCTCAGCACGCTGGCTTTCCAGGTAACAACGGGGCTCTGTGTCCTCTCCGAGCTCTGAGCCCCATTCAGTCCCGCCAGCCCCTGCCTACACCGTGCATGTGACCGCCGCCTCCGGGGCCATGGGGGCGCCTGGGGGAGGAAAGGAGACAGGTCCACGGTGGCAGGTTCCTAACCCTTCTCCAAGCCAGGCTGTTCTGGGGCCCAGGCATTCACGGGAGATCATAGGGCACCTGTATCCCCTCCCTGGGGGATTGCATTAATGACCTCAACTCTTCATCTCTCTTTGTAGCCACATGCTGTGCTATATAACTTATTTTTCTAGCTCAACTGGGCTTCATTTAAGAATACAGTTCAATGGGGAACCTGGGTGGCTCAGTCGGTTAAGCATCAGCCTCTTGATCTCAGCTCGGGTCTTGGTCTCAGGGTTGTGAGTTCAAGCCCAGTGTGGAGCTCACTTAAAAAAAAAAAAAATACAGTTCAATGGGTTTTGGTAATTGTACCGAATTGGTGTCATGTCAGCAGCACCACAAACATGATCTAGAGCATTCCATTCACCCCCGACAAGTGCTTTCCTGCCCTTTCGAAGTCTAACCTCACCTCCAAACCCCACCCCAGGCAACCACTGATGTTTTTGCTTCTTCTAGAATTTTATATAAATGAGTGTGTACAGTATGCAGCCTTTTTTATGGATTTAAAAAACTATTCTATTTTCCCCAGGTTTTTTTTTTTTTTAAAGATTTTATTTATTTATTTGACAGAGAGAGACACAGCGAGAGAGGGAACACAAGCAGGGGGAGTGGGAGAGGGAGAAGCAGGCCTCCTGCGGAGCAGGGAGCCCGATGTGGGGCTCAATCCCAGGACCCTGAGATCATGACCTGAGCTGAAGGCAGACGCTTAACGACTGAGCCACCCAGGCGCCCCTTCCCCAGGTTTTTAAGGTGTGATTGACAAATACTCATTGTACATAGTTAAAGTGCGCAAGGTGAGGCTTTATAGACCCACACATTTTGAAATGGTCGCCACGATCAAGCCAATTCATCTAACCATCATGTCTCTGCGTTACCTGTTTTTGTGCATGGTGAGGACACTTGAGATCTGCTCTCTTAGTGAATTTCAAGCACATAAAGTCCTGTTAACTACAGTCACCATACTGTGCTTAGACCCCTGGAACTGATTTATCTTGTAACTGAAAGTTCATACCCTTTGACCACTGTACCCCCATGTCCTGCACCCCCCAGTCCCCAGTGGCCACCATTGTACTCTGTTACCATGAGTTTGACATTTTTAGATTCCATATATAAGTGAAATCATGCAGTACAGTAGACCGCTGAGCAACACGGGTCTGAACTGTGCCAATCCACTTCTACATGGAATTTTTTCCATAAATACAGTACAGCATTGTAAATGTACTTTCTCTTCCTAATGATTTTTTTTAAAAGATTTTATTTATTTATTTATTTATTTGAGAGAGAGAGAGCGCAAGCGGGAGGAGGGGCAGAGGGAGAGAGAGAAGGAGATCCCCCCCCCACCTCAGCGGGGAGCCTGATGCAGGTCTCGATCCCAGGACTCTGCGATCATGACCTGAGCCAAAGGCAGACGTTTATCCAACTGAGCCACACAGGTGCCCCATGATTTTCTTTTCTTTTTATTTTAGATCTTATTTATTTATTTGAGAGAGAGAGAGAGCATAAACAGGGGGAGGGGCAGAAGGAGAGGGAGAAGCAGACTCCCCACTGAGCAGGGACCCCCCCCGCCCCACCGCCCTGATGCTGGGCTCGATCCCAAGACCCAGAGATCATGACCTGAGCTGAAGGCAGACACTTAACCGACTGAGCTACCCAGGTGAGCCCCTTATGATTTTCTTAATAACATTTTATTTTCTCTGGCTTACTTTAAGAATAGAGCATATGATATATACAACATACAAAATATGTAATCATCAACTATTTATGTTATCCATAAGGCTTTTGGTCAACAGTAGGCTATTGGTAGTTAAATTCTGGGGAGTCAAAAGTTATACACAGATTTTTGACTGTGTGGGGGTCAGTGCCCCAACCCCCGGTTGTTCAAGGATCAGCTGTATTTGTCTTTCTGTGTCTAGTTTGTTTCACTTAACATAATGGCTTCTAGGCTTATCCTCGTTGTCGTAAATGGCAGGATTCCCTTCTTTCTTGTGCCTGAGTAATTTTCCGTTGTAAATATATATCACATCTTTATCCATTCATCTGTCAAGGAATATTTAGGTTGTTTCCATATCTTGGCTATTATGAATAATGCTGCAGTGAATGTGAGAGTAGATACCTCTTTAAGATGACGATTTCATTTCCTTCGATATATACCCGGAAATGTGATTGCTGGATCATAGCATAACTCTATTTTTAGTTTTTTGAGGACCCCCCATACTGTCTTCCACAGTGGCTGCACCAGTCTGCATTCCCACCAACAGTGCATGGGGGTTCCTTCTCCACACCCTCGCCAACACCTGTTGTTTCTTACCTTTTTGGGAATAGCCATCCTGACAAATATGAGGTGATATCTCTTTGTGGTCTTGATTTTCATTTCCCTGATGATGAGCGATGTTGAGCATCTTTTCATGTGCCTGTCGGCCATCTGTAGGTCTTCTTTGGAAAAACATTTATTTAGGGTTTCTGCCCATTTTTAAAGCAGGTTGTTAACTCTTTTTTGATATTGAGCTGTATGAGTTCTTTATATATTTTGAATACCAGCCCCCTGTTGGAGAGTCTGCAAATAGTTTCTCTCATCCTGTAAGTTGACTTTTCATTGTGTTGTTTACTTTGTGATGTAGAAATGTTTGGGTTCATGGATCAGAAGAATTAATATTGTGAAAATGTCCATACTAGCAGAACGATCTACAGATTCAGTGCAACCCTTATCAAAATTCTAACTGCATTTTCACAGAAATAGGAAAAAATTCTAAAATTCATACGGAACCCCAAAGACTCTGATTAGCCAAAGCAGTCTTGAGAAAGAAGAACAAAACTGTGGGCATCACATTTTCTGATATCAAATTATATTATAAAGATATAGTAATCAAAACAGTATGCACTGACCTAAAAACAGACTCACAGATTAATAGAACAGAGTAGGGAGCCCAGAAATAAACCCACGCAAATATGGTCAGTTAATCTTGGACGAGGGTGCTGGGAACACACGGAGAAAGATTGTCTCTTTAATAAACGGTGTCAGGAAGACTGGATATCCATATACAAAAAATAAAATTGGATCCTTACCTTGCACCATATACAAAAATCAACTCAAGCAGGATTAAAGACTTAAACATAAGATGTTTTCACATCTTAAACCCCCCAAGACAAGAATTTGAGTGCAAGGAGCATTTTGGGAGGTGACAGCAGGAAGCAGCCACAGAGAAGGGGAGCCCTAGAAGATGGGGGTGGGGAGTGTGCCTTAGAGCTGCCGCCCCCCCCCCGCCCCCCACCCAGGCCTGCTCCTGTGGGCAGTGGGTCAGGGGCATGGGCTCCCTGGCACTTCCAGCCCGGAATGCTGAGGGCACGAGTATAAGCAGCCATATCACCTCCTCCCCTTTTGGTCCCCTTCTGTCCCTCTTGGATGAGGGGGAAGCACAAGGATCCTAAGTAGGCAGGAACCCGCTTGAGTCTTGGAGCTCCCGAGGCGCAGTCACCACCACACTTTGGAGCCCTCTGATGAACCCCACAAGGTTCTGCGGGAGCCTCTCAGGCTCGAGGCAGGGAGCGTTCCAGGCCTGGTCTGCACAGGTCTCCGGGGCTCTACCTCCGCCCCACCTGTCTATGCAGCGTGCTTGTGCTCAGCGCCCGAGTCTCCCCTGAATCCACTTCTCCGTGACTGTGGCTGATAATTCTTGAGCTAACAAGCATCCACTTTCCTGCCAGGGGCCTTGTTTGGTTTCAGTCCTGGTTTATTTCTTCAGATCCGATGGAGCTTAGGAGTACCAGGGCTGCCTGCAGAAACCCTGGGCCCTCCTGCTCTGGGATCAGCTGGGTCCCCGGGACGCTGCAGGCTTTACAACCTCTGCTGCTCGTTTACCACCTGCCACGCGAAGTCCCTGCTGACCTGGGGTTCACGGGCACAGTGCTGCCAGAGAGGGCGGGGCTGGCTGAGTGCGGCTGGGCCTTGCACACTCATCCCCGTGCTGCTAGGGTGGCGCATCCTGGGGCGTCCTCAGAGCAGGGCACCTCAGCAGGAGGGGTTGTCTTCTCTCCTCCTGACCAGGGAGGGCAGAGCCTATGCCCCCTGGGCGTGTGGCCCATTCTGGGGGATCCCTCCCTGCCTCTCAGAAGGCATTCCCCCTGGCTGCCTCACACGTTTGGGATGCTGCCTTCCGAAAAGGCAACGTCCTCATTGTCAGAGTTTAGCCTCTCCGATAAGCAACAGCAGGGTGTCTCGGAAATAGTCACTGTCGGGGAGCAGCAAGACGATTTCCTGTGGAAAACTAAATCGGCTTAAATGGGCCAAAGTCACAGGGCGAAAAAGCTATCTCCTTCCTCCTTGCTTTCACCCAGCTGATTCTTACAAGGATAAAGACTCAGCCTGGCGCTAATGAGTCTCTAATGCCTCTCCAGGATTTCTCCTAATTTTCCTTTTTTTCTTTTAACAACAAAGGTTAGGCCTCAGGCTGCAAATCTTGCCCAGTTCATCCTTCTAGTGAGAATTTAACAAACCTTGTTTTGTTTTCATCAAATTTACTTTTCCAGTTGTTTTTGCATGGTGTGGGCTCCTGGTTTTGCATTTAGGGGACAGATACAAAATTTTCTTTTAAATTAATTTACTGTAGTTTTTTTTTTTTTCCTTACACTGAGTCCTTAATATATTTTGTAAATAATAGTGTGGGTTGGGATTGGCAAAATATGGCTCTGGATCAAATCCAGCCTGCAGCCTGTTTTCGTCGGTGAAGTTTTATTGGTACTTAGCCATGCCCATCATGTACATATTCTATTACTCTGACTGCTTAAAGCCTACACAGCAGAATGGAGTAGCTGCAACAGAGACCATCTGGCCCATGAAGCTTGAAATACGGACTGTCTGGCCCTTTACAGAAGAAATCTACTGATCTCTGGTATAGCTGGAACACCCATATAGCAAAAAAAATATATCACCTGATAAGCAAATGATTGACATTTGGAAAATATTGAAGATACTAAACATGAATTCCATTGGCAGGGTCTTCAGTAATCATAGAAACTTATCAATCTTCCAGTTGTGTGTCTAGCTGTTGACTTTATCACCCTGAGATACTGCTGTGATGACCTCATGAGCTGGAATTTGGCATTCCAGGGGGGTTGCGGTTGGATGAATTGGTGAGGTACTGGGAACAAGGGTGTAAGTGTCCAATTTCTCTCTTTTCCTGCCTGATCAGACTTGAATTTTCTTTTCTATCTTAGGGCTCCAGACCCATGCCTTGTTTCTCATTTAGTTCTCTGGTAGATTTGAGTGATCTTCTCCTTCCAACTAAATATTTAATTATAGTATCTGCCACCAATTCACTAAGCACTTATTGAGCTGAAAGCTGAATTAGAGATACAAAAATGAGAGACACCACCTGTCCTCATGGGCAACTCATATTTTATGGAGCTTACCACCACCACTACATTGACTGCCACCACTTCTGTCCCCATGAACACCGCTGTCATCACCATCACCACCATCATCACCATCACCACCATCATCACCATCACCACCATCAGCACCATCACCATCACCATCATCACCATCACCATCATCACCATCATCACCACTATCATCACCATCACCACCATCATCACCATCAGCACCAGCACCATCACCACCATCAGCACCATCACCACCATCATCACCATCACCATCATCACCATCATCACCACTATCATCACCATCACCACCATCATCACCATCATCACCATCATCACCATCATCACCATCACCATCATCACCATCACCACCATCATCACCATCAGCACCAGCACCATCACCACCATCAGCACCATCACCATCATCACCAGCACCATCATCACCATCACCATCATCATCACCATCACCATCATCACCATCAGCACCATCACCATCATCACCATCACCACAACCATCACCACCATCACCATCATCACCAGCACCATCATCATCACCATCACCATCATCATCCCCATCACCACCATCATCACCATCAGCACCATCACCATCATCACCAGCACCATCACCACCATCACCATCATCACCCCCACCATCACCATCAACACCAGCACCATCACCATCATCACCACTATCATCACCATCACCACCATCATCACCATCACCCCCACCATCACCATCATCACCATCACCATCATCACCATCATCACCATCATCACCATCATCACCAGCACCATCACCACC
>NC_138381.1:77140227-77165878 GCF_054177405.1 Leptonychotes weddellii
ACCCCCACCATCACTATCATCACCATCACCATCAGCACCATCAGCACCATCATCACCAGCACAATCATCACCACCATCACCCCCACCATCACCATCAACACCAGCACCATCACCATCATCACCACTATCATCACCATCACCATCATCACCACCATCACCACAACCATCACCATCATCACCAGCACCATCACCACCATCATCACCATCAGCACCATCACCATCATCACCCCCACCATCACTATCAACACCAGCACCATCACCACCATCAGCACCATCACCAGCACCGTCATCACCAGCACCATCACCACCATCAGCACCATCATCACCAGCACCATCACCATCATCATCACCATCATCACCAGCACCATCACCATCATCACCACCATCATCACTATTATCACCACCATCATCACCATCATCACCACCATTACCATCATCACCATCATCACCAGCACCATCATCACCATCAGCACCATCATCACCATCATCACCAGCACCATTAGCACCATCACCATCATCACCATCATCACCATCACCACCACCATCAACACCATCACCTTCACCCCCACCACTATCACACAAATGAGACAACTTTAAATTGCTCCCATGCTTGAAACACCCTAAGAGTGCCACAAGTGGTCTTAGAGATAAAGTTTCTGAAGAACGTTAGGGAACCCCCATCTTGCTATAGTACCAGTACCCTTATGCAGTGTCCACCAGGTTAGAAACAGATAGATCAGGGTTGTCCCCTGCCAGGAAGATCAACCTTTAATGGCTTTGCTCAAATTTCCCCAGGAAAGTGTTTGTGGCTGAGGAAGTTGTATATTAAATTTGAGTGGTTCATAAATATATTTTCTAAAACTCTGTTTCCTCTTTTATTTATTTGCTTACTCTAACTTAGTTACTTAGAGAAGACCCAAAATTCAGTGGGAGAGTCTTCGTCAGCCATCAGGAATAGAAAATGGGTGAGTTGTACTCAGAAAAGCACGACCAAGGCTCGGAGGGCCCTCATCGCCGAGATGCCAAGACAAACACACTCGTAGCCATCACCGTGGAAGTGGTGGCTTTGTGGTTCAATGCCAAAGGGGGAATAGGGAAAAAACCAAGAGGGCAGCGTAGAGAATCATTTCCCTCATCAACGTCCAGGCAGAACATGCCCGCGGCATTGGGCAGAGGACCTACAAACTACATTACTGAGCTTTGAATAGTTTCCACAAGAATGGAGGTTGACAGAGATCTACAAAAACAATGCCTCCATCTCAGAAGCAGAAGCCCTTGGCTTAAGCCAACCATATTGGCAAAGACATATCTGGGTGAAAGGTATAAAGCAAGGAAAGAAGAATCACAAACTACTTTCATTTGGGGCGCCTGGGTGGCTCAGTTGGTTAAGCGACTGCCTTCGGCTCAGGTCATGATCCTGGAATCCCGGGATCAAGTCCCACATCAGGCTCCCTGCTCAGCAGGGAGTCTGCTTCTCCCTTTGACTCTCACCCCTCTCATTCTCTCTCTCTCTGTCATTCTCTCTCTCTCAAAAATAAATAAAATTTAAAAAATTAAAAAAAAAAAAGAATCACAAACTAAGGCTGAGTGCTTGGGGGCAAGGAGGCAGAAGTTAGAGCAGGATCAAACATTGGATGTTGATGGGAGATGTCACAGTTATTGTCCAATATTGTAGCCTATGAACCATGTGGCTTACTAGCACTTGAAATGTGGGTGGTTTGATGGAGAAACTGAATTTTTAGTTTAATTTAATTTTAATCAATTTAAATTTAAAAGCTGATATTTGACTCTGTTATTAGAAAGTTTTAAGTATGTTTAGGATAACTCTTGTTGGTGAATGTAGTTTTCAACTGTGTATTTTATGAAATTTACAATTTTTTACAAATTATAAAATTTATAAAATTTATACATTTCCAATAGAAATGTAAAACATCCAAATTGGTGCATAAGTACAAAATGCACATTGGATTTTGAAGATTTAGTATCCCCCCAAAAAGGAGGTAAAATATCTCATTAATAGTTTTTTGATTGTGTGTTGGAATAATATTTTAGCTACACTGGATTAAATAATGTATTAACTTGACCTGCTTCTTTTTACCCTTTTATTTTTTTTAAAGATTTATTTATTTGAGAGAGAGCACAAGCAGGGGGAGGGGCAGAGGGAGAGAGCGAAGCAGACTCCCTGCTGAGCAGAGAGCCTGACACGGGGCTTGATCCCAAGACCCCGGGATCATGACCTGAGACGCTTCACCGACTGAGCCACCCAGGCACCCCTACCCTTTTAATGTGCTGAGTAGAAAATACAAAGTTACACATGCAGCTCGCATTGGATTTCCCTCGGACAATGCTGCCACAGTCAGTCAGAAGCCTGCAGACACTGCAGGACCCCCAGAGTGTCTGTTGACTCTGGTCAACTGTCTGGGTGCCCTCTGTCCTCTGCCCACTCCCCAGCCACGCCTCAGGAGTAAATGTTTGCCAAGAAGCTGTTGTTCACCCAGAGAGGAAGTATGGTATAATTAGAAAACTGAATCACAGGTTAGACATTTTACAGCTCACAGTGTTATCACTGACTCCGGAACATTCCACAGTCTCAATTCAAGTAGTTTGCTGGGAATTTTGACTTAGATCGCCAAAGTAATTGGATCGGCCTCTGTTGGACTTCTGAAGACCCCACAAGTCCTGTGTCCTGGACATGCTAGACTCTGTGGATTGCAGGGAGATTTTGCAGCTCAAGATACATTGCAATGCAGTGTCTCTGTAAATCTAAAATTATTTTAAATTAAAAAGTTCATCAGGGGCGCCTGGGTGGCTCAGTTGGTTAAGCGACTGCCTTCGGCTCAGGTCATGATCCTGGAGTCCCTGGATCGAGTCCCGCATCGGGCTCCCTGCTCCCTGCTCGGCAGGGAGTCTGCTTCTCCCTCTGACCCTCCCCCCTCTCATGTGCTCTCTCTCATTCTCAAATAAATAAATAAAATCTTTAAAAAAAAAAAAAAGTTCATCAAAAAATATGTTCCAAGTCTTGGACATGAAACCACCCAGAATGCCCCAACATAGCACCTAGTACTTTTTAAAGGAGTCATACTCTAGCTTTGGCACTCTGCTGGGAAGCTCTTGAGCACGGAACCAGGGTTCATCCACACTGAGACATGCCCTAAGTTTAAAATACACACCAGATTTCAAAGCCTTCATATGAAAAAATAATGTAAAATGTCAAATTAATGATGTATATATTGATTACATGTTGAAATAACATTTAGATATATTGTGTTACATAAACTATATTATTACAATTAATTTCACCTTTTTTTTTTTTAGCCTTGTTAACATGGCTACTGGAAAATTTAAAATACACATGTGGCTCGCATTTGTGGTTTGTGTCCTGTTTCTATTGGATGGTGTTGCTTTAGAGCATCCTTCCTCCGTCCTCATCTGGTAGGATGTTTCCCCTCGGATGGACACACAGGAGACCCTGTCTGAATCCAGCCAGTGTGACCACAGACAGGTCCCCTAACCTAGGTAAGCCTCACTCTCCTCATCTGGAGAATGGGTGTTATGATAGTGACCACAGCGGGACCCTATTATGAGGATTAAATTCAGTATTCTGTGTAAAGTACTTAGCGCCCTGCCTGCCACATTACAAGCCTTCAGTGCATCAGTCAAATGTCATCTTCCACCTACTCTTGAGTCTGACTCCTCTTCTTTCCCATCAGGGTTTTGCTTTCCCCCGTCTGTCCTCTGTAGCACCTTGCCCTCTTTCCCCATGAGCCCTTCCTTCTTCTAAGATGTATGGCTCTTCCCAGTTCTTACAGGAAAAATATCTTCATTCGGGGCGCCTGGGTGGCTCAGTCGTTAAGCATCTGCCTTCGGCTCAGGTCATGATCCCAGGGTCCTGGGATCGAGCCCCACATCGGGCTCCCTGCTCCGCGGGAAGCCTGCTTCTCCCTCTCCTACTCCCCCTGCTTGTGTTCCCTCTCTCGCTATGTCTCTCTCTGTCAAATAAATAAATAAAATCTTTAAAAAAAAATATCTTCATTGTACTTTTTTTTTACTACTTACTGTCCAATTTCTCCCCTTCTTTTTGCAACTCACATGAATAGCCCACATTTCATTCCTCTACCTTTGTTTCTTTTTTTTGTTTGTTTAAGACTTTTATTTGTTAGGTGCGCCTGGGTGGCTCAGTCGGTTGAGCAGCAGCCTTTGGCTCAGGTCATGATCCTGGGGTCCTGGGATCGAGCCCTGCATCTGGCTCCCTGCTCAGCGGAGAGCCTGCTTCTCCCTCTCCCTCTGCCTGCTGCTCTGCCTACTTGTGCTCTCGCTCTATCTCTCTGTCAAATAAATAAATAAAATCTTAAAAAAAAAAAGACTTTTATTTGTTAGAGCAGTTTCAGGTTCACAGGGGAATTGAGGGGAAGGTACAAAGAGTTTCCATATACCCCCAGCCCCCCACATGCACAGCCTCCTCTCATCAGTATCCTGCAAGATGGTGCGTTTATGACACTCGAGGAACCATCACCACGGCGCATGGCTTACATAATAGTTCCCTCTTGGTGTTGAACACTCTGCGGGACTAGACAGATGTACGGCAGATACCCATCATTATGGTCTATACAGTGTTTGCACGGCCTTGTGCTCCACCTGTGCTCCATCCCGCCCCTTCAACCCTTAACCCTTGGCAACCCCCAATCTCTGTACTGTCTCCATAGTTTAGCCTTTTCCAGAATGTCCCATCGTTGGAATCACACAGTAGGTATCTGTTCACATTGGCTTTTTTCACCTCATCAGAGGCATTTAAAGTGTTCTCTAAGTCTTTCTTTGCTAGCTCATTTCTTTTTGGCCCAGAATAAGATTCCGTTGTCTGGATGGAGCACACTGTATTCATCCATCACCTGCTGAAGGGCATCTTGGTTGCTTCCACGTTTGGGCGATTATGAATAACGCTGCCATAAACATCTGTGTGCAGGTTTTTGTGCGAACGTAAGTTTTCTGCTCCTCTGGGGAAATACCAAGGAGCATGACTGCGGGATCTTGTGGTCGTTCCTCCGCTTTTGACCCATCTTCCCCTTCCCCAGGCTCCCGAGCAAGTCCGGCTGCTGCCTGTGCCCTGGGGCCAAAACCATCTTAACACTTCCCCTGTGACTCTCATCCCAGCACGCCTCCTACCCAGTCTTCAGTCTTCTCAACCCTTTAGAATAAAAACAAAACGAAAACAAGCGTAGGGAATGTTCTTTTTTATTGAAGTCCTTCTTAGGACTGCAATCAAGCTCGCTCCCAAATGACATCCAAGACTGTGTCTGCCTGGAGACCAGTGGGGAGCCCACCTCCTCCCGGCTGTTCTTAGCTGGATGGAGCCCTTCCCATTGGCCCTGAGGTGAGGGGTGTCCTGGGTGGAGGCAGAGCCCCATGCTGGCGCCCCTCTGAGCCCTGGTCACTGGAGCGGAACGTTAGGGTCTGCAGTCCGCTCCCTCCTTTGTACCGCACGTGCTAAGCAGTAAACAGCCCTCCAGGACCCAAATAAAAAGGTCTTTATGGAGAGAACAAACACAAGCAAATGCCAGAATCCAATTTAAATGAATAAATAAACCCAATTCCAGAGACTACAGGCCACAAGATTTCGGGGACACGAGCCAAGCACGTTGGTTTCTCGTAAATGTGGGGGAGGAGGGGAGATCCCGGCCCCTGTTGGCAAACCCCGGCACCTCCAACTCTGAGGGTCCAGGCCCCTCGAAGGGAAGGCACTCTCCCCTGGCTTTCTCCACCCACAACGAGCTTTCAAGTTTGCATTCAGGAATAAAGGCGAGTGCAATCTCCCAGAGCTCTGGGAGCTAGCTCGTGGGTCCCTTGCTGGCCTGGGGATGTGGCCATTTTCTGGCTCGGCCTCCATCACTTCATCCCTCTACAAGTCCCACCTCGTCTCCTCCTCTGATGACCTTTCCTTTACTCCACCGTTCCACGCTATGCACAGTGCTTGCTCGAAGCTTCTGTCCCCTCTGGCTTCTACTGTCTATGGTGACACAATGCCTTCTCGCTGCTCTGCTCTGGCTCAAGCTGCTGTCTTGTCCAGACATCAGCCTCAGGCACAGCTTCCGTGGCCTCATGGCCCCAGTGCTCCTTCTGTGTCTCTTGACTTCTCTCCACTCCTGATGGACCAATTGTCTCTCCATCCCTGGACAGAAATCCTGAAAATCTGAGTGTGGGACAGGTTTCCTACCT
Source organism: Leptonychotes weddellii (assembly GCF_054177405.1). NCBI lineage: Eukaryota > Metazoa > Chordata > Mammalia > Carnivora > Phocidae > Leptonychotes > Leptonychotes weddellii. Next base: position 77,146,438 of record NC_138381.1, read on the forward strand.
GGTCATCTTATGGGCTGCCACCCCTCCTTATGGGGGCTCCTCAGACCTCCCCCTGGGCAGGAGGGAGGAGTGGGCGCTTTGGTCCTGGCGAGGGGACACGGATCTGGCCAGCACCTTGCACCAGATTGGTGCAATTTCTCTTCCCAGCATATCCATCCATCCGCGCCATCAATATTTAAGTACTCTCACGTGCCAGGCTGCGGGCAGGGAAGCATAAGAGAATTAAACATTCTTCCTTGCAGGAGCTCTCGGTCTGCAGAGGGAAAACCACAACCAGCTTCTAAGACAGTGCCTCAAACACAGTGAGTGGGACGGCAGGGCGCCAGGGATGAGGGTGGGCGGGCAGCGAAAGCCATCTGGAGCAGGGCTGAGTGCTGGGGGCCAGGTCGGAGAGAAAGGCTAGAACTGTCCCGCCATCCTCACCTGGCCCGGGCCTGGAGTGCTGCTGGCCGGCACCTCGTCGGCCTCGCTGTGGGGCAGAAACAACGTGGTCTCATTTCAGGGAAATGGGGCATCTTTGCCCCTTGGCTCCATCAGTTATACCTCTGGTTTTGACCTAAAGTTTGGCTTTTGGGGGATGCTGGGAGCTGTGGCTGCCAGCACGAGGAGGGGGCCAAAATAATAATAGTATCTATGTCTTTGCCCCAGACACCCCACCCACCCACACTGCGCTCTGGTGCAAGAGATTTGGAGCAAAACCAGAAGGCAAGGTCCTGAGCCTCGGGGGCCGCCGAAGGGCTGGGGAGCTGGCTGGGCTCTGGGCTCCCTGAAATCCTCAGACTATTTTTCAAACATCGGGGGATTGGTTAAAATCCAAAGTCAGTTTTTCCATGTTAGGTTTTCCCCCCTCCATTTAACCCTGCTTGTCGCTCGGTGGAAATTGAACCTTCCTGTGGGCGTGCGTGTGTGCATGCATTCCACAGCCCACTAGCACTCAACAGGGTAAGTTGGAAACAATGTTTACGGTTGACGCTATGTCATTCTATACTAAAGAGGAGTTGTATGGGCTGAATTGTGTCTCCCACCCCAAGTCATATGTTGAAGTTCTAAACCCAGAACTTGAGAATATGACTTGATTCCGCAATAGGGTCTTTCCAGGTATAATTAGTTAAGATAAGGTGACACAGGAGTAGGGTGGCCTTAACCAATGGGACTGGTGTCCTTCTTAACGAGGGTAATTTGGACACGGACACACATAGGGAGAATGCCATGTGAAGATTAGATCCGTATCTCCAGCAGCCAAGAAACTTCCAGAAGCTGGCAGCGAGGCCTGGGACAGTCTTCCCAGCACCTTCGGAGGGAGCATGGCCTTGCCAATACCTTGATCTTGGACTCCAGCCTCCAGAACGATGAGACAAGACATTTCTGTTGTTTAAACCACTCGGTTTGCTGTTGTGGGAGTCCCAGGAAACCCACACAGGATTTGCGATGCTGTTGATTTCCACTGGTGAGTCATTAAAAGGCATTCTTTTCAATTGCTTGGGATGCATTTTATTATTATTTTTTTTCTAGCACATACTTTCCTTTTTTGCTAATTGTTTTTAGGGTACAGGTAAACTAATAAAAAATGAATCTGCTTTTCTTCTCCACACACTAGGACTATAGTGTTCTTTCCTTCTTCTTTCCAGTATCCCTGTGTACTTAACCCACATCTGCCTCATTGTTTCTCCATCGCGTTAAAACAAAATAACACCTCCACCCAGGCTTCCACCCTCTGAAATGGGGAGCAATATGCCTGGATGGGCAAGATAGGGTTCTGAAGACAAACCCTTTGGTTGCACAATCTCTGCTCCATTCTTTATTATCTTCAGGACCTCAGGTTTGTTACAAAGCTTCCAAAATCTTTTGTCTCCAACTGTAATATGGGGACGTTAACATCTTATGAGATCCGAAAAGGTCATACACAAAAGACACAAAATACATACACAAAATACATCACCTGGGCAAAACATTATTTCAAAGGGCCGAGTTTCCTAAGATGCATTAAAGTTGCTCATTCACTTGGTAAACACAATCAAGAACTTTCTACCTGTCATGGAATGTTCTAGGTGTTGGAATGCAAACTAAAGCAGAATATTCCTTACCCCTTTAGGACTTCCCAGTCCAACTGGTGTGTCAGCATCAGAATGTGATTAAAGCTATGGGAATGATATCTGACTGACTTTTTCAGCCATCAGTGACAGAAACCCAACTCAAATCAATGAAAACAGAAAAGGAAATTTATTGGCTCCCTTCACTGCGAAATCTAAAGGCAAATAGATGGCTCCAGGCGTGACGGATCCGGGTACACAAACAACGCTATCAGGGATTGACTTCTCTCTACCTCTTGGTTCTCCTTTGTCCTGTGTTGTCATTCTTAGGCCGGTGACACAGTGGCTGCCAAAATCTCCCAGCTTACAACTGTGCCCATTTAGGGACGAAGCAGTAAAATCTCCTGCCCAAAGATGTCAACCAAAATCCTTGGGAGTCAAAAACTAATGTTGTAATGTATGGTGATTAACATAACATAATAAAAATAAATTAATTAATAAAAAAAAATCCTTGGGAATGTTCTCACTGGCTTGGTTTCACTCACATCCCTGTCTAGTGACCTCGTTATGTGGCTATGGGTTAGAAATACACCGAATGACCATGGCTGGCTCATGGGTCCATTCCTGGTGCCAGGAAGGAGGGCCAGCTCCTCTCAAGCCAGAAGGATAAAATGTGGAAGAGAAGTGGTCTCCCCAAAGGAAAATCAGGAACAGGGAACGAATGCTGAGCAGGCAGAAACAATAGAAGTCTGTTATAGAACAGAGGAGGAAGGAAATTCTCTGTCCAAGAGAGGAGTGAAGGTGTCAGAGGAAGCCTCAGGAAAGGGGAAATGCTTTGTGCCAAATACTTAAGCATGTTTGCCAGAGGAGAAGTCATTCTGTCAATTTGGGATGAGGTTAATCTAACAAGGACCTTGAGTTCCCTGCCTGCAGGTGAGACAACAGACTGACCTCCGTGGTTTTCTTTCCTGGATTGTATATTTCAGTTCTAGAATTTCCATTCAGTTCTTTTTTTATAGTTTCTATTTCTCTGCTGAGATTTCCCATCTTTTTTATTCATTGTAAGCATATTTTCCTTGATACCATTGAACACAATAATAATAGTTGCTGTAAAATGCTTATGTGATCATCCCAAAATCTAGATCGTCTTAAGGTGGTCTCCCTGGATTGTCACTTCTCTTGAAAGTAAGCCACACGTTTCTGGTTCTTCGTGTATCAAGTAATTCTGGGTTGCATCCTGGGCATGATGGAAGTTATATTGTGAGGGCTTTGGACTCAGTTATATTTCTCCAAATATCATTGTTACTGTTGTTAAGCAGGACATTAAGTTGATGGGGCTAAACCTTCCAACTGTGTCTCTTGGTGTTTTTAAGTAGGTGGACATTATAGTGGGCTGGTGGCGAGAGAGCATATGCCCTCATCATCCTCTTTCCCTGCATGCCCAGATGAGGAACTTTCTCTCAGGAACCAAACACACATATCCTGGCATGCTCTGATGTCAAGGAAACATGACTAGAGAGATTGATCTTTGTGTACTCGGAAGCTGCCTTAGGAGACTGTGATTTTAATTTCTAGCATCCCATAAGGCAATAAATTGGTCTTAGCTCCCATTATAAAGCTTTGTACTTTAGGGAAGTAGGGAGGAGCTGTGAAAATCTAAGGAAAATGGGGTGCAACTCGCTATAACCATTTGAAGAGCATTCTGGCAACATCAAGCAAAATTTATACTGGGCATGCCCTGCAGACCCACTCCTAAATAGACTCTGTAAAGCAGTTGCTAGGGACTGACAATTCGTGTATGAAAACCTACCCCCCAGTGTGATGGTATTTGGAGGTGGGGTCTTGGGGAGGGGGCTCGACCCTCATGAATAAGATTATATGCCCTTATAAAAGGGATCCCAGAGAATGGAAACTGGTGCAGTCACTATGGAAAACAGTACAGAGGTTCCTCAAAAGATGAAAAACAGAGTTACCATATGATCCAGCAATCCTGCTTCTGGGATTATTAAAAGGAAATAAAATCACCATCTTGTAGACATATCTGCAATCTCGTACTCATTGCAATATGATTCACAGTATGAATATTATTCACCAAGACATGGAAACAACCTAAGCACCCTGCTCAGCGGAGAGTCTGCTTCTCCCTCTCCCTTTGCCTGCCTCTCTGCCTACTTGTGCTCTATCTCTCTGTCAAATAAATAAATAAAATATTTTAAAAAACAAAGATGAGTAAGTCCTGGGGATCTGATGTACAGCATGGTGACTGTAGTTCACAATAATGTATTATGTACTTGAAAGCTGATATGGGGCGCCTGGGTGGCTCAGTCGGTTTAGCGTCTGCCTTTGGCTTGGGTCATGGTCCCAAGGTCCTGGGATCGAGTCCCGCATCGGGCTCTCTGCTCTGCGGGAATCTGCTTCTCCCTCTCCCTCTGCCGCTCCCCCTTCTTGTGTGCTTCTCGCTCTCTGTCAAATAAATAAATAAAATCCCCTGCTCAGCAGGGAGTCTGCTTCTCCCTCTTCTCCCTGCCTGTGCTCTCTCTCCCTATCTCTGTCTCTCTCTTTCAAATAAATAAAATAAATTTAAAAATCTTTAAAAAAAAAGGTGATAAGAAGATAAATCTTAATTGTTCTCACCCCTCCAAAATGGTAATTATGTGAATGACGGAGGTGTTCACCAATCATTTCCAAATATAAACATGTATCAAATCATCATGTCAAACACCTTAAACTTACACAATGTTCTATGTTAATCGTATCTCAATAAAGTTGGGAAAAAAGAGGTCCAGCGAGGCCCCTCGCCCTCCCGGCACGTGAGCACACAGCCGGAAGCCGCCGTCTACGAAGCAGGAAGCGTCCTCACCGGCCGCCAAATCTGCTGGCCCTTTGATCTTGGACTTCCGGCCTCCAGAGCTGTGAGAAAGAAATGTATGTGGTGTAAGCCCCCCAGTCTGTGACTTTGTTACACAAGCCCAACCCAAGACTGCAGCATTCCTCCAACTTTTCAAACTATGACCCACAGTTAGGAACACTTTATATCTCAATCTGGACAGCTACGCTACCCACACACTCACAAATACATACACACACACACACACACACTTCCCTGATACAGAAGTCTCATGAACTAGTGACCAGTCTTACTGTGTGTGATGCCCTCTAGTACCTTTTATTCTCTTTTGTTCTTTAAACGCTGCTCAGAGCTCAGGAAGTTGATTTCGATACTCATTAACAGGCACCACCTTCATTCTGAAAAATATTCCCTGGAGAGACAAGGAGACAGGGACAAGAGTGTTCATAAGAGCATTGTTCATGATAGGAAGAACAAACCAAAGCACACCGAACGAGGAAGCGAAGTGCCGGTGAAGAGGAGTATGGATACATAGTGTAGGGCATTCCTGCAAAGGGGAATTGTACATAACAGACACGGATGAGCCAGAAGAATGTGTATCAATGTGGAAGAACTCACAAAATAATGTTGAGTCAAAGAAGCAAGTTGTAGAAGAATAGATACAGTTATATATATACACATGTATGGAAAACAATAGAGAGCTTCTATAGATACAACTTACGAATAGCACGTTCAGGGAGATGTTTATATACACATAGAAGCATTTACAGAAATGCGTCGGAATAACTAACACCAAGTTCAGGATCACTGTTAACTCTGGTCGGACACCAGCACTTCGGCGTTTTGTCTGGCAAGGTTTCCCTCCTTCACCGCGCGGAGGGTGTGTGGTTTCTGTTGTATTAGTCTCTAGACTGTTTCTTTTTTTTAAGATTTTATTTATTTATTTATTTGACAGAGAGAGAATGAGAGAGCACATGAGAGGGGGGAGGGTCAGAGGGAGAAGCAGACTCCCTGCCGAGCAGGGAGCCCGATGCGGGACTCGATCCAGGGACTCCAGGATCATGACCTGAGCCAAAGGCAGTCGCTTAACCAACTGAGCCACCCAGGCGCCCCTCTAGACTGTTTTGATCATCTGTAGTTTTTATTCCTCGAAACATCCAATGAAAGATAACAGGATTCAGAACCCGGAATCTACTCTTCCGACATTCCGGCTGCTGATACACCACTTTGTGTCATTTCTGCTACCCCCAGCCCTTAGTAACTGAGAATTTGCTCAGACCCTTTATAAAATTTTCAGTGACAAATGCTGTGCAGGAAAACCGGAATGCACCTCAGCTACTCCGTGCTCGTTTTATGTTGCACATTACAATGCATTAATTTATAAGGGAAAATCTGGAGCCCACTTCTTGGCCCCGGGCTCATAACTAAGAAAGATTGCTCAGAAACATGCACTCTTTTATATATTTAATGACCTCAGGAATGAGGAAGGGCGGGGAGGGGAATTCAGCTATTTACTATGATTCTGCCCCCAGCCCTTTTCCCCACAACAAATTCTTTCCAGGTCTGTTTTAAAAGGTTTCATGGCGAACCAGTGAATAAAGACCCCATAGCAGGCTGGCCTTTATAAACAACAAGATTAGGCTACTGTGGAATAAGTGACTGGCTTAGCAGCTACGCACCTGAAGGAGGAAGAAAGGAGTGTGTGGATCTAATTGGGTCTCGTTGGAGAACAAATTAAGGTAGTATGTGTCTCGTTACTCAGTGACCCAGGTTGGGAGGAATCTGGAACGTCTCCAAGAACAGAAAATAAGGCCCCAGTGATGTGGAAAACCACAGGGGCAGGGTGGATTTAGGCAGGAACATCTCGCCTTGAAACGACCCCATCCTGGCCCTGGGCCTCTCCTGCCATTTTTAGCAGCCCCTCTTATGGGTGGCTCGAGGGGCCTGCAGGGAGGCCGCAATTTCCCTATGAAATCACTTGATCTCATGAGGGCACATGTCAGAGGGCTGCCCTTTGATCCCGCCTTTATTCCCAAATTTGAGATGAGACTGAGTAAAACCTCATCCTACCAGAAATCTGACTGTGATCCTGCCTTCCAGGTACGTGATGCTAGAATCATCTTCATAGGTACAGACGTGGGACGCTGGGTCCTCTTCCTAGGCGACCAGGAATGACAGGCCAACTATTGATCATGACAGAGCTGTCACGTCAGGTGAGGGACAAAAGCTTTGCCCCCACCATGGGCTGAAATTGGGGCTGTGACCTCCATCGAGAAAAAGGGCAGGAAAGGTTGGGGGTTCCTGAGAGGGGGAGGTGAGGCTGGAAAAGCAGAATATGAAAATAATTAAGAAAGGAGATTTGAGGGGTGCCTGGGGTCTCAGTCGGTGAAGCGTCTGCCTTTGGCTCAGGTCATGACCCCAGGGTCCTGGGATCGAGTCCCGCATCAGGCTCTCTGCTCTGCAGGAAGCCTGCTTCTCCCTCTGCTGGTCCCCCTGCTTGTGCGCTGTCTCTCTGTCAAATAAATAAATAAAATCTTAAAATTAAAAAAAAGAAAGGAGATTTGAGACAGAATGCCTGGATTTGAGGCAATATGACCTTGGCCAAATATAACCCTGGACACTTAGTACCCTCCATGCCTCCAGGCCCCTCCCCTGCACTGGGGGAAAATAACAGTCCTACCTCCAGGGGCTGGAATAGGGTTAGGGGAGCCCTTAGCAGAGCCCCCCGCTGCACTGAGTGCTCAATCCCCACCAGCTTCACTGTTGTTGCGAGAGAACAGAGTGGCCACATGGCTGAGCCGGGAGCAGGCCTCTCGCCCCTCTAGCCTGCCCCGGCGTGGGAGGGCAGTAGGGGCAGATCAGCCCCTAATAAAGGCTAAATCCAGAGCTTGCCTCCTGGGAGAATTCTACTCCCTGAACAACAGCATGAAAAGGACTTCTAGATCTTTCTTCCTGCACATCCTTCATCACAAGGACTAACTAATGTAGCAGCTTTTAATCTTCCTGATGCATGAAATGGGGGTGGGAAGCAGGAAGAAGAAGGAGAGTGGGAGCAAAAGTCGCCAAGAGGTACCATTTCTTACCCATTCGGACAGCCAAAGTTAAAATTCTGAAGATGTGAGCAACTGGAACGCTGGTTCTTTGCTGCTTGGGATGAAATCCTATTGGTAGGCATTCAGGCAAGAGAAGCGGAGAGACATCCACACAAACCAACATCTTCATTCTTAGTAGATCCGCACTGGAAACAACCCCATGTGGGTCAGTAAGGACATACTTATACTAAAAAGGATGTAGAGCTTACCTGATACTCAGATTTCACTGGGCGTCCTGCATTATCTGGTAAGCCTACTTCCGAGGCACCCACGGGAGGCTGCCACGCAGTGGTGTTGGGGAAGGACCCACAGCAACACATCAAACACAAACATACAGTAGTAAACACAAAATATCTGGTAACAAACACGACTACCCTTTCCTGAGCACTCACTATGTGTGGTTTGCTCCCGTCTTCAAGAACAGGGGCTGCTCAGGTTGGAATCCCAGTTCTGCAACTTCCAAGCTGTGCCATCTTTCAGTGCCTCGGTCTCCCCATCTGTAAAATGGGTGTGTAGTAGTAGCCCCCACCTCACTGAGGTGGAAGAATTTATAACGTTTGTAAAACACCTAGTCACAACTTCAGATTGTAAACTTGTACTGAGGACTGAGGGCTTTCAGAGTGTTTTCCACCTGGAGAGCCCACGAAGCTGCCGTCAGACCCTCTTTGCCTCCTTCGTCCTCACGCTTCAGAGTGAGAAGGCCCTGAGCATACGGAGCCCCTGACTGGCTTATTTTTCCACCCCAGCCTGAAAATGCCCCAAATGTGTGCAAGCCATTACAGGTGAGCAGAAAAAGATTGTGCACCCCCCAGAGCAAGAAAGGGAGAAGTGTGGGAGGCAGCAGAGCCCGGAGCGGGGCGGAGAGGGGAGGGGATGCTGAGGCTGGGGGCTGCCCTTTGGAGCTGCCTGCAGGATCCCACTCCCTTGTCCCCCCTCCCCCGCTGAGGATGCACAGTCTGGAGGCGCCCTGGGAGGGAGCAAGGCTTGGCCCCTTGCACAGGGTTCCTCACCTGGGGTCTGAGAACTTGAATGGGGGAGATCTCCTTCATCTCCACGTTGCCAGCCTCTGATGCATTCGTGTTCCTTCCATTAGGATTTCCTTCTATTCCAAACCACAGTAATTAACAGAAACTGTGACTCTGTTCCCTATAAAAGGCAGAGAGATTTTTGCATGTCATGTGGCAACTCATGCAGCCACCTCAAAGTGTCTTTTGCACTTGTCACTACTCCAGAGTTATGAAAGTTCCAGACCTGCTCCTGGTTACACCATTTAACACCTATAGAGAAGTCCGTGTGATTACCGCACCCTAAGTCTGTTTAATATTGTGGCAACTGTTTTTGCGCAGTTGATTACCTTTGCCAACCTATGTATTTTATGTTATGCATTTAAAAACTATCCCAAGGAGGGGTCCATCAAACTGTCCAAGTGGTCAGGGGTATGAAAAAGGACAAGCCACCGCCTGTGGCCACCTTGGGCATTGTGGAGTGAGTGGGGTATGCGGAAGGATGCCCAGACCATGTGAGCCAGGATCTCTGGGTGTGCTCAGATGGGGCACCCCAGCAGCCTCCTAGCTGGCCCCCCTCTCCCACTTGCTTCCCCTTCTTCCCACAGAAGCCCAGGTGCTTTGCAAGGCACAAATACGTTGTGTTGTTCTCCTGCTCAAAACCCCTCTGCCAACTTCCCAGGTAGCTGAGAATAAAATTCAAGCTTCTCACCTGGTTTGTAAAGCCCACAATGATCTGGGCTCCATCCCTTCCCTGACTCCATCTCCAACCATCTTTGCCTGGTCACTCTGGTCCAGCCACACTGGCTGCCTTGCTTATTTCAAACACATTGAGTTCCTTCCTGCCTCAGGGCCTTTGCACTTGCTCTTCCCTCTGCCCCTATCTTTTCCCAGATATGTATGTACCTTGCTCCTTCATTTTAATGAGCTCTCTGCTCAAATGTCACTGCCTGAGTAAAGCCTTCACTGGTCACTCTGTTTCAAATATGCCCTGTCTTCTTCACTCACCACCCATTATGTCAGTTTCCCCCCAGAGCACTCATTACCACCTGAAAATACAGTTCCTACTTCTGTGTGTATTATTTATCGTTTCTCCAACTAGACTGTCAAGTCCAGGAGGGCAAGGACTTTGTTTGTTCATGGCTATATCCCAAGGTCTAGAATGATGTCCAGCACAAAGTAAGTTCTCATGAAATAATGATGAATAAATGAATGACTTAACACATTAGATTTTAAAATCACTTGGATAGACAGGCAATGTCACTTTTGCCTTGAGCTAATCTGGTATCCAAGGATCTCTCTCTTTCCTTTTTTTCCTGTTTTAATGTTTCTCCTTTCTTAAAGTTTTTCATGGAAGTGAAAGTCATGTAACATAAAATGAATCATTTTTATGTAAATGATTCAATGCTATTTGGTACACTCACAATGTTGTACAACTCTTCTCATTCCAAGACATCCTCATCATTCAAAAGAAAATGGTTTTCTTTTTGTTTATGTTTTCATAACAAAAATATTTGTTTATTGCTTTTGTTTATGTCTAATGTTTTCATTAAACAACCACTCCCTATTCTCCCTTTCCCCATAAGTAACCATCCATCTGCTTCCTATCCTTATGGATTTACCTATTCTAGGCATCTCATATCGGTGCAATCATACTTATGTGACCTGTGTATCTGGCTTCTTGCACCCAACGTCATGTTTTCAAGGGTCATCCACGTGATATTAGGTGTCTATACTTTATTCCCTTTTATGGCTGAGTAGTATTCCATTGTGGGGATGGGCCACATTTTGCTTATCTGTTCATTCATTGATGGACATTTGGGTGGTTTGGGGATCTAGGTTATCTTAAGGAAAATCCAGATATTTAACTCACACATCCAAGAATGTCAGGGGTCCAGTTCATCTGGAACATTCATCCAGTCGTCACTGAAGATCACAACTTCCTACAGTGGACAGTATCCTCCAGGGCTCAGAGTGGAATGGGACAGAAAGTTGGAGCTATAAATATATTGCTCCTGTCCCCCAGATTCATACGTGGAAGCCCAACCCCCAAATGAAGGTGTCAGGAGATGGGGCCTTTGGAGGTGATTAGGATTTGATGAGGTCATGAGCATGGGGCCCCCGTGATGGGATCAGTGCCCTTATAAGGAGAGGAGGAGACACCCTCTGCCAGCCAGGAAGCGGTTCTCACCAGCTGTACCATCTGCCAGCACCTTGAGCTTGGACTTCCAGCCTCAGTGGCGGTGAGAAACAAATGTCCGAGGTTTGAGCCACCCAGGCTGTGGTGTTTTGTTTGCGCAGCCCGGGCTGACCAGTGCCGGCGGCCTCGGCTTTGAGGATATGCCGTCGAGTCTCAGTTACAGGACTTCCCATCCCGTGACTGCGTTCCAACCCGGCCGGGCGGCCGCTCCGCACCTTCCCCGCAGTTCTGCCCTTATCCTGGGGGCCAGGTCTGTGTCCCCATGCAGCGGTCAGGTCCCGGGCGCCTGGCGGTATCCTCGGAGTCAGCTTGTCCCAAAGGCACCTCCAGGCCTCCCGCCTCCCGCGAATGCAGGGCATGGCTCCGCCGCCGCCCTCTGGGCCAGGCTGGAAAATCATGGCCACTGCTTCTCTCCTTTCCGGAGTCCTCTGTTAGTAGGTCAGCGGGACCTGTTAAGAAGGTGGACTCGACATCGTCGAATCTGCCCTTTCTTCCCTGTTCCCGCCATCACTGTGGTGTCCAGGCCTTCATCGATGCTCACCTCGACTATTTTTGCAGTGTCCTGGCTTCCTGGGCTCATGACTTGGGTTCCAGTGTATCCTCTTACTGCGAATGTAAGGGTGCCAGGCGCGGGCATAGTTTTTTGTTTGTTAGGGACCACAGATGAGATACCAACTTGTACTGACATTTTACTTTCCAAAATAAAAATGTGACAAAAAACGAGAAGCTCCCCAGTACCTATAATCTCCACTACTTCTTAAAAAGAAATGACAGCAAATGATCACACCCCCAAATGAATAGAACCGACTAGAGCAGAACCTCATGACTTTCTTCTTTGTCTTTTTTCATCCAAGACCCAAAAACATCTGTCCTGTCCAGGCCCTGAGGAACAGATAGGCATTCAGAGCCGCTGGGCCACAGAATAAAACCCAAACTCTAGCATAACTCATAAGACCACAGTCTCTGTGAGCAGAGATGAAAAACAGGAAAAAGTAACAAGGGATCTGGATAAGAGAAAGAGGAATTCATACGAAAAGAAAAACCACAGCGGCTCTTTTAAAACAGTGCATTGAAGAAATCAAAGAAGACAGCACAGAAGCTGGAGAGCAAACAAGGCGTCTGCCCAGTTCAGGGAAGGAAAAGATAAACAGATGAAAACTGATAAGAGGATGTTGGTGGAAATGAATGACAGTGTCTTAGTAACTCGCGAAAGTATGACGGCCAACAAAATCAGATCCGTCAGAAACTATTAGCAAAAGAAAATCTCATAATGTTTAAAAACAGAGATAATATTCTAAAATCACAGTTTACGTACAAAAATTGGAAACGGGCAGCTGAAAGTGGAAAATTATTTAACGTTATTTGTCTCAGTTTACGTAAATACCATTTCATTCCTGACCTTGATAATTATAGAGACTTGACTATCCTTTATTTAAAGGCTAGCGTTAGGGTAACTAAAACCTCTTCGCAAGAGAGAAAAAGAAGGAAATAGTGTCCATCCGTAAAGGGTATTGAATAACGGACATTGCGAAGACAATAAAACAACATAAGACCAGATGAGAGAAAGAATGCAGAGTGGATTCGCTGTGGAAATGTAAGTCAGTCAGCTGGTACAAAGACAAGTGTAGTGTGGATTCAAAACACAAAATCTGGCTATATGCTGTCTACAAGGGACACGCCAAAAGCAAAGTGATGGGTGAGGTTAGAAGTACAAAGGGGCGCGAATGCAGAAGGGAGAGCGGGGTGTAAGATGGAGAATTCAGAGGGGCCACCAGGTGCTGATGAACTCACTCAGCGCGGGGTCACACCTCGGATGCAGAGAAGATAAAGCTGCAACCGGCCTGTGATGTGATCTCCAACCCCACCTGCCTCTCCTCTCCCTTGCCCCCCACACATTTCTGGGGCCTCAGTTCTGAACTTCAGCTTATTCTTTTTCAAGAGTCTTTAACTCAGAGACCTGTCTTCTCTTTCTCCAAGAAACTTCTATTCAGAACTCGTTCCAGGCATTTGGGATTCAGAACAGAAACATCTCTGAAGCAGCCGCAGGCCCCAAACTCCCCAACATGCCTTATTTTCCCCTTGACACCGGTCTCCGGGCTCCTTCCTGCCTCCCCCCTCAGTGTGCTGCCTCCCCGGCCCCGGGCACGTCATGCTTATTCACCACGAGGCAGTTCTCTCTGGGGATAAGAAAGTCATTCACCCCTGTGTTCGTCATTTACGGCCAAGCAACGCCCACCCTGGGGATTCGAGAATGCTGAGGTGTTAAGCCATATGGTTATAAAAGCAGCGTTCCTTTCATTCCAGCCCCAAAGTGGAAACAACCCCTATGTCCCTCAATGGAGGAAGGGAGAAAGGAAATGTGGTCTGGCCACGGTGAACCACTGAGCCACGCCGTGACGTGGATGGACCTTGAGAACGTGATGCTGGGTGGAAGAAGCCAGACACAGAAGGACAAATATGGCATGATCCCACGGATACGAGATACCCAGAACACGTAAATCCAGAGACAGAAAGTAGCCTGCAGATGATAGAGGTTACCAGCAGCTGGAGGAGGGAAAGTGAGGAGGTATTGTTTAACTGGCACAGAGTTTCTGTTTGGGAAGATGAAGAAGCTCTGGAGGTGGACGGTGGTCACGGTTGGACGACCCCATGAATATGCTACCGTACATATGTGATCAATTCGAGGCATCCCGGATGCTGGGTCCGTTTCCTGGGGCTGTCGTGACAAAGCAGCACAAGCCGGGGGGCTGAAAACAACACACTTACTCTCTCGTAGTTCTGGGGACAGGAGCCTGAAATCGAGGTGTGAGCAGGGCCGTCGCGCCCCCTCTGAGATTCCAGGTCTGATCTTCGCCCGCCTTTTCCAGCTCCTGATGCTGCTGCAATCCGTGGCGCTCCGTGGCTCGCAGCCGCGTGGCCCCAGTCTCAGCTCCACAGTCTTGCGACAATGTCCCTGTGTCTTCATACGAGGTCGCGGGGATACCGGACCGGGGCCCACCCTACCAACCTCGTCTTAACTCAGTGACATCTACAAGGACTCTATTTCCAAATAAGGCCACATTCACAAAAGTTAGGACTTGAACTTCTTTTTGGGGGGACACAGTTCAGCCGGTAACAGATGCTTTCTGCAGAGTGGTTGGTCAAGCTCCCTCCTGGCTTATAAAAGGGGGCAGGATTCCACATCTGTTTGCGCTCCTAAAAGGGGAAACACCCATGGGGTGTTGCTTTTGTGGCTCTCTGTCAGGAATCGAGTGCCTGAGGGCATAGGTCCTTGAAGCACTTTTTGAGAACCACTGACGTCACCGCGAGGTAAATGAGCTTGGCCTCAAACCTGGTCTTCCAAAGCCCACTATCCTGGCGTCACTAAGCTTGCTCCATGCTGAGTATCACTGGGGTGCTCCATGAAGCACAGACTCCTGGCTCCATCCCCAGAGATTCTGACTCAGCTGGCCTTGGGGTGGGGGACGGGGGTTCCCAAGGGTGATTCCTGACATCGGGGCACCCAGGATCATGGCCAGATGCATGCTTTGCCCCACCACCTGGAAGTCATCCAGCCCTTCCGCTTGGTATTTCCAAGCCAAGCTCATTCTCTTGTGCCTTCAAACCTTGCACATTTTCCTCTGTGTCTGGCCTCACCCAGTTCCCAGGGCCCATGCTTTGGAGACCGGTCAGCCCCTCCTCCTTCCTCACCCTCACACCTGGTCAGTTGCCAGTGCACACCCAGACTCTCTCCTGAGCACGTCTCTCATCTGCTTCCTCCTGTTATTCCTGCTTCTGTCACCTTGGTTCAGGCATTTATCAGTTTTTGCTGGGACTGGTGCAGTAGCCTACTAACTGACTTTCTTTCCCTCAGTCTGGCCCTTTTCAGTCTGTTCTCTGTACTATTGCTCTTAACTCCCTGCCCCATTTCTCCAGCTTTATCAGCTACAGTGTCCCTTTATGAGTCCTTATGCTCAGAAGAGTCCTATATGAGTATATTGTTTATGCCCTTCACTTCTTTGAAGGTATGGCATTTATTAGGCTCAGTGCCACATCTTGTTTATTATATTAATAAAGAACTACATTAAGTTAATACAAAAGGACAAATGTTGTACAATTCCACCTACATGGTGTACCCAGAATAGTCAAATTCTCCTCTCCTCTTCTCCTTTATGAGGATACGCGTGGTTTTATTTAGGGTCCCACCAGATAATCCAGGATTATCTCCTTGTCTCAAGAGCTTAATCACGTGTCTATACAGACCCTTTTCCCGAATACAGTCATATTCACAGGTTCTGGGGGCTTGACGCGGGCATCTTCTGGGGCTCCACCATCTACTGAAGGGGACCATGGCATGAAACAGGTGTGCAGAATCTAGATCCGGGCGATCTTTTGATGCCAGAACATGGCACCTTCCTCCCTCCCCCCTAGTGTCAGGCCCAGCGTTCCCCAAACTTCCAATGTGCCCCCTCCACGATGCCAGGGCCTCAGCCTAGACATAGGGTCACCTCCCCATCTCCCAAAGCCCCGGGGGGACAGCAGTCTGACTGGAAGCGAGGACACCACAGAGCCTGTCCTCTGGCTGCACATGCCGAGCGGCTCCTTGCCTTTACTCTGATTCTGTTTTTCTTCAGGGGGGCGCAGGGTGGCATTGATGCAAATTATGGGGGGGGCCTCAAATGCCTCCAAGTCACTGATTGGTGCTCCTGTGACCCTCCCCTGTTCCTGTCGAGAGTAGTCCTTGGCAGGAATCCTGAGAAAGAGAGAGCAACACAGCAAAAGCAAGCAACACAGGGTGAGCAAGCAAGAGCCCTCCATGCGGTGGGGCTGCTTCCAGATCCCGCTGGGCCCTCACAACAACCCTGATGAGTGGCCTTCTGCTCTGAGAAGAGAGGGGGCCTCCCCTAGTTCAGCTGAGGACTTCCCGGGGGTGCCAGGCAGTGTCCTGATGAGGCTTCTCTGTTAGAAATCAGGAAAAATGCAACTGGTATGTGGAATGTGCAGGCCACCGTGCTGAGTCCCTTCTGGGTGCCCACAGGGTGGAGGGAAGTGATATCTCTGTGAGCCCCAGGCCCCCCACCTGCAGGTAGGCCAACAGAGGTGGCGTCAGGAGAGAGGCAGGATCCGCGGGCTGGTGGGCAGCACCCTCCTCAGAGCCCAGAAGGAAAGCCATGCTCTCGGGGGGCCACAGAACCGGGGGGTTCCCATTACCAGTTTTTGCTTGTGAGCCTAGAACCTGACCGGCTGAGGGGCGGCCTCCTTACATGCCCTCCTTATGGGTTTTTATTATTATTATTATTATTATTATTATTATTATGTTAAATCAGCCAACGTGTTTTGAAGTCTGTCTGTAAGGAAAACCTCCCAGCTTCACCACCTCCCTACTCTGTCTCCAGATTTCAGCCTCTTTCTACATAAGAAACCAAAGTGTGTGGCCACCCCACCCCACCCCCACCCAAATTCAAGAGACTTCTAGAATGTTCTGAGGACATATTCCTTCAGGTTGAGACTCTCGTTCCCAGAATGGGCATAAATGCCTTTGCTGGGGTTGCTCCTGCACCAGCTTTTTGGAAAAGGCCATCGCCCTGGGCCTGGGGATGAGGCTCTAGAAACTGGGAAGGTCCACGGTGGGTGATGGGGCGCAGTCATGACTGACACCCACCCACCTTCCTGCCCGTATCCTCCCTCCTTCCCTTCCTGCCTCCCGCCATCCTTCCTTCCCCGCCCCTCCCTCCTTCTAGCGTCCCGTCTCCCCATTATAAGCAGAACATGGATTCAGCGAGGAACATGCAAAATCGACAGAAACATGTCAAAGAGGACAGAGGAAGCACCAGTTGTCACACAGAGGTGACAAGGACATCAATGGTGACGCTCTATTGAACACTCACGGAGCGCTGGACACCACCACACATTTTTTTTTTTTGGCTGCAAAAGCTTTATAGTTTCCGTTTGTTCCACAGAGTGGGCGAGGGCTCCGGGTGGTGAGACAGGCGCCTAGTGGCTGCAGGGACAGGCTCAGGCGCAAACCCCGGGTGCTGGGGGGATGCCAGGGAGGGCCCCTCAAAGCCTGCCGGGCTCCAGAGGCTCCTAGTGGTGCTGGAGGGTGAGAGCCTCACGCAGCCCCCTGGGGGCCAGCCTGCCGAGGTGAGTCAGGGGTCTCCGGCTGTGTTCCTGACTAGCGTCACCTGCTCTCCAGGAAGTCCAGGGACTGGGGGTTGTGCCAGCTCCTGGAAGAAGTGGCCCAGGCCTGCAGAGCCAAGTCCTCACGGTGGAAAGAGGCCCAGAGAGGCAGCTGCAGGGGGCCCGCAGGTGCAATAATTCTGACGAACCTGGGAGCTCACGGTTGATCCGTAGAAGGAGCTCAGCTCAAATTTGCATGTTGGCTGGTCCCAGAGGCACAGCGTGGCCGAGAAGATGGCTCGGAAGGTTGCAAATGGAAAAAAGGTTGGAGGGTGGTCGGAGGCCCATAGAGGGGACGTCCCTGGGTCTGTTCTGTCCAAACACGGTCAAAATGAGAGACAGATCCATAGGACCGCTGGGAGCACTACGGCCATCAACGCATTTAACCCCGCGACCACCCCAGCGGTAGGTGCCATCATCGTGCCCATTTTGTAGATGAGAAAACAGAGGCTCAGAGCCAGCTGCTGGGTGGGGGCCTGGAACGTGAAGCTGGCCACCAGCCTCTCCCAGCTGCCGCCTGGCCCTCGTATCAGTGTATGTACTCACCCGGACCCTCGGAGGCCAGAGCAAGAGCATGCCCCTCGTAGAGCACTCTCCCCACTTAGCATGGTCTGATCTTCCCTCCCTTCATTTCCCCCAGGAATGTCTGAAGGCACCGAAGGGAAGCCGAGCCCCTCCCTCCACCCCGAGTGTCAACATTTCAGCGCCACGCTGCCAAAGACCGGGAAAAAGAATCTCCACCTTAGATTTAGTTCCCTGCGGCAGGAAACCAGGCCATGGAGAACCAAAGGGAGCTTTGTGTGGGGACCCCGAGGGAGAGGGAGAGGGGGGCCGTGCCAGGGCCAAGCCCCCAGCCCCACCTCGTGCGGGCACAGGCTGAAACTGGAAGGAGGCCTGGGTGCAGCTCCAGCCTCCCCGAGGGTCTTTCTGGTCCGCAGGAGGGGCTGGGGCGGCCGCGGGCAGGGGGTTTGGGCTCTGAACTTGCTGAATCGGGGCGGCCAAGAGCAGCAAGCTCCCGCCCTGATCGGCAGTGACAACCCGCTTATCTCAGCTCGCTTGAAGACAACAGAAGTTTTATTTTAAGAAAGAGAGGCCTGTGGAACTTTCGTGTGGGAGGGAGGGGGCGCGTTTAGTCGAGCCAGTGAGCAGGGGCTTGGTGCTTCCAAGAGGCCGGGAATCTCATTGACTGTTCCATCCCCCTAACCACACGCTTCATAGAGGTCTCCCCGTGGTACAGACACAGAGAATGGCGTGCTCTGTTCTGACACAGAAGCCGTTCTCGTTATAAACGTCCCCCGAGGATTTGAATGAATTGGGGAACCAGAGGTACAACTGAGTCATGCTCAGCACCCAGGGGACCGACCAGAAGCAAGCATGACCCTTCAGAGGTGATGATCCACACCTTGTATCACGTGCTCGCTGAACACCAGGCACCGTTCTAGAGCCCTACACGTACGGAAAGTCCATTAATCCCCACAGCAGCCCAAGGAGACTTGGGCACCATTAACGTCCATTTCACGGGTGAGGAAACCGAGTCACGGGACACGAGGCCTCCTCCCTGTGTGTGCGTGTCTTCACGTGGCCTCCTTGTGGGGACACCAGCCACCCAACCCCCACAGTCCCCATCTTAATTGGATCGAATCTGCAGACCGTTTCCAAACAAGGTCACGTTCACGGGTCCCTGGGGTCAAGAATCGAACATATCTTTTGGGCGGGACACAACCCACTATGGGGCCCTTATTTGCTGATGATTTGCCCCCGTGTGTGTGCATGTGAGTGTATACACGTGTGTGAACGTGTTATGAACTCAGGAAAGCTCCTTTCAGAGGGCTTCCACGTTTAACTGGACTGCGTTGGTCAGATGCTCCAGCCACAGATGCTCACACTCAGCGGCCCCGAGCGGGCGGCCGGCGACAGCACCGAGCCCTCAGTCAGAATCTCGTCCCTGACCGCGGGCAGGCCGGGCCTTTGGCTTGCTCATTCCTTTCCCATCGACTCCTGTCCTCAGGCAGGGCTCAGAGAGTGTCTTTCCAGTGCTCCGAAGAGCTCTCTTTTCCCACAAAAGGGGGGTTCAGAGCTCTGGAGGAGCATGGGATAGGCTGTCTATC
>NC_138381.1:77166378-77221529 GCF_054177405.1 Leptonychotes weddellii
CCCCCCACCCCCCATTTTACCTTCCGCGACCCACAAGCCAGCCGGGTGAGGAAGATGACTTCCCTTGTACCTGGCCCCACAGGGAGGCCACAGCCTCCTGGACTTGGGGGCCCTGCCTGGCTTCTCCTGCCTGTGTGAGCTCAGAGACCCCGAGGTGGGGTCGTGCCTGGGGAGTCGTCCAGCCAAGGAAGCCGCCTCCTGCCCAAGGGAATGTCCAAGTGTCCCTGCCCACCTCTGTCACTTGGGCCCCAGCACCGTGGAGCTCTAGCACATGGCTGTCCCCCGCCCTCCAGTCAGGGCCGCTGAGTGGAGTAATTTCCAGAGTGGATGGAGCCAGAGAAGGTTTGTGCCACAGCTGGGGTCCACACGTGGCCTGTCCTTGCGCATACACGGGGGGCCACATGGGCTTTGCTCAAGCCCAGATGGGGACTGAGAAGGAATGGCACTGGAGGGATACCATCTTGCACCCCCCAAACTCCTGCTAAGCCTCCCTTTCCCCGGTCCTGGAGATCTCAGGGTTCACCCTTCCTCCAGTTGAAAAGAACCTTCTGGAAGGCAAGCTCAGCATCCCCTTGCCACCCAACCTGGAGCCAGGCCTGAAGAATGGTGGCGGGCAGAGTGGCAGCGGCTGTTGAGCCGACTTTGAACTTGAACTGTTTTGAAATGCAGCCCATACATCTCCAGCTCAGCATGGGGGACTCACCTTCAGGTCTGGGTGGGGAGCTTGCAGGAGAGGCCTGGGGTCTCCAGCACAATGCAGCATTTACAGAACCCCGTCATGAGTGTGAGTGAGTGTGTGTGTGTGTACCTGGGACAGAGTGCTGTGGCTGGTGCCAAAGGGAGGGCTCCATGCATCTGGAAAGTGTCAGGTTTAATGCCCAAAGCCACGGGCCCAGGTCAGCTGAAAGTCCATGTTTGCGCCCAGCTGCAGCTGTGCAAACTCCCGCCACTTGGGCTCCGCTGGGCGCATGTCAAGTTCTCTCAAAGACAGTGGCCCCTTTGTCAGATGCCATTCCAATCCCCTGTTTCAAAGTCACTGGCCTGCCACGGGGCCCCCCGCCACAGACAGCTGCGGGGCAACATCTGTCTGAGGCTGCATTCATTCCACAGCGAGAGGGGAAATCTCGTAATTTAGGGCACACGGCTGTGGCTCGTCCGCCAGACTCCACCTCTCCCCTCCTCCAGAAACCTCCGTGTCCCAGCTGACTGTACACCCCCCCACCTCACCTGTGGTTAGGGCCACAAACAGCCCATAGCACGTCCCACTCTCCCCCCGGGGAGCTGGTTCCGCTTCATTTGGGTCTTCGTGGCTGTCACGTGGGAAATCCTTTCCTTGTCGATGGGGTTTGGTTTGTGTTGGGGAGGGTGATGGGACCACAACAGTGTGTGTGTGTGTGTGTACGTGCACGCGCTCGTGCATTCGTGCTTGAGACGGGGATAGACTAGGGATCACTCGGGGGCAGCCAGTACTTTAGCCTGGGTTCAGCCCTAAAACAGAGCTGGGGATGGAGGCTTGCAAGCAGGCAATTTGCTCGGGAATGTGGTCCCAGAGAACAGAAGTGAGGGATCGGGGGAGGGGAAGCAGGGAAGGAGGGGGCACCAAGGAGGGTCCTCATGAACTGGCGAATCACCCTGCGGGGCCTTCGGACAGCTCATGAAATGCAACCTCAGAACCGTTTGCCAGGAAGATGGGAAGGGGACGCATGTCCATCGGCAGCTGACCCCACTGGTGGCCCTGGGTCTCACACGCACGAGGGCCAGGCGGGCTCCTGCGTGGGTCCCCCCTGCACCTGCACACAGCTGGGCGGGGCCACTGCACAGCCGATCACCGCAGCGAGCTGCTGGAGCAGGACGGCGCAGAGAGGGTCCCGAGAGCAGCCGAGAGCTTCCAGAGCAACCGGCGTGGGTCCCGAGCCTGGGGCTGCCTGCCCTGTGTCATCCCGGGTTCAGCTCCGCCACTGCTGAGCCCTTCGGGAACGTCGTGTTTGGCCAAGAGCTTGTCCCTCTTCAGCCAAACAGAATGGGGTGCTGGGGCTTCCCAGTCTTCAGCCTTCTGCCCAGGACAACTGAACAAACTCCCCTCTCTCGGAGAAGAGAACAAGAACCCAGGCCCTAGCGGCTTCCCTAGAGCTGCCCGGGTTCCATCTGCTCTGGGGGCGCAGGTGGTGATGCCCCCAGCCGCTCTGCCCCCTGCACTGCCCACGTTACAGTCACCATGGACGCCGCCGCTGGGGCCCCGTGACAACGGTGTAAAGGCAGTGAGCCGACTCACTCGACTCCTACAACAGCCCTACGGGAGAGACGCGCTCATGAGCCCCATTTTACAGACCAGGAAACTGAGGCTCAGGGAGGCTAAGTAACTTGCCCAAGCAATAAATAATACATTCGATGGTGATGTGTATCATCAGTGGCAAAGGCAGAATTGAAACGCAGACTCCTTAGGTGAAAGAGGCATTTTTTTTAAAAAAAAATTTTTTTAATTAATAAACAATTCTTTAGAGCACTTTCAGGTTTGCAGAAACGTGAGCAGAGCCCGCCCGGATACCCTGTTTCCGGCTCAGACGACCCCCTATTACTAACATGCTGCACTGGAGCGGTGCATTTGAAACAGTTGATGAATCGTAATTTGACATACTCTTATCAACTTCTATTCAGATTCACTCTCGTGTGGGATTCACTCTTGCCCTATGGGTTTTAACAAGTGCATAATGTCATGTGTCCACATTTCTACGCTCTTACAGAATAGTTTCACTGCCCCCCAACCCCCCAGGGCTCCACATGTTCACCCTCCCTCCCGACCCCAGCCCCCAACCACCACCCCATAGTTGTGCCTTTTCCAGAATGTCCCATAGCTGGAATCACAGGTCTGCAGTCTTTTCAGACTGGCTTCTTTCACTTAGTGATATGCATTTAAGCTTCCTCCGTGCCTTTTCGTGGCGCGATAACTTTTTTTTTTTCATTGCTGAATAATATTCCAGCGCCTGGTTGTGCCGCATTTGCCCACCCACCTCCTGGGGGTGTCTCTGTTGCTTCCAGGTTTGGGTAGTCATGAGTAAAGCTGCCAAGAGTTGGAGACTGCCCCCCCACATGCCTACGTTTTCCCAGCAAGGAGGACATTTCAAGCAGAAGGAACATATATCAAAGCCCTGACACAAAAGGGCATGGCGTGTATGTCCCGGGGACAACGCCACAGCCCAAAGATGGAAAGGGGCAGGGGCGGGGGGAGGGGCAGAGTGAAAGTTGAAAGTGGCTAGAAGGGGGTCTCGTAACATCCAAACTGTGATAACAGTATTAGCTGCCGTTTGTGGAGCATTTACGATGTGCTAGACCCTTTGCTAAGTGTTTTCCACGCATTATCTCATGTAAATGAATCTCATTATGTCACGGAAACCTGTGAGTAGCGACTAATATTATCACCATTTTGCAGGTGAGGGAACAGAGGCTCAGAGAGGTGGAGAGACTTCCCAGTGGTCACACAGACAGTGGGGATCTCCGCTTTCAGCCCGAACCGGCTGATGCGAAAATCCTGCTCTTGACTGTCACATCATACTGTCCCCCAAGGAGTTTGGATGTCAGCCCACAGGTAAGGGCACAACAGTGGCCGAAGGTTTAAAAAAGAGAAGAGAGGATCATGGTTGTCCTTGAATTTCGAAAGATCTCTCAACCAGCTGGAAGAAGATGGGCTGCGGCTGGCAAGAGGGGAGACCAAGCGTCCATTAGGAAGTGATTTCAGGGGCGCCTGGGTGGCTCAGTTTGTTAAGCGTCTGCCTTCGACTCAGGTCATGATCCCAGGGTCCTGTGATCGAGCCCGGAGTTGGGCTCTCTGCTTAGCGGGGAGTCTGTCTCTCCCTCTCACTCTCCCTCTGTGCTCTCTCTGTCAAATAAATAAAATCTTAAAAAAAAAAAAAAAGGGAGTGATTTCATGAGTCCAGAGGAGGGGTGATTTGATTTTAAACTCAGGCATTGCCCTAGCACTGAGGACAAGGGGGCAGAACTTTGAGATATTTCAGAGAAAGTCTACAGGATCTGGGGGTCAGTTGAGGGAGGGAGCTGAGGGGGAGTCTGGTCTCTGCTCCAGCAACTGGGTGGGGAAATGGAATACAATTCATCTACACGAATGTCCCAGCAGGTCAGAGTCTCACATAAATATTCAAATCATACTCTGGGGTTCTCAGAATGTTGATGTAGCCTATGATTCAACCATTGTTAGTTTGATAATTCCAGAAACTATAGTATTGGGGAAAACCCAATTTTCTAGAAAGGTAAGAGGCGGATTCCACTCCTGATAGAGTCGTAGATGGTATTATTGTTGGAGATAGCCCTGCCCATCCTTAAGGCCCCTCACCCTACACATGATATATCCTTGTGCCTTTGATAGCAGGCTCGGCCATGTGACTCATTTCAGCCAACAGAGCGTAAGCACGAGAAACACAGTTCACTTCTGGGCGAAGCCCTGGGGGCCACGGCAAAATCCTCCACTTTTCTTTCCTGTCTACCACAAACCCGGGTTCCCAGAGTAAAGACTGCGGCCTTTAATGGACACATAGTGTGAGCAGTAAACCTTTGTTGTTGTAAGCCGCTGAGATTTGTAGGTATATGGTCCTGAGCAGAGCGTAGATTCAGGTGACTGATATCATTACTAAGAGCACTGTTTCTGAATTTATAAAAAGGTGATCTCTGGAAGCCAAGATGGGTTCACTTAGGACAAGTCACACCTGACAAAGGGGGTTGAGTTATTTGATGAGGCTACTCTGGGTCACTGGAGTGATACATCAGAGGAATTCTGTAACTCTAAGGGGTACCTGCATTTCAGCAAGGCGTTGACAAGGTGAACAAGATGGGGAAGAGTGAGCTCAGTGAGAGCATGACTAAATGGTTTTGTAACCATCAGAGTGACGAGCCAAGGAAGGCTGATCTAACACAGCTGAGGCCAACCTTCAGAAAGGTCTCTAGTATTAAGCCACCGGACTCTGCCTTTGTTCCATTCAGTTCAACATTTTTATCAATGATTTTTCACAAGGCCTTCAAAAGTATGCTGATTACATTCAACAATGATACAAAGCTGGGAAAAATAAGCTGATGAATGGTGAGATATTTTTGGCAGAGCATAACAAGATGAAGAGTAGGAGAGATCAAACCACATTTCAAAAAACCAAAAGGACTAGAATGGAAGATACAACAGCATACGTGGAAAAAACGGGACTTCGTTGACCATGAGCTCAGTATGAGTAGTTGTTAGGAAGTGCCAATATTCATCGAGCACTCACGATGCACCATTTCGTCAAGTAATTTACAGAATTACCTCATGGTATTCTTCACAGTGACCCTGGTTATTTCATGCTGTGCTTTGCAAGAGTTGTTTTCATTGAATTACTGATAGAAAAAAAGTATATGTATACATATGTGTGTGTGTGTGTGTGTATAACTTTATATATAACTATACATATCTTTATGTATTTATATCAAGATATATAGTTATATATAAAGATATATATAACTTTTTTTGTAAAGAAACTCCTAGGAGGTAGGGTCCAATCCTTTTGGAACGCATATTTTCTATCATTTCTTCTTAAGGGTTCAATTTAATTCCACATTGACTGAGCACCTACGATGTGCCCAACACTCTTCCAGGTGCTGGGGATCGACTGGGGATAAGACAGGTAAAGTTCCTTCCTCCGTGGAGTTGCCACTAGTGTGGGAGACACACCAAAAGTGAACCCCACGATTTTAGGGGGCAGTACATTCTAAGGAGAGCAAAAAGCAGGGTCATGGAACGCAGAGGCTGGGGAGGGAAGGAGGGGCGACTAGGCAGGATGGTCAGGGAAGGCATCCTGAGGAGGTGACATCTGAGCAAAGCCCTAAATGGTGAGATAAATCCAGCCAGCGGTTCCAAGTCAAAAACTTCCTCACCCTCCCCTTCCTCTTTGATTAGAAGCCAAGGCACCAGGATCGACAACAGAACAGCCGCTTCAGGAGCCCAGGCAAGAGGAGAGGGTCTAAGAAGCTTCCAGATGTGTCCAGCATTCTGACCAGCTGGCTTCTAGGCAGTCTTCACTGGGCCCTCGACACCGGCAGATGCCAGGAGCCCCACCGTGGGCAAACTCTAGCGAAGGCACAGAAAGTCAGTCTGGAACTGGGGTGGGGAGGTTGGGGGGGGGTATTTTCTTTAACTTGGATTTATTTTTTGCGGCTATCGGGTTTCCTTGTCTGTTAGGAAGCCCTAGGAAATTATTTGCTTAACAAGAGCATTCGGTATTTCTCAAAGGCTTTATTATTTTTTTTTTAACCTTCTTTCCCTTTGCTCTTGTTTTTCTTCTCTTTGTTTGGCTTTTGAGCAAAAACTTCCTACCCACTGTGATATTTTTCCCCCTGAATAGCTAAGTAGGCTAGAAAAACAGTAGTAGGAAACACGGTGGATGGCCAGGAATCTGGGAACCTCCCAGAAGAACCAGGGTCAGCTACTCCAACCTCGGCTCATGTGGGCAAATGGCTCCAAAGACAGGTTGGCCATCGAAGTCCCACGGAAGGTCTCCCCACTTTGCAAGGTGCCACTGCTAAAGCCCCTCGGGGAGGATGTGGCAGTTGCAGAGGGCCTATTTGGCATGCCCTGGGGGGAACTAAGAGATGCACTTTGGCACCCATCTGCTGCGTGAAGGTGGTGATGAGAGCATCTTGTGTCCGGCAGTCACTCGAGGGACATTGGTGGATCCCAATTCCAGCCAACGACGTTGTTAAATCGAGCCTGTAAGACAATGAGTTGAATTCCAAAGGACTGAGGGAAGCCCGTGGAAACAGTGATGGAGCACAGAGCTGCCAACAAGTCCGATGTGAAGGGAAGGTGGTGCCCGGAGGAAATTTCGCTGGGAGAAAACATGGCTGGTGGAAGAGAAGTCACCCCTTGTCTTTTGCGCCGAGAGTGAAAGCAGCGTTTCCACACTGTGAAATTAAGATGAGATTCGCTTATTTTGGATTTGTACCACTTTAGATTTATTTTTCAAGATGAAGTTCCCACCAAACCTCTCTCTCCTTTTTTTTAATCCATTCATTTTTTAAAATACGGAATTTCGAGGGCACCTGGGGGGCTCAGTCAGTTGGGCGTCTGCCTTCGGCTCAGGTCATGATCCCGAGGTCCTGGGATCGAGCCCCGCATCAGGCTCCCTGCTCCGAGGGAAGCCTGCTTCTCCCTCTGCTGGTCCCCCTGCTTGCGCTCACTCTCTCTCTCAAATAAATAAATAAAATCTTAAAAATAATAATAATAAAATATGGAATTTTTGACCCCACATCAATGGCTTTGCGTCGGGTGCCCTGGCCCTGGTCCCTGCCCCCTTTCTGCCCTTCCCTCCCTGCGACTGTCCACCAGGCTGGGGTCCCAGAGAGGATTATTTCACATCCCTGTCCTGTGTCCCAGAAGTTGGCACCGAGATTCCAGTGAGCTGAGGTGTCCTTCCCCTGGAGTCTGCTGTATAAAGGAAGAGCCCCGGGCGCCTGGGTGGCTCAGTTGGTTAAGCGACTGCCTTCGGCTCAGGTCATGATCCTGGAGTCCCCGGATCGAGTCCCGCATCAGGCTCCCTGCTCGGCAGGGAGTCTGCTTTGCCCTCTGACCCTATCCCCTCTCATGTGTTCTCTCTCATTCTCTCTCTCTCAAAATAAATAATAAAATAAAAATCTTTAAAGGAAGAGCCCCCTACTTCTCTCCTTCCCTCCCCTCCTCTTCTTACTGGAGGGTAAGCAGCTCGAGTGGTGGCCCACACCCCACCTCCCGTCTCGGTGGCTGGGTGGTCATCCACACAGTGGTTCGGGGGCCTGCAGCCGGGGGCTCCATCCTCCTTGACATCTTTGGAATCCTCCCCCTTCAGCCAGTGATGGAAGAGGGATTGAGAGAAGCTTCCGTGGGCCAGGCTCCAGAGGGGTGCGCGTCGACCCCAGCCGCATGCCAGGGGTCAGAGCTCAATCACACGGCTGCCCCCAAGTGCCCAGAAGCCTGGAAACTCAGTCCCGCCCCGTGTCCCCCGCTAGCCAGCTCGCCACGCTTCCCTGCTCTTTCTCCTCCTCTTTCCGACACCACCTCCTGGTTCCCGTTCGTCTCTGGGTTGGTGTGTCTATGTAAGGCACCGTGCGTCCCCCTACGGGGCAGGAAAGCAAAGCTGCTGATCCTTGCTTTAGGAAAGCCCGAGGGTCAGAAATGTTTTTTGAGTTAAGTGAGTGTGCGTGCTCACCTCTGTGGCTCACGCGGCATGTGCAAAACATGGATCCAACCTGAGCTAACTAGGAACAAGGCTAATTGCAGAGAGACACGTGCTAGTTGGAGAATCCATCCATCCATCCACCCACCCGTTGTCCATCCATCCGTTCGTTCAAACGATGGTTAACGAGCCCACCGTGGACAGAGCCCTGTGCAAGGTGCTGTGTGGAAAGAAGAAAAAGAAGGTGGCGTGCGCTCTGCCCTTGAGAAGTTTATAATCCGGTCGGGGAAATAACAGCCACACACACACAACGCCAGCAAAGATGGCAGGTCCGGCACGTAGAGACAAGTCGGAATCCCTCAGGAGCAAAGGCAACGGGACCGCTCCGCACGTACGCCCATCTCCCTTCCTCCTCCATGTGCTCACAGCACAGTGGTCCTCCTGTCCTGTCCCCGTTCCTCCAGTCCTTCACGACTGGCCTCACTCACTTTCACAGCCCTCGCCCCGTCCTCCTGTCTCTATGTTCCCCATTCTGTTCTCCGTGCCTCTCTTTACGTGCTTCCCCTTATAAAGCACACCTTGAGTTTGTGGCAGCCTCAGGGCCTTTGCACCTTCCGTGTCCTCTGCCAGGCTCTCCTCAGAGCGAGCCCCCTTGTCACCAGCTTCCTTGACGCTCCCGGCCCCCACCTCCACCTAAAGCAGTCCTGGTTACTCTCCATCCCGTCATCCCATTTTATTTGTATAGTATTATAATTCTCCGTAATTATTTAATTATTTTCTCCCCCACCCCCCCAGATTGGAAACACCATAAGAATGGGGGCCAAGATTGACTTGTCCGTGGCTGGATCCCCAATGCTGGGCATACAGTAGGTGTTAGGTTAATAACTGCAGCTTGAAGGGACGTCAGGAAGCCCCTCTCCCTTTCCCTTGGCATCTCGGCACCACACGGCCAGCCAGCACTGCTGAGCCCTCGCCTCCCGCGAGCCATGCCCTTACTGGAATCTGGTGCGCAGCCTCTGCCCTCCCCGAAGCCCCCAGCATTGCGCCAGGAGCGGGAGCCTTTCCTTCGCTTCCCACTCAATGCCCTTTGTCTTCACTTTCTACTGAAAACCACACAACCAGAGTATCTGCCCAGACTTGTGTTTTCCTTGAGGAAGGAATAGAAACGTATTTGTTTGCCCCGCTCTGTGATGTGCTCACCCCGGGGGCGCCTGTGAGGGGACCGTGGGCCCCTGTTGCTGGGCTCCCTCCCTCCGGGCTTTGGCAGGAGCTGGGGAGCGGCCTGCTCTCTCCTCTGCACGCCTCGCAGCCACTCTGGTCTCGCCTGGGCTCTGACCAAGCTAGACAGAGTCTTGGGTTATTTTTAATGTGCACAGATGCCCTGTCTGCCTCTTTATTCAGACGGAGCTCAAAAGGACTGTTGGACTAACTGAGCGTCTGCCATGATGCCTCTTGAAAAGCCAAGGCACTTTTGGGAGGACTCCTTATTTTTCGCTCTAACAACTTTTTCATCCCCCAAACCTTCTCAATCAAGCAGTGATGCTTTGTCGTTATGGATTCGGGCAGACAGGCTCACCAACTTACGTGGCATCACGGTTACTAGTCAGAGGAAGTAATTTGGAGCCCGTTTGGGTGGTGTCCCACATTTGGAAGACCCCAGAACATGTTGCCTTGTGCCGATGCGCCGAGCGGGGGACGTGCAGAAGGGCGGCTTCCGCAGATGTTAGTCTGCTGGGTCAAGTCCTGAAGATGTTTGCATTTAAGTGCAGCTTAAGAGCAAGAGAACCTCAACCCCTAAACATTTGATAAACTGTAACAAAAGTGGTGTAGAGAGATGAATGTGTCAAAGGGGGCTTACGGGAGGTGACTCGTGGATTCACCTTCCGCCCCCACTGCCCACCACTCACGGGGCTCAGCAGACTCTTTCTGCCAAGGGCCGCCGGGTGGAAACTATGTCAGGCTCTGCAGGAGGCAAACGTCGTCGTCATCACAGGATGGGGGCTGTGGCCCAGCATAGTGCCCTCGGCAGCTGGATCCACCGGGGTTTGCAGAGGTTAAGGCTTGTCAGGGAACAGGCTATTCCGTGGTCTCACAGCATCTCCCCACAGATTCCTGATACATTACAAAGGGCAAGATAACTTTACGACGAAGTCACGTGGTGGACGGCACCTCAACCAGGTGACAAGATGTTAGCGGGGTCAATCCTGAGACAAGCTGACGTGACATCCCTCTTGCTAAGGACGTCTCAACATCAACCCTGTAAAATTCCTGGATAAGTGTTTATCTTAAGTCTAATCTCAAGGAAGCCATCAGACAAATGCGGATTGTGGGACTTTTTTTTTTTTTTTAAGATTTTATTTATTTATTTGAGAGAGAGAGCACAAGCAGGGAGGGGGCAGAGGGAGAGAGAGAAGCAGGCTCCCCGCTGAGCAGGGACCCTCCCCCACCCACCACGCGGGCTGGGTCCCAGGATCCCGGGATCATGACCTGAGCCAAAGGCAGACGCTTAACCAACTGAGCCACCCAGGTGCCCAGATGTTATCTTTCTTCTACTGGACCATGAGCACACTTACCCTTTGCTTTGGGGGAACACACTATCTCGACCTTTTGAGGCTGTTCTCCGTACAAACATCCTTGACATGACGGTCCAGACAGAGGGCAGCCAGGGCTTCTCCTGGAAAGATGTGCAGAGACACAAGAGCGCTGCGCAGAGTTGTCTTCCCATGGATTGAAAAAGAAAGCAGCTTTCAGGGGCCTTATTGGGATAATCAGGGAGGAGGGGGTTATATAAAATACAGGTCATATAATACTTTTGCCCCAGTGTTAAATTCCTTTGGTGTGGTCACACTATTGTGTTTACGTAGGAGATCGTCTTTGTTCTTAAAGATGCCACTTAAGTATTGGGGGTTAAGGGTCACGATGTCTGCCGCTAAGTTTTCAAGGGTTCAGAGAAGCAGATAACGCATAGGGATCACACAGACGCGTGTGCACACGGGAGAGACATCGAAGGAGACCTGATGTGTCACCATGGCAACCCATGATGCGTGGAGGTGAGGGAGCTTGGGTCTTCATGATATTACTCTTTCAACTTTATAAAACCAAAATTAGGGGGACCTGGCTTCCCCAGGAACATGCAACGGGCTCACCTGACATTAAGGACTGCATTTTGACTACGCTCGCTCGGTCACTGATTTTATCCCTGCCCTGCCTTAATTAAGTGCTCTGAGGACATGAATAGGTTTTTTGTTGACTCAAGCTTCGGAGAAGCTGGCAAGAAAAGGCCTTTTCAGCTAAAACTCCTTAAACCCCGAAGGTGTGAACCAGCGAGCTAGCAGCCCCGTTTCAGCCCCTGCATGCGGCTGTGACAGGAGGCGGCCGGCCCTCTTCTGGAACGGACCGGGGAGGGGCAGCGAGAATTCCAAGCCGGGAAGTTGGCGGCAGAGTTTTCATTATTTCGCTCAAAGCATGGGGAATCCTGAGTTTGTTCCAGACACACACACACTCAGATGTCAGCAGAAGGACATGCTCCCACTTACAGATGCACCATGGATCCGTTCTGTCCCCATGTCCCTCCATTAGGTGGGCAGGTGGGTGGGCAGGTGGGCGAGAGCCAGTCTCAGGGATGGACGCCGGTCCCTGCCCACCGTGGGCTCGGGCCCGGGGACGGTGAGGCCAGACACAGGCCCCGACCCCCCAGACAGGCAGCGGCCCAGCAAAGACAGAGCCCGGGCTCGGGGAGGATGCGAGCTAAAAATGAAGCCGTGAGTCATTATGGAAGCTGTGTCCCGGGGCAGGGACGGCTGTGGCTCACGCGGGGGACAGAGCGAGGGTGCTGGGGACAATCTGATTCTCCCGTTCGGCTGGGCGGGGAGGGGCATCCGCGGGCCAGGCCCCAGACCAGGCCCTGCCAAGGACGCAGGGTCCCAAAGTCGCGGTCGTGCAACATTGGGCCTTGAACGTAAAACGTATTTCCCTGGAGAACTGGCTCTTAGGAACAGTTCAACTAGGAGCTGTCAAGAGCTTATGATGAAAAAGCAACTGTCTGCCCTCCTTTCTCGGCCCCTTTGAACTCCACTGAGAGTCTCCCCGAGGCTCCTTTCAAATGCTAAAGAATGTGATTACTGCCGGCCTGCATTCCCTAAAGGAAGACAAAATCTATGCGCTCTCCAGAGAGAAGATAAAGATTTCGCTCCCATGCTACCCGCTTCTCTTCTCCTCCTAAGGAAAAAGAAAAACACATATGCACATACACGTGTGTACGAGTCTGTGTGCGCGTGTGGTTGTGTATAAACCCATGTTGTGTATGCGCATGCTGGTGCACATACGTGTGTAGACTTCATCTACTGACTAGCTTGGTTACTTTAATCAGGCGAGGAGATGCCGTGATTGAGAGCAAGGGCCACAAAGCCCGGAGAATCGGCATCTTGCCGAGGGCGCGGCCCCAGCCTGGCCAAGCCTAGTAGCCTACGCCAGTTCTGTTTAATCCCAGGATATTCCCTCCTCATTCAATCTCTTTATTTAAACCCCGCTTTATGGAGCGGCCACGGAGGCACAGAGAGGGCATCGCAAATTGCCCAAAGCACACAGCTGGGAAGTGTTAGAGTTAAGGCCAGGCCCTGCTGTGTGAGTTTAGGTGAGACGTTACCCTCTCTGAGCTTCCCTCTTGTCATCTCTGAAGGTGAGGCAGCTCTCCGCATTCTGCCGGTCTTTCCGGATCACGGCAGCTATAGACAAGTCTGATGAAACCAACCAGCCGGCAGCTCCCCAGGCACTGCTGTGTGGGGGACGAGGACCCTCCCGGGTGGGTGGCTATTAATTCCTTAGACTTGCTCGCGCCCCAGGAGACACGAGTACACAGCCCTGCCCTCAAGGCGCTTCCGGGGCAGTTGGCAAGAGCAGGAAGGATCTGTAAACAAGCACCATGTCACCTGAGTAGGATCTTTGCTTTCAACCCAGCCTGGGCCTTTGGGGTCTTTGGCATGATCCCCTAGATGGGCTTGCTTGCTTCGGAACGGTCTCTGCAGGTCACAGACCTGCCTCATCATCAGGCATTAGAAACTCAGTCCTCCTGCCTCACTGTTTCATGATACTTTGGGTCCCACCGACAGCTTTCCCCACATCCAACCTCCCAGCCCCCGGTCGGGCTTTCTCCTTAACAGCTGTGTGACCTCTGGCAAGTCACTTAACCTCTCTGAGCCTCCCTGGCTGGATCTGCTTTATTTTAAAATAGAAGGACTCCACATCCATCTTGGGTGTCAGGGTAGATTGCGGGGTTCAAGTGCAAGACAATGCGTGTGCAGAGGCCTTTGTAAACGGTCCATGAATGCACAGCCCTACTTTTATGAATGTTCTCCCAAGCTGCTCGGAACAAGCGGCTAAGGGCTCTCCATGAAAAAGCCTTTATTCCTGCGTGCCCTTCCCCTTAATCCTCTGGCATTTCTCGGAGCATTGAGCTTCCCTCTCACAAAGCGGCGTGGGGACGTCCCCCTGAGGCTGGGATGTCGGGATGCTGGTGAGTCCCCAGAGCTGGCAATCACCCGACCATGTGCTCTTAAAAGCAGGTGACTTCACAAGCTCCTGGATGAATGTGTCCCACTGCAAAAGTGTGCAGTATGGGGGCCTGCCATTTTCTCTAGCATGGAACACACACTTGGGACCCCTTAGAGTGTACCCCAATACCTCTTTTCTATTAAATATCTACTTTTTTCTATTAAATATCCAATCTCTCTCTCTCTCTCCTCTCCTATCTTTGATCTAACTTTAGAAACAATTTTGATCAGATTACTCCTAAAACCTGCTTGAAAACCTCTGCAGATTCCTGATCTCCTGGCAGATAAAGTCCAAATCCCTTAGCATCACACACCCGTCTCTACAAACCCGATCTCGCCTCCTGCAGCCCCTGTCTCGGCCCGCAGCCCCGGGCCCAGATCTTGAAAGACCACCCCTTCTTGTTCCTCTGGCTTCCCGTCACAGAGGAAATGTTCAAGCCCCTTTTCCTCTCAAGACTGGCCAACAGAGCCAACCACCCACCCACTGGCCCCTGGCTCAAGCTAACTTATGGAAATTTTGGCCTTTCCTC
Source organism: Leptonychotes weddellii (assembly GCF_054177405.1). Lineage (NCBI taxonomy): Eukaryota > Metazoa > Chordata > Mammalia > Carnivora > Phocidae > Leptonychotes > Leptonychotes weddellii. The sequence continues at coordinate 77,180,641 of NC_138381.1, forward strand.
CCCTCTTTGACATTTGCAGACCATCTGGCACTGTGAGAAATAGAAGCTTCTACACTACAGGCTTTCCGTGGATGGGCAGCCCCCAGCCTTTAGCAGTGGATTTGATGAGGTCAGAGGTCATGGTCACTGGGGTCACTTGTGTGGGCCACTAACTGGGTGTTTGACATTTGGAGTGTGGGCAAGTTTTTCCTGCCCCTAGATGTATACACATCTCCAACATTATTCCACACAAGGGAGTCCATTTCAGGGGAAGCTGTGTGTGGGTGCAGGGAAACTTCCAGAACCTAACTGGGCATTGTCATCAAGTTTACTCCCGGTAAGTGTGAATGGCGCAAGGGGGGCAGGATCAGGGTGAGGGGAGCGAGGCACTCGCCAACAACACAAAATTTATGGGAATGTCCCAAATGTGGGGACACATTTGGAAATCACGACAGATATGATTTTACTTTTGAAGGTCATGTTGACGGTCAAAACGGACACAGAAAATTCAAGGTGAGCAAAATCTCAACATTTTAAATGAAGTCAGGATGACCCTTCCATTGTGCAACCTAGCCCACGTGCCTTCGCCCTAACTCCCCGCGGGGCCTGGGACACGCTGCTGCCTGGGTGTCCCTATTCACTTCCCTGTGGTCAGAAGTCATCTGCTGTTTGTCAAAGACTTCTCTCCAGGGCGGCCAAGCCATGGCAGCGACTGGGCGTTTGGGGAGAAGGTGAATCTTAATGTGTTCATGTTCTGGAAAGCACAGCCTCCCACTTTGGCTCTGTGAGATCACAGCAGTCCCCCTCACACCCACTTCTGGTCAAGTGGCCCATGGAAGGCCTGTCTTGCCTATAAGATTTGAAGCAAATGGAGTCAGTTCTGTTTTGGTTTTTTTTTTTTCCTCCAGAATGTTCCAGATATTCAAACCTCTGGTTAAGTCTGTTTGGGCAGCAGACTCCCCATGTTCTTCCTGGCTGATATGGAAATGGGTTGTACATTCACCTGATAACAGGTCCCTCTGTGTTTCCCAGCACTCTTAGGAAGCTACCACCCGGCCCTTCTGGAAAGCACCTCATGTTCTCTAGCTGCAGGGGGTGGGGCTCCGACACTGGTGTCCTTGCTGTCTCCCCCACCTGCAAGTAAATTCTGTCTCCAGCTCACTGCTCGATGGTCAAGGTCTCATCTTAAAAATGTCACCTCAGAGCCGCCTTCCCTGAACACCAGAGCCATAAACCGTCCTGTCCCCTGATTCCACTTGCTTGCAGTGCTTTATGAATTTCCTCCACTGAACTCACCCCCTTTGCTCCCTGGTGTGTTCACCACCCCCTCCCCAAACATGGTGCCCCAGGGCCAGGCTATCCTCCCCAGCGCTCAGGGCACAGTGGGGCCCTGATCAGTCTTGACCTGATGAGCATGCTTTAAGGAAGAGGAAGAGCCGAGACATCTGTCCACACCTTCCTTCTCTCCTCTGCTCCCTCCAGCCTCCCTCCCATTCCTGCCCTTTTCAAAGCAATTTGTGGGCAGCCTGGGTGCTCTGCTTTCAGGATGGCAGGCTGGATGCCTGGTGTGGGGTGTCTGTGTGAGTGGGTGGCTGGATGAGAGCTGCAGCCGCAAAGAGCTGATTCCTGGTCACCTGAAGAAAAGGAAACAAGTGCCCCTCGCCCTTGGGAGGAAGGAAAAGACGTGGGACCAAGACCCTTGTTAATGAGAAAGAACCTGCTAGGAGGAAATGTGGAAACGGACAGATGTGTACAAGATTCCAGGAAGGGTTTCTCACCTCCCCTACTTGCCCCCAGCCCCATTCCCACCCCGAAGACCCAGGTGGCTGTGAGTAACCAGATAATCAGATCATGGAGACCCAGGTACCCAGGGCAGGCAGCGGGTCCTTTAGGACCCACACTAAGGGTGGGCATTCTGTTTGCAAAGAGAGCCGCTCAAGAGTAGGTCGTGAAGCCCCGGTGGGGGGGGTGGGGCACTCAGGCATCTGATTTCCCCTCCCTCGTAAGTCCCAGATCTCCTTAAATAGAGGTTTCTAAAGATTCCTGCATTCTGACTTCAGCGAGATGGAGAAAACCTCGGGTGGCCACATCCAACATTACCACCGCCAGCACTCGGGGTGCCTCAGGGACCCCCGAGCCCTGGGGTGCGTCCGGGGGGCGCACGGAAAGCCTGCTCGGCCCGGCCGGCTGGCGGTGCCGGCCCTGGGCGCGGCGGCGGGACGGCGGGCGGAGGCCGGCCCGGGGCGGGTGCCCACCGCGCAGGCCGGGCGGGGTGGGCCGGGGAGTGGGGGGGAGGAGGAGAAGGAGGGGGGAGGGGGGAGGGGGGAGGAGGCGGCGCCTAGAAAAGGAGGCGCGGGCCGGGAAGGTGCGGAGAGGGCCGGCGACGGAGCACGGAGGCGAGGCCAGGCGGGCGCGCGGCGGGGCGGGCGGGGGCGCAGGCGGCGGCGGCGCGCACCGAGCGGCCGGGTGGCGGCGGGGAGCCGGGGAGCCGGGGAACCGGGGCGCGGGGGGCTGGGGGGACGCCGGGCCTGACGCGCCGCCGCTCGGCTCTGCCCGCGGGTCCCGGGCGCGCAGTCCTCGGCCCGCCGCCCGGCCCGGGCCCCGGAGCGCGGTGGAGGAGCCCCCCCCGAGGAGCCGGGGGCCCGCGCCCCCCAGACATGGTGGGCCACCTGCATCTGCAGGGCATGGAGGAGAGCCTCAAGGAGAAGAGCCGGGAGGGCTTGCTGGACAGCCCCGACTCCGGGCTGCCCCCCAGCCCCAGCCCCAGCCCGCCCTTCTACTCGCTGGCGCCCGGCATCCTCGACGCCCGCGCGGGGGGCGCCGGCGCCACCTCGGAGCCCCCCGGACCCGGCGAGGCCAGAGCGGTAAGCGCGCGCCTTCGCTCAGAACCCGGGTCGGGACCAGCGAGGGGCGAGGGGCCGCTCTCGCCGCGCCCCCAGACGCGGTGCCTCGGAAGCCGGGACGGGGTTCCCCACCCCCCCGCGTCCAGAAGGGGGCCCGGTGACAGCGGTGCTCCGCGGGCGGGCCCGGGCCCGGAGGTGGAGGTGGTCCGGCCTGACCCCTGGACCCGGAGACCTCTCCCTGGCGGTGGGCCTCTCTACGGAGCGATCCGTCTTGCTGTCAGCCCTGAAGGGCTAGGGGGTGAGGGGACACGCCCGGAATTCCCAAAGAAGTTGGCTCCCGGCTGGGTGGGCTTGAACCCCAGGTCGGAGCATGTTGGTGACATCCGTAGCCAGGGCCCTTCTGCTCCTGACCCAGGTCCCTGTTTACTATTCCCAGGGCTACCAGCCTGAAAGCCTTTTTTAAAAACAAAAAAACAAAAAAACAAAACAAAAAACAAACCCAGACAGTAACCCTTCCTTCTCTGGATGTTGAGGGATGTTGACGTGGAGCTGAGGCGTGCCTGGGGGAGGCTGGAACCCCAGGGCAGGAGACTCAACAGTTTTCTCTGCCGCCCGAACTTAGTGGGGCCTTCAGGTGGATTTGGGTGGGCACCCAGCTTGGCGGCTGGACCGAGCCAGAGTGGCCCCAGGCCGGTCGGAGCAAAGTGGGTGGGATCCAGCACCTTCCTGACTTGAGAAATGACAAGATGAAATTGGGAGGTCGCTAACGATCCCAGTGGCATTCCCCCCCCCCATTCTTGCCTGCTCTCTGCACGTCTTAACATCTTTTCTGCCAAGTGTATGTGCTGGCCCAGCTCCAGCCCGACTCCGCTTTCCTGGGGCCCCAGCGATGCTCACCCGGCACCTCACAGGACACAAAATGCCTCCCCCCAGCTGAAAATCCTCCCAACAGCAGGAGGAACGCTTGCCTTGCCTCAAGCCTCACGACATGAGTTTCACTTGGGCCTCCCTTGCTCCTCAGTCCGGTGAGTCCCAAACTTGTCTGGGCCTTGGCATCTCCCGGAGATTTCTTTGAACAGTACCCATGCCCACCTCCCAGCAGACATCCACGTTTTGTTGGTAAAGACTGTGTGACCTGAGCGCCAGGATTTTTAAAACCTCCCTAGATGATCTGATGTGCAGCCCAGTTTGGGAACTATTATCTTAGACCAAAATCACACAGTGAATTTGAGCATTGGGCTGGGGGTGTGGGGGGGGCGGAGCATTGAGGACTTGTAGGGGTGACAGAGGCTGTTTGCAGGAGAATCAATCCTGCGGTATGAATGCACCAGCTTTCCTGCAAGAGGGGCTCGGACTTGGCACGGCTGCTTGGGGGGTATTTGTGCTGTGCATGTGGGGAGTAAATCCGGTGTCCAACGGGACAGGGCTTAGAAAGGGACAGGGAGCCAGTTCCTTCCCCTTTAGTCTTTGGATGACCCAGAGTCCTCCTTAAAGAGGGTTTTCTGGAAGCTTTCTCTGCCAGCCAGGCCAGCCAGGCCAGCCAGGGGCAGCCATAAGAACTGTGTGCCTGGCTTCCTTGTCTTGGCTGTTCTGGTTGATTTTATTTTTTTTTCCCCTTCCCTGCTAACTAGGGAACTGTGCTGTCCCTGATCTTTTAATTTGGCTTGAAGGCAAAACCTGGGGCTATTTCCGCCCAGGTGATTCTCTGGGGCGTTTAGATAGCCCTTCCCCCAGGCCAGAAACTCTCCTAACCCCTTGACCTACATCGGCTCCTTTGCTTTCCACAGTATCCCAATGAAGTAAGCACGCTTATTACCCCATTTTCCAGAGGGCCAAGTGAAGCAGGGGTTAGCGACTTACCCAAGGTCACTCTGTTGTTGGTAAGTGGCCTTGCTGGGATGGAACCCAGGGAATATGGATCCTGAGTCTTTACGCTTAAACTTTCTATTATCCTGCCTTTCACTCTGTAGCTAATTAACTACCTTGTGTAGGTTTATTATTATTTTTTTCAATTCAAAAACAAAATGCCTGGGAACCTATGGGGTTTTGAGATGCTGCTTTTAATAAAAAGAGAGGAAATGGTTGCCATGGGCAACCTCTTCTCAGCCCCTGGGCCTGTAGCTGGGGCCCCGCCCACCTAACCCACAGGGCACCCCACCTCCTGGTGAACTCCCGACGTTTAACAGCACCCTGCTCACTGCTGACTCACCCAGCATGCTTTCCAGGTGCAGACTTAGGCAGGTTATCCGCCGCCCATCTCGCACGTCTCTGGGGAGACGGACAGGAACCCGTCCCGCATCTTGGAGCCGATGGTGTCAAATGCCCAAGCGGAGGCTGGTGGCCTGTGGGACCCGGTTTCCTCTGGCGTCCCCTTTGGTGCCATGCGCCAGACCATATGGGTCTGGGTGTCAGCCTGGTTTGCACGGGCTGGTCTGACACCCGGTTCCCGGCCCTGGGGGAACCGCAGGGGGGGCGAGCTGCGAGTGCTGTCCCCAGTCCCTAGCTGGTGAAGTCCTCACCAGCTTGTGCCCCTGCTCAGTATGCTGGGCATGAATGTTAAATTTGCTCACGCTTCATTTCATCACCGAGGTCCCGTTCCCCACCCCTCGCTTTGTGTCAGGAGGCTCACTCATGGGCTGCACAATGCCCCATTGACGCTGGGTGTCTGGCTGGCGGCAAGACTGCCTCCGCCCAAGCGGGCAGAGGCACTGGGGCCAGGCTGGGTGTGAACGCGCCTCCCCACCCCGCCTTCACCGTGGGTTTTCCTTGCTCACTCGTTGGAGCAAAGAGAGTCACGTTCCTGGTGATTCCCAAGTCAAATGACGAGGTCGGAACCAGTCATTCGTCCCACCAGTACTTACTGGGCACCTACTGTGCGCTGTGCACTGTTTTGGACGGCGGGCCACATAGCACTGAACAAGATGTGCAGGGTCCCCGCCCTCATGGAACTGGTGTTCTAGTGGGGGAGACAGAGGTCACCAACTTAGATGGGACACCATGCCAGGTGGCTTGAGAAGTGTTCTTAAAAGGTTGGGTAAGGATGCGATGCCGTAGCGGGGTGGTGGGGAAAGTGGTGGTTAACAGAAACCAGGACGAAGTGAGCGCGTGGACGTGATGGCTCTAGGACTAAAGTGTGTGACAGTCCAAGAGGACGGCAAGTGCAAAGGTCCTGAGGTGGGAGCAAGATAGGTGTGTTCGAGGAGCCGAGAGGAGGCCGACAGAGGCCAGAGCGGGGACTTGTGGGCCAAGCTGAGGCCAGAAAGTAAAATTCCCTCTGGTCTTTTAAACATGTACTTGTGACTATTTTATTTTTATCTTTCAAAAGGCATCCTGAGCCCCCACAGCCCCTCGAGTTAGAGACTCAAGTCAGACTTGACTGAGAGAGGTGTCGTGAGGAATGGGGTCCGTGCGGGACTGGCCCCACGCGGGCGCCCTGCTCCCCTGCAGGACAGAGGGACAGCCAAGGCTGCCTGGGGGCCAGAAGGGCTCGCCTATCAGCTGCACTCCGCCCACAAACGAACCAGGCCAGGTGAGGGACACAGCGTGAGCAAGGCTTGCGCCATCCGTCCGTGCCGCCTGCGAGCTCCCAGGGCCGGGACCGCCCGCTCGAGGTCGAGCAGACCCCCGATGTCCGCCCTCCCGCCTCCCGGGCCTGCCCGGCCAAGCTGTGGGGACGGAGGGACGCTGTGGGGAGAGGGACAGGCTGCCTGTGAGGGAGAGGGGTGTGTGCAGCAGAGACCGCTAACAGGGATAGTTCGGGGAACTTAGGCCAGCCCCGTCTTAGGCCCTCAGGGAGGCCGCAGAAGGCACCGGGGGTCTCAGGCCATGCTCTCTGGGCGCGTGTCTGAGAGAATAGCCACCACTTGGGCGGGGGGGGGGAGATGTGGGCAGATCTGGAGTCTGTGGGGGTGACGGTCTGGGCTGGAACCCACTCAGATGTGGAGATGGGGTTCTCTTGCCCCGGGCTCTGTCCGTAGCCGGTGGCCTGGGCTCCGTCACACATGGCTTCTGTCACCCCATCCGGGCTCCCAGGACTGTTTCTATGTTGAATGGACTTCTGAGCAGCATGCCTGAGAATTTTCCTAAGGATGAGGTGCTGCTTCCCTGGACCCGGATTCTGGGAGGAGCCATGTGGGCCCGGTGTAGGGAGAACCAGCGGTGGGGAGTGAGAGGTCTGTGCCCCATCCTGGGAAATTTCCCGGGGCTGCCCAGCCCTTTGAGAACACCCATGGTCACGGCCGCCTCCTGGGAGCTGGGCTGTTGCCGCTCCCCCTCCCCGCCAGGAGTCCTGGATTTTCTCAGTCCTGTTTCTGGACCGTGAGGGTGATACCAAGGATCACAGAGGGAGGTAGGAATTTCGGGAGTTAGTGCCCGGAGTTGGGAAGGATGGAAGGATGGAAAGAGGAATGAATGCATGCATAAATGGACAGATGGGTAGATGGACGGATGGATAGATATGTATGAATGGACCGATGGATGGATGGACAGATGGATGAATGGACAGATGGATGGATGGACAAATGGGTGGATAGACAAATGGACAGGTGGATGGATGAATGGACAGACAGACTGAGGAGACAGAGGTCAGTCCCCATGGCCCCCTGGCAGGCTCATCGGTGTGTCCCTGACTAGTGAAGGTGTCTGAGCGAGCTCAGGTGGAAGAGAGCCAGGTGCGTCAGGCCAAGGTGGGAGGAGCCCGTTTGCAGAAAGGGAGGTTGGGAGGAGGGACGGGAGAAGAGCCAGAAACACGGACGCCTCCATTCAGCCCTTGTGTGCTTGACCCTGGATGAATTGGCCTCCAGCAAAGTCTCGGTGGTGGGCTCACCTGTCTGAGAAGCTCCAGTTGTATCTTTCGAGTGGAAAGGAGACAAAGAGGCCCGCCCCCTCCCAGGTGCTCTGGAGAGGGGCCAGCGAGCAGGAACCACCTTCCTGGGAAAACCGGCCTTCATTGGCTGGCAGGACCTCGCAGGTGCCCGCCCGAGCTCCCTGGGGCTGTGCAGCCAAGTGATGAAATGGGGGCTTAGAACAACAGACATGCCTTCTCTCAGTTCTGGAGCCAGGAGTCTGAAGTCAAGGCCTCAGGAGGGCCATGCTCCCTCCAAAGGCTCCAGGGGGGGATCTATCCCGTGTGTCTGTTCTGGCTTCTGGGGGTGGCTGGCAATCCTTGGGGTCAGCCTCTGCCCCATCCTCGTGTGGCCGTCTTCCCTGCATGTGTCCCACAGTTTCCCCGCTTATAAGGACACCAGTCAGTGGATGTAGGGCCCACTCGTACCCAGTAGGACCTCATATTTGCAAAGACCCTATTTCCCAGGCCAACCTGCCACCCACCGTCCGGCTGGCTTGGGTCTATCTGGCCGCCTGTCACAAGGAGCAGGCTGGTCCTTGAGCCCTTGCCTCCAAGCTGATGTTGGTGTTTGCTTAGTTTTCCTGCTTTGGGTGTCAGACCTCGGGCCTGTGGGGTGAGTGCTGGGCCCGTGACGCTTTGTGGCTCTCCAGGGAGACTCCGTGCGGGGACTCCTGGGCTCCCCCCGCCAGGCCTGTTCAGCTCCACGGTGGTGCCATGTTGGGGGAGGACAGTGAGCCTAAGGAACCCCCTCCCCACTGCTCTGGGATTTGTCCCATGGCCCCAGGCCCTATCGTAAGAAGAGTGGGAACTCTTGAATGTCTCCTTCTTGGATCACTTTCCTCATGGGTGAAGGTCACAGTCAACAAATCCCAAATGCACACCGAAGATAATCCACTTTAATTTGGATAGCCGCAAAAGCTGTCGCCGGCTGCCAAGGTCAGTGACCTGGAGGAAAGGCCATTCTAGCCGTTGCAGAGGTTCCACGTGGCTTTGGTGAGGACACCTCTCCACCGAGTCAGTGGAGGGGGCGTCTCCCTAGCGGTCTCTCTCTTTCTGCAGGAGCAGCAGGGGGCTCTGGACCCCCCTCCTGTCACACGCCCTCCATGGTTGGGGCTGGTTGCTCCCTGCCGGAACGGAGAGCTCACGGCCCCCGTGTGTCCCCTGGGTTGGGCACAGACACCACTGGGCTGTCCCTCTGTGTCCCTGGAGGCCAGGCTGGGACCCCTGGGCAGGCTGGGCTGTCACCCCGAGACACGGAACTCTCACAACAGAGCAGTTACCTTCCTTTGCCGTCCTGTGGGCCGTGCCTGGTTCGGCCGCCAGGAGGGGGGGGCTCCGAAGCACCCCTGTGTGTTTGTACTTCCAGCCAGCGCCTATTTATCCTCACCCGGCGGCTCCTGGGAAGGCCCATGAATCACAGGCCGAGGCAGGTGGGGCCTCCGGACCCCGCTCCCTCTGGGGCCCGCCCTGGGCCCCCCACCTCACCCCCAGCCTGCCCAGGAGACCAGAGAGCCAGCCTGCTCCCCCAGACTATAACAGGGCCCTCCCAGCTGGGAGCCTCCATCTGGGGTGCAGAGGGCCTGGGGGTGGTCTCCGCTCGTCTGTGCGTGGGACTCGCTCGTTCCTCCCCTGCCCCTGCTTCCCAGAGCTGCAAGGGGATCCAAATCCCCCTAGGTCACTGGCCAGTCCCACGGGGTAGTCCTTACGAATGGCATGACCTTATCATATAGGTGGCTGGGCGGCTGCCGGCGTGTTCTCTTCAGGACGGACCAAGAATCCAGGCATCAGCGGGGGCGGGGGGGGGGGCTCCTGGGTGGCTGGGTGAGGGCGGAGGGCTGTCCCTGCTCCAGGTAGGCCCGTGGCCGGCGGAGCAGGTGCAGGGGCATTCGGGCCCCCGCCCCCGCTCCGGCGGCCCCCAGCCTGGTGACCCCCACCAGAACGTGACCCAGTCTTGGAGGAGCTCCTGTTCCAGGGCGGTTGGAAAGTCCTTCCAGGGCCAGTGCTGTGCTTTCTTGGCTGTGAGAGGTGCTTCCCTTGCCCGCTCTCCAGGCTGGCTGCGTTCCATGGGGCTGGCACTACCATTTTGATGTTAAAATAACCCTGCATCCAGAAAGACTCAGCTCTGAGCTTCCGGATGGGCCCGTGGCTGCCAGGGAGGCCGAGCACCGCGCGCCCGCCGCCGCCTTCCCCCTGCGCCTGTCCCTGGAGCCCCGCAGGGCTGTCCTGGGCCCTTGGCGGTGACTTCCGGAGCTGTCTCGCCACCCAGGCCCACTGGACGCCAGCCTGCGTCTGGGTTTTTGCTGGCTTCCCATATCTCTCGCACAGCACTTCCAGTTTGGGTAGGTTTTAGATGTTTTTCCACTGGGGCCCTTTGGAAAACGGTGCCCAGAGCTCCAGCTTCCCAGCCCGGCCTGTGAAGCGAGTCTTGTCTCCTCTCCTGGTAGCCAGTCAGGGAGCGGCTGCTCCCATGGGGCGCTCGGGGAGGTGCCAGAAGGTCTGGCAGTTTCTTTATCCTGGGTCAACCCCAGGGGATTGTGCCGCTCAGCTCTGCAACAGCACGGAAGGCTCTGCCCCTCAGAGCCGTCCTCCCTGCTCCCTAGCTTGGGAGTTATTCTTTCGGGAGGGGCGGGGAGAGCAGGGTGGGGTGATGAAAACCAGCATCAGGCTTCCTCTCTCTCTCTCCAGCCGTTCCACCGATCTGGACAGAAGAAACATCTCCAGAAACCTTAGTCCCCTCACATGCCTGCATCATTCTGTTTTCTTCTATAGCCAATGTCATGCCCTCTTGAACAAGAGGCACCCTGGAAGGCACTGTGCCTCATCCCACCCACACAGGGTCTGGCACACAGTAGGTGTTCAGCCCACAGCAGGTGCTCAGCAAACAGTAGGTGCTCGGCAAACATCAGGTGCTCTGCAAACACTTGTACACCTTTGGGGAAATGCCACCCTTTAGATAATGCCTTTGGGGAGAGAGCATTATTTTGATAAACATCAAATCGTGGAGTTTTATAGGTGGGGTCAGTTGGTGTAACCAGATGAGCCACGGAAGATGCCAGAAGTGCTTCAATCTGGTCACTGTCCTCCTACCCCTTTAAATTCAGTCTCCTGAAAGTGTGTGCTTGCTTCTGGAAGAGTTGTCTCAAAGCTCACAAGGGTGTGGGCTATGTGGCTTCGCTGCTCTCCAGGGAGGCCTCCCCTCCCTTGGACCTTCACAGGAAGGAGGCCTCCTGCTACAAGCCAGTTTGTATACAGGGCTTGCTCTGTGCCAGGCCCTGCCCCACACATTTGCAGGCTCTGTGGCCTGTCACCCACCCCGGAGGCCAGGAGGCTGCTGGCCAGAGGGGGGCTGCCCGCCCCGAGTCCTCCAGGGCATGGATGGCTTCCTAGTGCTGTTGGAACAGACCGCCCCATGGTGGCTTAAAGTGGCACGTATTTATTATCTTTATTATCTTACAGCTCCAAAAGTCAGAAATCTGAAGTGGGTCTTGCAGGCTAAAATCAAGGGTTTTTTATTTATTTATTTATTTATTTTATTTATTTGAGACAGAGAGAATGAGAGAGACAGAGAGCACATGAGAGGGGGGAGGGTCAGAGGGAGAAGCAGGCTCCCTGCCGAGCAGGGAGCCCGACGCAGGACTCGATCCCGGGACTCCAGGACCATGACCTGAGCCAAAGGCAGTCGCCTAACCAACTGAGCCACCCAGGCGCCCTAAAATCAAGGGTTTTGAAGACTGCGTTCCTCTGTGGAAGGTCGAGGGGAGAATCATGCCTTGTCTTTTTCACCTTCTAGAGGCTGCCTGCATCCCTTGGCTAGTGGCCCCTTCCCCCATCCTAAGGCAGCAGGGCAGTGTCTTCAATCTGACCGCAACCCCCTGCCTCCCTCGGATAAGGACGCCCATGAGCGATCGCGCCAGGCCGCCGGCTAGCCCAGGGTCCCCTCCCCATCTCAAGATCCCTAACCTAACCACATCACAGTCCCGGAGATTAGGGCACGCACATCTTTGGGGCATTATTCCACCTGCCGCACCCAGGAAGGAGACAGCAGTTGGCCCACATGCCAGCGAGATGTGGGGCCACCTTGAGGACAGCTACTGGGGGCTTTGGGGGACCTCCTCCTCCTTCTCCAAGCCTCCGATCCTTTCTCCCTGTGGCCCTTGGCTCTTGTTCTGGGGACGCTGTGCTTGGCTGGGGAGGGGCTGCCGGTGATCCTGTCTGTAGGCTGACCCCAGACAGGCTTGGGCCCGGCCCTGGGCTACCGAGTCGGTGGGGGCGTCTTTGCACGTGAGAGTTCTTGCCTCTCAACAGTGCAGGGGCCGTGAGGTGCCCAGCCCTGGGTTAGACAGCCCATCAGGTCCTGAACGTTACGGAGCTCCTGGTCTGGGGGTGACAGACACACAAAGGGGTCGCCGCACCGGACCAGGGGAGAAGGAACCAGAAGGACGTTCCCGGTGCAGGAAGCAGCATGAGCTGAGGCACAGAGGCAGCAGCAGTGTGGCCGAGGGCATGAGGGACACGTGGGCAGAGGCCAGTCCCACGTGTGCGAGAGGCAGCTGAGGAGTGGGAGTTGAGGGCATGGACTCTGGGACCAGACCCTAAGGTTCAAATCCTAGTTCTGCCTCTTCCTAGCTGTGTGGCCTCAGGCAAGTTACTTGGTCGCTCTGGGCCTCTGTTTCAGCATCTATAAAATGGGGAAGCTAATAGCAGCTCTCTCCGGTCGAATGAGTGAATGCGTGGAGAGTGCCCAGGCCAGTGCCTGGTGCCGTCAGAGCTCAAAAAGCATGGGCTGCTGGGATTTATCCTCATCCCGGTGAGGACCAGGAGGACCTGGGTGGGGAGGGGACAGGTCCAGGAAATCTCAGGTCGATGAACAGTCAGGTCTTGGTCTGCGTATGATTCCTCATCTTGTCCGATCCGGGGGGTGGGGGCTGGCCTGGAGGCTGAGCCCTTGCGCTTGTGTCTTAGGACCCTCCAGAAAACTGGGTAAAATGAATATCCTTTAGAACAGTATTGTCCAAGAGAACTTCGTGCGGTAGTGGGAATGTTCTAGATCCGCACCGATGGTAGAGAAACCACAACTTCACGCGGCTGCTGAGTCCTTCAAGTGCAGCCGGGGCGACTGGAATTTGTCATTTGTTCAGTGGTACTCAGGTTACACTGCGATCATCCCGTGCAGCTAGTGGCTACCGGCAGGGACAGGGCAGCCCGAGAGCAGCGTCCCCAGAGGTGGGGGCTGCAGGAGACGCGTGGAAAAACTTCCTCTGGATGGTAAGATGTAGGAGCGTGGTTTACAGGCAACCCCAGACTTCGGGGACAGGACGGTGTTGAAGGAAAAGGGAAGAGGAGTCCGTTCCGAAGACGAAGGGCATTGGGAGTGTGGGTGGCAAGTGGACACAGCAGGAGCTGAGGAGTGGGCAGTGACGGGGGGCGTCTGGGGGGCTGGGCCTCGTCTGTGTCCCACGGCCCCGTGCGTCTCAGCTGGTGGAGCGGGGTAGGCAGGGCTGGGGTCGGGGTGCTGTCTGGGGCTGAGGTGACCCCTCAGGGGCCTGATTGGGTGGCGTTCCAGGAAACGTGAAAGTGCAGGCCCTGTGATCTGTGGGGCCAGAGTTCACTCCACTCCACCCTTCAGATCACACCTCAAGGGTCACTTCCACAGGGAGGCCCTCCAGGATTCCCCGACGGTCAGTCCCCCCACAGCCCGCCCCAGCACCGGCCCAGTGACTACAGCCCTCACCGCAGTTGGAATTTTAGGCCTTGAGGGGTCCTGTGAAGACCAGCAGAGGATTCAGGCAGCAAGCCGCAGTCTGGATCCCAGGAGAGCACACAGGGGCTCTGTAAATGAATGGAATGGGAGGCCCACCGCCAGTCCCCTGAGCTCACTGAGCGCTCGCTGAGGGCACGTGGAGTCACAGCAGAGGCCGGCCGGGGGGTGGCCCCGCGTGGGACACCTGCTGTCAGACCGGCTAGTGACGCGAGGCGACCCTGCGTCACAAACATCCCCAGGCCGTGCTGTACTGAAAGCAGAGGTGTCTTTCTGGCTCTCACTCGGTGTTCGTTGTGGCTTGACCGGGACGTTGAGACCCGGGCCATCTGCCTTCCCGAGGAACCGAGGGTCTCAGGCTGGCGAAGAGCTCAGCGATGGGGGGACCTCACCCCGGCACGAGACACTGGGCCCGGCGGTGCCACGTGCCCCTCGCCCCCGGGGCCTGGGGGTGGGTTCCCGCCCCACGAGCGAAGGCAGAGCGCGGGCGCTCGCGGCCGATGGGCTGGTAGCCACCCTGGAGGTGAGACAGGAGGCAGGGCTCAGATGGAGCGGCTCCCGGTCCTTGCCCGGCTCAGGTGTCCCCACCTCCTGAGGACGTTTGTGCCGCTGTGTCCCTCCTCCCGGAGCGGGGGCCCTCTCGGCCGGCCTGAGACCCAGGCGTGCCCTCAGCCTCGGGTGGCACCAGGCAAGGTCAGGAGCCAAGGTGGTCTCAGTGCCCCGCAGGGCTCCCGACTACCTGCGTCACCACGGGGGCAGCCTGGGGGGCCTTGAGCTCGGGGTCCCAGGGCTCCAGGGCTCTGAGCCGGCTCCCGGGGCGTGCTGTGGGCTGGGGGTTGCAAGAAGAGGCCATTACCACAGCCTGGGAACTGGGGGGCAGGCTGGTGGGGGGGGACCCGAGGGCTCAGGGGGCTGTGCTGGGGGTGCTTCTTGATGGACCCCACGAAGCAGGCTTCCAGACCAAGCCAGGGCTGGAAGGATGTGGGGCGGCCTTCTTGTGCCCCGTGGGGAGCTGGGGCCACAGGGCCGAAGGGCTGTGTAACCCCATGTCTGTGGCTCTCCTTACAGCCCCCTGCCCGCCCCCCGAACTCCCCAGCGCTTGAGATGAGGCCCCGGATGCTGCCTGTGTTCTTTGGGGAGAGCATTGAGGTGCACCCAGAGCCCATGCACGAGATCCGGTGAGTGGGGCTGCAGGGCGGGTGGGGGTGCGGCAGGCGCTGGTCCCGACGCCCCATGGGGAAGGGGGGCCAGGCTGTGGGCCCAGCAGGCTCTCCATTCCCCCCAACCCCCGGGCAGCCCTCTGGTTGCTGCTCCCTGAGGAGGAAAAACCGAGGCTTGGCCAGCGATGAACTGATTCTAAGAGACGCTGACCCAAGGGGACCTTCTCTGTCTCTCTCCTGTGCTCCGGGTCTGCACCGGGCCATTTCCCCCCTGCCCTTCTTCCCAAATCTGGCTGATTTTATTTTAATCCAACCTTCCAGAAAGTTTGCACAATGATCAGCCCTCACACACCTCACGTAGCTCCCTCCCTCCTCCGGTCCTGCCGGATGTTTCGGTATCCGTGACCCAGCCCCGCACAGGCAGCTGGGGACCCCCTTTTCTGCTCAGGGCTTGGCAGGTGTCATGTGAACACAGAGTTTGCTCTGGGTTCCTGGGACTGTCGTGTCTCCTTTATCCACTGAGGAGTCCTTGACTGCACCCATATCAGGTGCGCTCCTGCGTGTGGGACAGCTTAGGTGCATCTGGACTTCTGGGCTAAGGTGACCCCACCAGGAGATTTCCTGCATTGGTTTGCCCTCCTCGGAGGGCTTCTGGGGATCAGGATTCCCGAAGGTGGAGTCCAGGGGCCACGGGTCTTGCCCATATATCCACAGGATCCTCAGGCATAGATCTGTCCACGTCAACCTGGGCCGGCCAGGGAGGCCGGCTGCGCCCCCCACCCCCCAGCTCAGGACGCGGTCCCAGGAGACAGATGCATCCGCTTGACCGTTCGTTCTTCCCAAAGAGCCCCCGTTATTTAAATGTGGACTAAGACGACCAGCCGCCCCCACATGGGTGCACAAGAGCTTGACTCTCGGGTCCTCCGATCCCCTTCACGAGCTGACCGTCTGTGGGGCTGCGATGGGGGACGAGGCAGGTACAATCCCCACCCTCCCGGGGCTTTTGCCTGCAGTTTGCTTTTTGGAGTCTGGAAGCAGAGCTCTGGGCCACTGAGCAGCTGCTCGCTCGTAAGGGGATCACGCACATGGGGGTGTCGAAGCTACTTTTTGGGGAAACTTACTTTGGTATAATTTCAAACTTAGAGCAAAGCGTCAGGGAGAGCACAAGGAAGCCCCGCGTCCCCGTTAAACAGATTCACTGCTTCTTTACATTTTGTCCTGTTTGCTTGAACATCTGCGCGCTCTCTCCTTCTTCGTAAACGAAACTTTTGTCTGAACCACTGGAGACAGGCAGTTGGTGGCATCCCGACCTCTAGCCCCTAATACTCTGGCGCCCCTCCCGAGAGCGGGGACATACATCCTCTCGTGTAGTGACACCACCACCCCCCCCCGCATCCCCACGGCACAGATTTCGTCCGCTGCCCCCACATGTCCTTTCACGGCAGATTTCTAGCCCGACTCTCCGCCCGACTCAGGATCCGCCCGAGTCACGGGCCGCGTCGAGTCCCACCTCTTTAGTGTCCAGCAAGCGGGCACGCTCCCTCTGCCGTTTGGCCCTGACACTTTGGGAGAGCCCAGGCCATTCTGTTCGGTGGTGCCCTGCCCACGTTCACGGAGCCCCGCCCCCCAGACGGCGCGGGGGGGGCAGCGGGCGGCCCCCATCCCGGGCTCACCCCGCCCCCCCCCGCCCCCCCCGCCCTCCCCAGCTGCAACTCGGAGGTCAAGTACGCCTCGGAGAAGCACTTCCGGGACAACGTCTTCTACGCGCCCGTGCCCACGGTCACGGCCTACAGCGAGACGATCGTGGCGGCGCCCAACTGCACGTGGCGCAACTACCGCAGCCAGCTGACGCTGGAGCCGCGGCCCCGGGCCCTGCACTTCTGCAGCACCACCATCATCTTCCCCAAGCACGCCAGGAACACTTTCCGGACCACCCTGCACTGCAGCCTGGGCCGGTCCAGCCGCTGGTTCACCTCCAGCGTGCACCTCCAGCTGTGCGGGCACCCCCGCCTCCTGGGGCCCGCGGCGGGGCTCTGACGGGGCGGGGCCGCCCCCCACCAGTGACCTTGGACTGGGGGGGCCCAAGGACGGAGTCCGCGGCTCCGCCTGGAGCCGGGGCAGGAGGGAGGTGGGGGAGGCCCGTCGCAGTGTGGCGGACTCCATAAACACGTCTCTTTTATTAGCTCGGAATCGGGGGAGGCCGCGCGGGCATGGCGCTCTGAAGATGCGGTGGGTGGTGGCCCGCCCCAGGCTCCTGGCCGGAGAGGGAAGCCGGGCGTCCGTGGCGCGCCCGTGGAGCCCAGAGCAGCCTTGGCCGGAGGGCTGCTGCAGCCCCTCCAGACCCCCGGCCACCCCGTCTGTCCCGGGCTGCCGGCCTGGCTCCCAGGCCCTGGGCCAGGGAAGGGGGGGTGCCACCCCAGACACCCACACTCCTGGGAAGAGCTGTCTCCAAAGTGGGTCCTTCACCGGCGCGTGGCTCGGCGAGTGGCCCAGGCTGAGCGACCGGGGCGCCGTTGAGCCGGGAGGCTGGGCACAGGCCAGCCGCTGAAGCCAGGGCTCGTGTTGGTGAAGACCTTGCCCGAGCGGCCCCCGTGTCCTGTGCCCCCAGGGACGCAGATTGAGGGCACAGCCCGCCTAAATGGAGGCCTGGGAGCTCTGCGGCCGGAGCCTCACCCCCAGGGCATCCCTGCCAACCTCTGTCCGCGCAACCCCAGCCGGAGCAAGACTCTCAGCCCGGAGCCTCCGTGCCAGGTGCCAAGGGGAGGCGTCGAAGCTCTCAGAACGTCCGCCGTCACTTGCGTGAGGGTCCGGGCTCAGCTGTCGGCTTAAAGAGATACTATGGGGGTTTCTGCACGTGGTGATGCCACACGGGCCGCAGGGCTCACCTGGCGTGTGATGCCGGGACGCGCCAGGGCCCAGGGACCACGGTCTGGTGCCCCAGGAGCCCCCAGTGTGGCCTGAACGGACCCGGCGGGTAGGGGGCTGCCCCGCCACTCCCTTGGTCACCCCCCACAATGGGGGTGAGAGAAGCAACTCCGAGCTCACGTCCAAGAGAGGCAGAGTGCCTGATATATTTTTATAGATCTACACAGACGGTGCATGTTCTCTCCACAGTCTGATTAACAAATAACTTAAGAACCTGACTGATCATCTTAATAAAATGTGCAAACCCAAAGAGGCTCCCCCTTCTGTGTTTCTGAGCCCCTCAGATCCCATGGGATGGGGGACAGGTTTTCATAGGCCCCTGTACTCTGTGACTATCCCTCTTCTTCCCACCCAGGCTTAGCTTCAGGGAACCCCGCCCCCCCCAGCCTCTCCTCTGCTCACAGGGAACAGGGAGGTGCTCAGAAGGCTCAGAACCCTGTACCCCACCCTCTTAGCCCCAGTGGGCACGGCTTCACCCAAGAGCTGGTGAATAAATGCAGAGACCCAGGCCCCACCATGGGATTCGGGTCTGGGGGTGGTTCCAAAGGATCCTGGGAATCTGCATTTTTTTTGGTACCCAAATGCTTTGTGCCCAGCCTCTCGGCCCCCTGCACTGATAGCCCCCCAACCCCTCCCCCGAGAAGGGTCCCAGCTGCCTCTGCAGAGAAGGTCGTCCCAACCCCTGTTACAACTTCTCTCCACCTCGTCCACGTCTTCGGAGCGGCCCCTGGGGCCCCGGGGTTGTGAGTGCTATTAGGGAGACGCTCGACAGCCACGGGACACTGTCCCCTGGGAATTGCAAAGTCAGACTGGAATTTGCCCCCCCGGGCCTCTGGAGTTGGTGGGCTGAGCAGTGGGGTGTGCTTTGACATAGAGGCTTTTTGCAGGGGACAGATCCCTCATTCGAGGGGGTGGGTTGCAGGAGTACAATGGGCAGGGTCATTTGTGGCCTCCTGATGCCGGGCCCTGAGCCTGCCGGTGTGTCAGATGGCATAATTGTAAAGCTGTCCTAGCTGACTCCTTCAGCACCCGGTATGCTCCCGATGCTGGAAGAAACACCCCATGTGGTTTCACTCTGGTCAGCCGTACCTGCTGAGATGGCGCACTCCTGTATCTCCATTTTACAGAGGAGTAAGGCACAGAGAGGTTAAGTAACTTGCCTGAGGTCGCACAGCGAGTGGGAGGCAGGGCCAGGATCGTACCCACTTGGCCACCTGCCTTTGATGGAGGATGGTCTCTAGCGGGGTGGGGCCAGGGGGTGAAAACCAGGAGGGTCAAGGACAGGCTTCGGTCACTTTGAGGAAGACTCCCGAGGCCTCTGTGGGCTGTGTGGACAAGCCTTAGGGACCCTGAGAACCCAGCCCGTTTAGAGATGGGATTCTGTGTGGACATGCGTGCTGGGGGTCGCATCATTTGTACCTAATCAGTCCAACTGCACGAGGTCCATTTCAACCACGACCTTGATCTCCTCCCACTTGGAGGAAGAATGGGTTGGGCTTCTGGACCTGTGCAGTTATGATGCGATGAATCCAGCGACCTTGGGGGTGCCCCTGGGGCCGCCCTTCAAGAAGGAACTTCCGAGGTGCACAGGTAGCTGACAGCCTCCAGCTGCAGCTTTCTGGCCCCTGCCTGGGCCCCCCAGCATGAGTCCTCGCCCTCGGGGGGCTGAGACGATGTCTTTCCCTTCCCTTTCCGGGCGTCACCTCCATCCCAGCCAGGTCTCCCAGACAGAGAGCACAGCAAGTTGGAGTCCCTGACTGCTCCCTGTCTCCAGGGGGCTGTGTGAGGCCCAGCCTGGGAGGAGGAGAAAGTGGGGAGCAAGGGCAGCTGCCCAGAAGTCCCCCAAGCACACCCCGGTTTTCCTGGGAACCCAGAAGACCTGGAGACCAAGCAGAAGAGATGCCAGATTCATCTAGATCCTTGGGATTTCCACCCCCCAAATAAAGAGACCGGAGCGCAGTGCCCCTGCGCCCAGGCTCAGGCTGCGACCTTCCTGGCCCTGCTCACGTCCCGGACCTAGACGCACTAGGAAGCCCCCGGGGGGCAGATGTCACTCACGCAGTCCCCCGGCGCAGGAGACCACACTGGGGACAGGCCCCGTGGCTGGAAAAAGGGCACGTCATTAACATCTCTAAGCATCTGCCAGATGGGCACTCGCTCTCGCCTCCCAGGCTGTGGGAGGTGAGAATTGGCGCTTGTCGAGCCTCTGCTGCAGCTGACCCGGCCGGGAGGCTTCCTGGGGGCAGGGCAGGGCCTCCTTCACCCGCGCCCGGGCAGAAGCCCCTCACGCGGGCCCGCTCTGGCCCCAAACACCCCTGCTGACCCTCTGCTGCGGTCACTCCTGCCGTCTCCGGGTTCACACCCACGAGCCTCGAATCAAACTCAGCAGCCCCCTCCCCCCACACAGGTGTCCCCATCCTCTGGACGCAGTCCTGTCCCCTCCTCCCCAGAGTGGCAGTGACAAGAGCAGCTAGTGAGGCCCCGGAGCACTCGCTCCATCTGCAGGCCGCCTGGCCCCTTCATCCTCACGGGGACCCTGGGAGGTCGCTGGGGAGAAGTCCTAGTGCGGAAGTGGGACCCGGCCGCTGGTCTGTCACACGGCCACCAAGCCCCCGGGCTCCCCGGAGGATCCATCCACACGATGGCCCTCCTTAGCCTTCTCGAGGACAGGGTGGCCAGGGAGCCCTCCCCCCAGCAGCTGGCCATCCCTTTACTCCCCAGACATGCAAATCAGAGCCCCTTGCATTTTCTATCAAACCCTCTTTGTCCGTTCCTTGCCTCGTGGCCCTGTCTGAGTCCCGCACAGGTGAGGGAACAGGGTCTCTGCAAGAGAACAACAATGACCACACCATCCTCTTTTACAGAGGCGGTGACTGAGGCACAGAGGGTTCAAATGGCTGGCTCAGGGTCACACAGCCGTTAAGTGGCTGGTGAGGGTGGAGCCCTTGCCTGCCCCGACCCACTCCCCGGGCAAGGGGGGGCTCTGTCCTGCCCTTCTCTGCTGTGCCACCCCCATCCTGGCCCCCCACTGGTCTCAGAGGCTTCTCTCTCAATCCATCCAACACGCTTGCAAGCCCATGTCACCCCAATTTCAGAAAACCAGCAAATTACCTTGTTGGGCCCCCACATTGACTTGCATGTGGCCACCTTGGGCTCCCAAATGTCCCTGTCTGGTCTCCCCTCCCAGCCTTGGCCCACACAGGCTCCCTCCATTCAGACCATCCTCCCCTCCCCTGCCCTCCCAAGAGCTACCACCTCCAGGAAGCCACCCTGACTGCTCCAGTTCGGTTATCACAGTGTCTGCGTCCCCCAGCCCCAAGAGGGCTTGATCTGAGCCAAGCCCAGTGCCTTGGGGACCGGTCTGTCCCTGCCCTCCCTGTGGGCGATGGCTCTCTAGGCTGGGCCTCCTCCTACCACATGAGCCCCGACCGGAGACCTCCGGCCAGACAGAGGGAGGAGCCAGGTTCTCAGCCAGGGTCGAGCTCCGACCTTGGGCACCCACCCCCGCCACCGTCCTGAGGGCTGCAGACCGCCCCATCAGAAACACTGGGCTGTTTGCTGAGAACACAGATTCTCAGGCTGAATCCTAGACCTACAGATTCACATTCATATTCTCTAGTCCGGGCCCAAGAATGTGCATTTAGCCAACTTCCCAATGTCCCAAGACACGCGGACCTTTGCCAACCACTGTCCTTCACTTTACAGATCATATGCTGGTTTCCTATTAGATCAGCTCCTCACAGAGTCCGTTCAACCCAACACTGTCGCCCGGGGAGCTCAGTCAGCAACAGGGCAGGAGGGAAAAACAAGAGCTCTGTCCTTGAGGGGTTCTGTCTGATTCGGGACACGGGTAGCTCACAGTGTGTTATCAGAGACCCGGAGGGGAAAGAAGATGGGGAGGTAGGAGATCTTAGAAGAGGCACAGTCCCAGCTGGGTTTTGAAGTGTGTGTAGGAGTTTTCCGGGGAGATGAGGGTCCAGGGAACAGCATAGGCCTCCGTCTCAAAGATGGAACAGTGAGAAAAGCAAACAAGACTGGGGTGGAATGAACTCTTCGGGGGTTGAGGACTGGTTGATCGAGGGTGGACGACAGGGTGGCCATGAGCTCTCCCTACACCCCTGTGTTGGGTCAGGGCCACTGGCCCGCAGAGGAAGACGGACAGAGCTGCTAGATGGTGTTGGCTCTGAGGCCACAGAGACGGGCTGGCGGAGAGGACCATGCGCCCCCCCTCCCAGATCACTCTGGTCTAACTGCAGCTGAGGGAGGTGCCACAGGATCCTGGGTGGCACCAGCATGTGTGGCCCAACCCTGGTGGCTGGTGTGGCCAACACGGGCTGACCCATCCTGGATTCCACATGGGGGCTGGCCTACGCCCCAAGTGGAGGAGGGAGGCCCTAGCCAGGACAGGACCCTTTGGTGGCCCGACACTGCCACCTGCCTGCCGGCCTCAATACTACAGCCCAGGTGCCCGGCTGAACCCTGTGGGGGATGCACGAGGCCCACGGCCACTCACAATGTCCCCAAGGCTCCATAGAACGTCACCACCAGGCCAGGCTCCAGGCTTCTCTGCTCATCTCGCCTCATGCCACAGGCTGGCAGGAGAAACTTAGGGTGATACAGAGTGTCAGGGAGGCTGGGCAGAGTCCCTGGAGGACTTGGGCCCCTCCTCCAGCCCCACTCCTGGGGCCTCCCAGATACACACCCTGGGGAGGTGGGGTGCCGGCCAGCCGGGGGAACTGGGCAGCAGCAGTGTGGAGCTTGGGCAGGGGATGGCAATTTCTGCCTCCAGGGGACCCTGGTTCTCTCTCCTCTGCCCACTCGAATCCCATGGGGTCTCTACAGTGCTGAGCGTAAGGCTGGGGTCTGGTGAGGGGCAGGAGCGCCCTGGACCCGCGGCCACCCTCGCTGGCGACACCTCATCGGAGCCTTGCCCGGCGGTTTCAGAACTGAATAAATGCTATCCCCTTGGCCAGACACATCGGCCTGTTGGCAAGCTGGCTGGGCCAGGCTGGGCTCCTCTCTGGGTATTTGGGGGTGTCTGTCCCTGGGGGGGCCAAGGGGCCAGCACCCCTGGGCCAAGAGACTGAGGGACAGGGGCAGGGAGGATTCCAGGACCATGACGCCCAGGCTTAGCAGGATGCACAGAAAGAGCCTACCCTGTGGAAGATTTTGGGAGCTTCACTTTTAGTCCTAGACCCCCGTGAGGGGCAGAGAGCCCACCTCCCGAACACCTCAGAGCTCCCAAGGGTCCCAGAGACCCAGGGCCGCCCCCAAGAGCAGACCCCGGACTGGGCATGGCAGCCGGCGGCCTTCCAGCCGTGTGCCTCCCTGGCTGCCGGCTGTCCACACGTCGGGCAGGCTCTCTGCAGACGGGACTCTGCAGACAGAGCCCGAAAGGGACACAAGTCGGTGGCCCCTCAGCCCACAAGGGGGGCCGACCCTGGCTCTGCCGGGCTGCAGGTTCTCAGACTTCTGCTTGAGAAGGGGGTGGGCACGAGGTCCACATTCGGGCCGGTGACGCGTGGCGGTGGCTGATAGGTGGCATTTGGCTCTTGGCTGCAGGGGGCCCTGAGGCCAGGCCAGAGCGGCGGCGGGGGGGGGGGGGAGGGAGGAGCCCTTGCGGGTGAACAGGCAGCGGGCACCCCCCGAGGGCCCACCGCACACACCCGCACACGTGCAGAGCGGGCAGACAGCATGGTGGGCAGTGAGACCTCCCCAACGCCCTTCCAGAATCAGGCACCCAGCCCGGCAGTGCGGGCTGGGATTTGCCCCAGGGACCCAGGACTGGGTGAGAGTCTGGAGGACACGGCACGGGCCAGGGTGGCAGACGAGGTGGCCGCAGGGGGGTAAGGAGCAGGCGAGGGCCAACAGCCTCTGTCCGTGGCCTCACAGCCGGGCCTCGCTCGTCAGGAA
This sequence comes from Leptonychotes weddellii, assembly GCF_054177405.1. Lineage (NCBI taxonomy): Eukaryota > Metazoa > Chordata > Mammalia > Carnivora > Phocidae > Leptonychotes > Leptonychotes weddellii. The sequence goes on from NC_138381.1 coordinate 77,204,065, forward strand.
CACGGGAGGCGAAGCGCGGGGCGCCTTTCGGGGACACCTTCTGCCAAAGCTGCAAGCGGCCGCAGCTTGGTGGCTGTTTCAAGACCTGGGCAGGTGAGGCTTGTTCTCCCTTCTGCCTCGCATTCAAAGAAAGCGGTGACGGCCGAGGGTCTGTTTCTGAGCACGACGTTGGCAGGAATGGAATGAAAAGTACTCAGCGGTGACGAACTGACAGTGACCATCTTGAACACGACTGCGGTGCTCTCTCCGTGGGTGTGGGGGCGGGAACCCCCCCAGGTGTGCATGTCGGGTGCCCCAGCAAGGTGTGCAGACTCGATACCGTCCGCTCACAGGTATGAATGTCCGACGCTCTCAGCACGTGTGCGACTGTTCGAACCCCTCATGGTGACATTCTTACCGTGGATGGAAATACTCACCTGCAGAGGGGACGCGTCTGGTGCGCTGCGGGGGGTGTTTCCTTGCCCCTCCAGGGTCACATTCCCGCTGTCCCCCGAGGCCCCAGGCACCCGCCCTCCTGGCTGCCCAGGCCGAGGGAGAGAAGCAGCCTTTGTAACTTGAGTATAATTTGCTTTTTAATGAGAACAACGTGTGTAAATGACAGAATGCCACCGCCGTACGCAGATGGCGGCCACAGAATACCCATCAAATTCATTCTGCCCAAGGAAGGGGGAGAGGATGCAGGGGCGCTCACCCCCCGCCCCCCTCAGTCCTGCGGACGATGGGGTCACTGGCTGGCGGCCTGCACACGCCTCTTGAACGGGAAGCAGAGATCGAAAGCACAGCAGCAATAATACTGGGTAAAGTCCTTCCTTGCGTAAAACATCTGAATTAATTCATTGAAGGTATCAAAAATATACCCTGTAAACCAATACATCATTTACACCTGCCTTTCCTTCCCACCGCTGCGGCAACGCTGTGTGAGACAAACAGTCCAGTTCCTTGGAGCGTCCGCTCGCCCCAGACCGCACCTGGCCCTTTCGCCCGCCCATCCGGCCCAGCTGGGTCTCCCGCGGTCTCGCTGACCGGGGCAGTCCGTGGAGACCGGGACGAGGGCGCTGGGGGCTGGACAGGGCCCGTGTCCGTCTGTCCAGAGCGAGAAGCGGAATGGGGACGGAGGGAGGGTGCGGGGGCTGCTAGCTCAGTTTAGACTTTGGTTCCAAATGTGTTAAGGGGGGAGGCAGTGGCGTGGGAGGTGCGTGGTCATCCTGCTTTGGGTCCCTGGCCGCCCCGGCTACGAGCGTGTGGCCACCACACGCTGCCGCGCCCCCTCCCCGGCCCCTCCCCTCCCGAGCACCAGGTAAACATCCCCTGAGTAAGGTCACTGCACAGGACCAGCCCGGGGCGGGAGTCGTAGTTAAGGCTTTAGACAGGCAAGGATGCCGGCTCTGGACGGACGGACTGACGGGTGCGCAGGCAGACTCAGGGGCTCCTTCCTCAGTGGGGGGAGTCGGCGGCTGCCCCGCTCCTTGCCCGGCTGCTCTGGCCACTCGCTGGGCCCCGGCGCCGCCCCCCACCCCGTTCTGACAGTCACTCGCTGTCGGAGAGCGTCTCATACTGCGAGCACAGCAGCGGCTTGGGCTCCTCGTCCCAGGCATGGTGGGGGCCGGCAAGGGGCCCGCTGCCCGCGGGGAGGCCAGGTGGGGGTGGGGAGGCCATGACACCCGCCTGCAGCCGCATGATCAGGGGGTTGTAGGGAAATGGCGTGGAACCTGCCGGAATGACCCGGAGAGACTGTTAGGAGGCCCCCGTGAGCTGGGGACCCCCCGATGGGCCCACCCATCTACCACCCTGGGGACTGGGCCTTGGGCCCCCCACCCCGGTCTGGCCACTGTCCCAACCCCTCCTAACTCCTGCGAAGTTCCTCAAAATTGCTCATCTCTCCTCACCGATATCGTGCCCTGGCCACCTGGGGCCTAGGCCAGTGGGGGCCTCTTGGCCATTTCTGCCCTTGCCCCTTGGCCCAGGGCTCTCCTGAACCTACATCAGATCAGGCATGTTCCCACTTACAACCCTCCGGTGGCTCCTCGCGCTCACCAAGAAAACCTGGCTCCCTGCGACCCGCCAAGCCTGTGGGATCAGCCCCCTCTTCACTTCCTGAACCCTCCCCTTCTTCTCTGGTCAGGGCCAGAGGCCAGCTTCCCTGGACAGCCCTAAGCACACCCTTTCTCTCCACCTGGGCCCTTCAGCCATTTTCTTAGAAGAGGCCAGACCACGAACTCTGCACACAGTAGGTGCTCGGGCACCCCACCCCCCTCGACTCCTGATGACCCGTGCATCCGGTGGGCTGACACCCAGCGGGCCCACGCACTCCCCACTCCCCGATGCCCACCTGCGGACGAAGGCCGGTCCTCCCACACGCGGTTGGTGAGTGGGGTCCGGCGGTTACAGTCCCCCTCCGAGTGCACTGAGGAGACCGAGGGTGGCCGGTCCCCAGACGCCAGGCCTGGGGCCGGGGACTTGGCTTTTCGGCTGCTCGGTCTGCCAGAGACTTTGGCCTTCCCGCCACCACCTGCAGGGGGACACACAGGAAAGGGCCACGTTGGACTGTGAAGGAGAGACAACACTCACATGGTGAGGGTGGGGGCGGGTGAGGCCCTGGCTGCTTGCCTCTCGGGTCCCCACGGACGGGGAGGACAGCAGCTCGGCCCTGCCGGGATGCCGAGGAGATCGACCAGATGGACAGATCCAGCCCTGGGCCCGAACCTAGAGGTGGGTTTCTACTAGGGGAGTGAGTTTAACTATTTTCAAAGGCCCCTCAGGCCGCCCTGAGGCCCACCTACCCACCCAGTGGCTGATACCCCGAGCATGAAGCCTCAGGCCTCTGGCTTGACCCTGACCATTGCCCCAGGACTGTGTCGGGGCTGGGAAGGCTGTAGGCCCTCTGCAGAGAAGCCGGGACCCCCGAGGCCAGGCCTGGGCCCCCGCTAAGTCCAGAAACTTCCTGGGACCAGACTGTCAGGTCAGACAAATGAGCCCGAGGTCTCCTTGCTCAGATATGCAGTCTTGATCAGGGACCTGGGGCAGAGGGGGAGCCGGCCCCTCTGCTTTCCCGACTCATCTGAGTTTGGGGCTAGCACACAGACATGGGCGTCCGCCCCATCAGGTCCCAGGCCAGCCAAGGTCACACACGATGGCCCCAGCAGATGTTGGACCCACGGGCCTGGCTGTCAGGAAGGGTCACCCTGATCCACACAGAGGTGAGTCCTTGCTCTAGCCTCATCTCCTCTAAGGAGACACAAAACGGGCCCGGACATGGGCATCCCGGGGACCTGTGTCCAGCAGGGGAGGAAGGCAGGGCAGGGCTCGGACAGCAGTGAGTGTTTTTAGAAAAGCAGCAGCTCCTCTGGACCTAGTGGGCAAGGGGAGGGCCGGGGCTGTGCCCGCCCAGATGGGGATTGGCCAACTCCAGACCCACGTCAAACACACACAAAAATAAAGTCACAAGCTCCAAAGCTGGAGGGGGTTGGTCAGAGGAACGCGGAGGCACAAGATTAAGGACACCGGGATGGGGACAGACGGGGCGGGTGGGACTGGAGGACCGAGGCGGGGGAGGCCTGCAGACCTGGCGAGGTGAGTGCGTGTTCGCTCCGTCCGTCAGCAGCGGTTATGGGTATAGCAGCGGGCAGGCTGGCACTGGCATTCAGAGGGTTAAAAGCATTGGCGCTGAGCGGGGGCTCCTCCCACTGATCATATTTACCCATGAGCGCCTTTCTAATAATGGCCTCCAGCCCCATGTTGGTGCTGGCATGCTCCTGCACCGCCTGGCTTCTGCAGGTCATGAGGCCTGGGAGAGAGACACACACAGGGGCCAGGGGGCCGGAGGGACAACGGAGAGAGGGAGAGAGAAGCGGGGGGGGGGGGGGGGGGGGAGGAGAAGAGAGAATACACAGTGAGCACATTTTGGCAAAGCAACATGTTTCTCCATTTCTCTAACCCCCCTTATTTTCCTGCAGCTTGGTGATGAGGTGGGGGCCCCCCTCGGACTCAGGCCCTGGGGTTTGGGGGTTTGGGAGGCGAGATGACCACCCCCCAGTCTCTCTCCTACTCTGCCCTCTGGGAAATCAGAAGCCCCTTCGCCCCCGCTACCCCCCGAAATCCCAGCTGGGGCTGCTTCTCTTTTAAAATTCCAAGTGGCCTTGAAGAGGGAGTTGGGGAAGGTGTGTGCGCGCGCATGCGTGTATGTGTCGGGGGCGGAAGTCAGAGGGGGACGCCCTGTTTGGGGAGACACAGCTGGGAAACCAGGTCAAGCCAGAGCTTGGTACTGGGTGTGGGGGGTCCACCCTGGGTCCCCGGGGCTGGTGGGGGCTGAGGAAGAGACTCTGGGAGGGAAGGTGACCCCCTCGAGGTCTGGGACCCTCAGTGCCCACAACCCCCCCTGCCCCCCAGCCCCCCACCCCACGCTGGGCCTAACTCTCCTCCCCCAGCCTCTCCCCTGCCTGCCCGGGAGCCACGAGGAGAGAGAGGTGCAGAGACGGACGGTGAGGTGGGGGTCGTAGCCATGCAGTTACTGTGCGTGCGGGGGACAGGGCAGAGCTAGAGACACTTGCATGACCGCCCCCAGCCCGGCCACCTCGTCACGAAGTGGTCCAGTCAACAAACTGGTCCCCGCCAGACCCCTGCAGACACCCGCTATGTTGTAGCCACGTGAATCCGGCCTTTTTCATTCACCAGATGTTCTGTCCCTTTCTTGTTTTCTTGGGGATCGTTCTGGGGACTTCCACAAACCCCGGGGATGTATCTCTTCTCCACATTTTTGCTAAACCAGACCTTGCCCATGAAGCTCAAACCCCCTCTGCCTAGTTGTCCTCGGGCAATGTCTGCATGGATTTTAAAACTGGCACTCCGGCCAAGGGTATGGAAAGCAGGCGGCCGGCGGGCGGGGCTTTCTGCCCCCCACCTCGTCCGTGAACTACATGGACTCTTGGCCGCTTTGAGAATCACGCTTCAGGCAACCATTTGCTCCCTGCATTTTGTTTTTCTTTTCTTCCTTTTAGCTCCAAACTTGGTCACAGCCGGGGACACACTCTCTCCACCTTTTTAGCTGTGTCTTGGCCACATTTCATCGGCACTTCAAAAAAATAAATAAAAGGAGGTAAAAAAAAGTATTTGTGATCCTCCACGCTAAGAAAACAGTGCAGAGTGGAAAAGATGATGTGACGGGTACAGGCCGCGGTGGTTTCTTGGTAGATCGGCATCTAGCGATCCCAGATGTTCCTGAGCCTTCCACCCAAGGTCACGGGTGCGCGATCGGATGGTGCCGGGCAGGAAGGAAGCTTGACCACCTCCGGTTACAGAGGCAAAGTCTGACGGGGGGCTGAGCAGCAGAGACCGCGGCCTGTGGACACTCTGTGTGCGTGCTAAACTGCTTACAGAGAAGTCGAATAGGATGCACATGGACGTCTCAGCACAGATCTTCATCGCAGCGCTGCATGAATTTCTACGGACCTATGTGCCTATGTGTCCACTGCCTGTGTCAAGAACTGCAAAGTTCCGGAAACTTTCATTTCTAACCATCTCATTGGTTCGACCAAATTGTCTCCTCCCTGTTGTCCGAGGCTCAGCGATGGCCCCTGGATCTAGTCTCTGGGTAGACAGGCGAGCACCAGTTGAGACCCCCACTTGGAGGCCCTGATGACCCTTTGATAAAATCCAATGGTCTTTTGCTCACCACGTTCCCAGGGCTCGAGGCCCCTCTGATGGCCCCCGGGAAGGCTAGCCCATCTGCCCTCAGCTCCGCTGGCCTCAGACACCCCACTGAAGGCCCAGGGCACAGAGCACACAGCCCTGCAAACGACCCCGGGACCCCCCGGACAGGGTCTGCCCACGGAGGCGCCAGTCCCAGCTCTGCTCTGTGCTGTCTCTTCGCGCCAGACTTCGGAAGGCGAGTCCCTAAAGCCCCACCCCGGTCTTTCCATGCAGCAGCAGAAACACACAGTGTGGCCCCTACCAGCGACTGGGGACCCAACCCCGAGGGTTCCCCAAATCCCAAACATCACAGCAGGCTCAAGTTTTAGTTTAAAAATGCATGTGAGTTTTCACCCATCTCTGTAATACATCTTCATTGTTCCCCCAGCTGGTTCGAATTTTTGAGTAAAATGGGTGTTCTCTCTATAAAAGCGCTCACGTGGACCCTGAGTGAAGGCCATGCACACCAAGCACACGCCCATGCCCCCCCGTCCACACTCAGATCTCCACCTGAGGCCCCGGCAGAGAGCTGGTGTTTCCAGATAGCTGTGTGTGCCCCTAATTCTGTACTAAACACACCAGGAGGCCTTGACATGTAATTCTAACGCAGACTCTTTGCAAAGCTTCACCAGCCCTTTGAGCGAGTCTGTGTCCCCACTGCTGGGTTTGCGGAGTCCAGAGGGAATTACACATTTGAACTAAGAAAGGCCTCCCATCCACATGACTATGGCTGGAGTGAGGGCCCCAGTGACCTCCCAGGCCACACTCCCTGAGACTCCTTCCAGATCGCACACACCAGCCTAACCTCCCCAGCGTGCAGCCACGAGGGGGGGCGGGGGAGCGGGGAGGGGGCTGGTGGCCGTGGAGCCCAGGCTGGACCGTTACCTGCTCCGGTGATGGCGGGCATGTTGAAGATCTCCGTCCCGGGCTGGCCGATATCTGGAGGGATAGGTGACAAGATGGGTGAGGCCTAGGGGCCCACAGGTCCTAGGAAGTCACCGGGAAATGCCCCCAACCCCCATCCTCTGTCTGGTCTAGGCAAGGTGCTTCAGTGCACACAGATTCAGCAGGGCTGGAGAGTCTGCATCTCTAACCAGCTTGCTGGGGCTGCTGACCTGCTGGCCCGCGGGCTGCACTTGGCAAGGCTCCGGAGTGACCAGACCAGGCCGGGGAATCCCCGCAAGGTTGCTGCTCCAGCCCCAGAAAGTGTCCGAAAAACCTCTGCAATGCCCCCAGACCTCCCCCAGCTAACGAGTCCCGGCCGGGCACTGTGGCAGGCTCTTCCTGTGCTATGATCTGCTATGTGCCAGGCCCTGTGCTGAGGGTGGGGGAGCAAAGTTAGGATTTACATCCAGGAGCCACATACATGGGGGGAAAAAATCGTGAATACGATGAGCACTGTGAGCTAGGGACATACAGGGCCCTTGGGTGGGCAGGCCCCCACTCCCTGGAACCCAGTATGGGCTTCTGCACAGAACCACTCGTGCGAGTATTCACCGTGCGCCCACTATGTGCCTAGCGCCGCATCCTGTACCAGCCAGCACCGACAGCGAAGGGACAGCCCTCCTGGGGCTCCCTGAATGCGGGGCAAGGGCCGGGGGAGAGGTGGTCGGCAGGCCCACCTGGCTTTAGGAAGTACCGTGTGTGTCCTAGTGCCGTGCTGGCTCCCAGCCCCACAGGGGCCCCTGCTTCCCGGGGGGCGGGGGCGCCGCTTACTGTACTCTGGCTCGTTCCGGTTGTGGGTGTTCAGCTTTTTGTTGATCTCCTGTTTCTTGGATTTGACCATGGCGGAGTTGCTCTCGGTCAGTTTGCTGAAGAAGGCCGGTGGCTGACTGGTGTTGCCTGGAGACTTAGAGCCCATCCTGCTGCGAAGATCAGATACCCCAGGTCAGTTTGCCCAGTGCTGAGCTTGCACACCTTCGACAATGGGGCACCCATTACCTGACCTGCCTTAGAAATTCAGAACCAAGCTTCTCCTACCCCTCGCCTACATCCTTCATCTTTCAAGGACCACGTCTCCTGCACTCTTCTCTGTAGTTCACCTATCCTTGGGCTCAGGCTGTCTCTGGAGAGCCCCAGCTGCCCTGATGGGTCATCGTGGTCTATGTGCAATAGCCCAGCCCCTTGCAAGGGGCCTCAGGAACTGGACATGCACTCGGACCACATCTTTTCCCAAGGCCCACGGACCTGGCTTTTTTCTCTGTCTCCATCTACCTGATCGGTCGAGCACATTTAGCTCATTATTTCTCAGGTCCTCAGCAAGTGCCGGCAATAGGGGCCTGGCCCGAGACAAGACACCCCAGTCCCAAGGCACGGGAAGCTGCCAAAGGTCCCTCAAGCTGGGACATCTGCTTAGCAGGCCTGAGAGATCTCAGTCACACACTAAAGCCCTTGTCAAGCCCCAACTGCACAGCAGGGGACCGAGGCCATGAGTGGCCAAAGGGGCCGAGTCTTGAGCATCCCGGGGGCAGGATGGGATGCCATGGAGGTACCTGGGCTCCGCCTGCTCCCCGTCCCGGTACAGCAGCGGGTACATGGCACTTCGGGGATGCCCAGGCTCTGCCATGCCCTCCGGTGGGGACACGGGTTCGATAGCATCCTCACTGCTGCCCAGGGCTGACGTCTTGCTTGGCTCTGGAGACCTGAGCGGAGAGAGGGTCCCCGCTGCGGTCAGAGTTCAGTGCTCTCTCCTCCAAAATGACGCAGGGATTCCACTCCCCTCCCAACCCTGCCCTGCTCCACGTCGGAGCTCAGCCACTCTTCCTACAGAGGGCCGGAGGGCTGCTATTCCAGGCTTTGGGCGCCACGCATGGGCTCCACTGTCGTTTCTTCTTTTAGGACCTTTAGCTCCTGGACTGCGGGCTGGATTTGGCCCGTGTCTGGTAGCTGACCCCTGCTGCCCCCCAGGCCAGGGACCCCACTGTCCCCCTAAAGACGTCCTGCTGTCCTCCTGCCCTTGTGCCTCACCCGTGCGGCGCCCCCTCGAGCTGGGGGCCTCCCCCAGCCCCAGCGCTCCTGGGGGACCCAGAAGTGAGTGTGTGTGTTATCTGCAGGGAGGCTGAGCACACAGCTCTGGCTCGAATCCCCGCTCTGCCACTTGCGGGCTGCATCCCTGGGGGTAAATGAACTCGCTTCTCCGCACCTCAGTACCTTCATCGGTGACGCGGGGACGGCACTGCCTGTCCTCGCCGGGCTTGCGCCGAGAACCCCGGCTAACACGTGGGAAGTACTTAGTTTGGTGTCTGGAGCCCACGCAGTGTGGTGCACAGTCAGCTATTACGCACCAGCGCCGTGGCCTTGAGCAAGCTCCTCCATCCCCCCGAGCCTCAGTTTCTCATCTGTGCCACGAGAGGTGGCCCTTGCACTTGCTCAGCCCTCCCACAGCAGCCACAGGATGAAGGCCTCCGAGCAGCTGAACGGCAAGGTCACCCCGCCCCCAACACTTACCTCTTGCCCCCTTCACTGTGGGGTGAGCCACGAGCCGGGGCGCCGTGGTCCGGGGGCGGGAGGTAGAGGTCGCTGGGTGGGCGGCGGAGGTCCAGGACGGGGCAGCTGGCTCCAGGGAAGGAGTAGAGGGGGGCAGGGAGGGGCGCGCTGAGCTGCTGTGGGTGGTGGCGAGTGTAATCCTGCGTGATGACCTCCTGCAGGCCAAAGGTCGGGGCAGAAGTGCAGGGTTAGGCCACAGCCAACCCCCCAGAATCTTCTGAGTGGACAAAGGCTGCTGAGCTTTGGGGACAGAACCGGGCCTGGCTCTTGGCTTCCCGGGTGCTTCAGGCCTGCCTACAGCAGCCTCAGCGTCCCTGTGTGCGCAGGGCGGTGGCCCTGGCCCGAGGTCTCAAAGTGGTGGCCCCTGGATGGGTCAGATTCCACCGGCCAGTGTACATGAGATGTGGATCGTGGACCCACGCACCCCGGGCTCCATCAGCTGATGAGGGGGCGGCGACCATGCCTGAGTTTGAGCCTCTGGGGCCCCTGGCATGGCTTGCCCTTGCCAACCCCTACATCCCGGGTCTGGGTCACCAGGACTCAGTTTATCCTCAGAGCCAAGAGGCTGCGTGTGACCCTCCCCCTCCCTTCCCCGGGACCTCATCCTGGCCCAGGTTCAAAGGCGATGAGGAGGGGGCAGAGAAGGGGTAGTTACACTGATGTGCTGTGCCAGGGTGACCACCCTCTGGTGACCTTTGACCCCTGGGGTGGTCTGGAGCAACGGGCTGGACGAGGACTGGCTCTCGGGCAGCGGCCGCAGGTGTGGGAGGTGGGCAGCCTCTCCGCCCAGCTTGCCGGGGCCTGCAGGCAGAGCAGAGCGGGTCAGCTGTGGGGGCCGGGGGCTGAGGCGTGGGCCTGGTGGGGGGGCTGTCACTGAATCCCAGCTCTGCCCTGAGCTGGGGGGGCGGGGCCCATCTCCCCCCACCCCGCCCGCCTCTGGCTGCCTTGATTTTCCTACCTGCACGATGGGGCAACGACGTTTCTTCTCTCATAGGGCTGTGGTAAGTGGGGTGCATGGGGTTGCAGGGGCAGGGTGGGGCCCTACCTGGCTGCTTGTGCCGCAGGTCCCCCTCCAGGTGGCTCTTGTCCAGCTCCTCGAGGTGCTTGGGGAGCCCCTTGTCGTGGGTCAGGCTGGGCGAGCTCACAGGGCTGACGGGCTCCACCCCGTCGGGGCTGTAGCTGCCGCCGTGATAACCTGCAGTGGGCAAGGCCCCGGGTCAGGCCAGCGCCGGGACCCGGGGCTGTGGCCGCCCCTCCCGGCCCGCCCTCCCATGCTGGCTGGGGCCCCCAGGCCGGAGGGGAGCTGTGGGCAGATGGAGAGAGGGAGCGAGCCAGAGCAGGGGCTGCTGGCCGGCCAGGGGTGGGGGTGCACTGAGAAAGGAGAGAGATGGAACAGTGAGAGAGTGCCAGGTGGAGGAGAAACACAGTTGGACACACAGGCAGACAGGCCAGGAGATGGGAGACAGACCTAGGGACAATGAGAAAAACAGACCCACCGAAACGGTGGGGGCCGGGGTGGGGAAGACGAGTCTCTAGGGAAGGGGGGGCAGGAGCGAGATCGGTGGAGGCTGTGGCAGGGAGTGATACTCAGGTCCCAGGACCCCGCCTGGGCCACAGTCCCTATAGCCCCTGGTCCAGCGAACAGGGGCCCAGAGCAGGGGCCAGAGATGGGAGGCAGGGGGCAGAGGACTCTCCTTCTCCCAGCGGATGCTGGGCAGCGGGTCAGCAAGGGGGGCGTGGGGTCAGGGCACCCCAAGACACCCTCACAACCCAGGCAGGGTGCAGGGGTCGGCTCCTCCTGGAGAGTCGGGTGCTTCCTGCCCCTGCCTGTCTTCTCCTGGACAGTCTGCCTCGGCGGGCGTCCTCCAAACCAGACTCATCCACACGGCAGCAGGGGTCACCCCACTCCCTGCTCCCCAAACACAGGCGCAAAGGTTGGGAGATGGGAGGCGCAGTTGAAGTCAAAATCACAGATCCATTCATTAAAGGAAAAAAAGCGAAAATCCAAAAAAAAAAAAAAAAATCATGATAAAACAATGTGCAAATGATGAGGTGCCCCCAAATCGGGGGGTGGGGGTGGGCGGCAGCTTGAGGGATAAACCATCAGAGCGTGCAATCGACGAGGACGAGTTTAAAAACAAAATACCAAAACCAACAAAAAATGGGGGGAAAAATAAAAAGCAGAGATCTGAAAATATCTTTAGGCCACAAGACGGGTTGGGTGGGCGGCAGGGCCGGAAGTCTTACCATCGGGAGGGGAGTCGTTGGCCAGCGAACCTCCTTCTCGCGGCCCTTTATCGTGAGCAATTTGACGCATGATTATCGCGTCTATGAAGGTGGCCGCTGTCAGGGTGGTCTTACCCAGAGAACGGAGCTCCAGTTCCTGGATGGAAAAGGGTTTACTTTGAGTCTTTTCCCGGTGCAGGTCCGCGGCCGAGGCGGGCGCAGGCTGGTCCGGGCTGGTGTGGTGGGGTGCGAGGCTCTTTGCTGGGGTGCGGGCGATGGCCGTGTGGCTGGAGCCGGGGGGCGCCAGGGGCCGCGGCTCGGAGCCCTTGCTGGGGGAGGAGGCGGGCTCCAGCCCCGTGCGGGCCGGGGGCTTGGCAAGGAAGGCGTGGCCAGCGTCTGCACGGGGCCGCTCAGGCCGGGCGACCCTTGGGGCCTCCTTGGGCAGCAAGACGGGCTCCATGAGGGTGGGGTAGACCCCGTCGAGGGTGCCGCCCAGTGGACAGTGGGTGGTGGGTGGGAATGTGGCGGCCGGGCGGACAGGCGAGGAGGTGGAGGTGGACCTGCGGAAGGAGAGAAGGTGGTCAAGGGACTGCGGAAACCATCGCGGGGCGGCGGGGGGGGCACAGGCCCAGGAGGCCAAGGCGGGGTCACTCCCCTCTCACTTCAGCACCCCGAAGGGTCTCCACTGCCCTGGAATAAACCTGCCCTCCCGACCCGGCTGAGGGGCCCTGCCATGCACGGCCGTACCAACGGCACGCATTCACCCGCTCATTTATTCACCGTCTCCGTCGGTCCCAGACTTTCTACTGAACGCCTGCTTTGTGTCAGGCACCGTTCCAGAATCTGCTCTAGACGTTGAGGAACATAGCAGCAAACAGACAAAGCACCTTACGCTCTAGCTGAGCAGACCGTATGCAAGGCCACAGAGAAGGTGCACCCCGTCAGAGTGTGGCTCTAAGAGTCGGGGTGAACAGAGAACGGAAGCCAGCAAGGGCTCGCAGGTGAGCCGCGGGCTGCTCAGGGCATGAGGGAAAGGAGGAGCCACGTGGACAGTGGGAACAGCAAAGGCAAAGGCCCCGAGAATGCTCGGGGAACGGGAGATGGGGTATTAGAGGAGAAGGCAGCAGGGCCCCTGGCTCTCCCACCCCGGCCACCAGAGGCCACACAGGGCTCCCTGGGATGCCTGCCTGGCCATGTGCTTGGAGTGCTCTCCAGCACTCCGCCCCAGCACTGCCGCTCTTGAGGGTCACGTGCCTCTTCCTCCAAGCAGCCTTCCCTGATTGCTGTCTGGTCTAGGCCCTAAGATAAGCCCCAGGAGGGCAGGGCTTGCATCATGGTGTCCCCCACACCCCACACAGGTCAGCCAGGAAGAAGGAACGCACAAACGTATACTCTGTGATCTTCACAGGGTAAATGTAATTATCCCTGCTTCGCAGATGAGGACGCTGGCGCTTGGATGCGAACTGGCCGACTCCAGCCCTTGGGGCCTCTCTGTCAAGCCCAGTGTCTCCATGAGGAAGCGCCCTGCCCTTCACTAACCCTCACTCCAGCTGCCAGTGGGAAAGGCCCGACCGCCCCGTGACGGTTTCTAATCGGCTTATTGCTGGTGTGGAGAAACAGCCGGCCTTCATGCATGAGCAATAACCATGCTCCAAGCAGCCAGGTGCTTCTGTTTCGTGTAACTGCTGCCTATCTGAGTCAGGGAGGACAAAGCTAATGCTTTTGGGAAATGAGGTTGTCATTTTTCCTAATTGGAATGGTGGCTGGGTGGGGAGTATGATTTAGGGCAGCCAAATGGGGGGAGGGTACTTGTATGAACGGAAACTTCACCTTGGAAGAAGCACCTGCCTCCGAACAGGACCCTGGGCAGGGAGGGGCACCGGGGAAGCTCCCTCCCCCGCATTAGGCAGCTCTGCCCCCAGTCCTTGTGGGGGGGGGATGTCACTGGAGGGGACTTGGGCCCCTTGTGAGAGTGAGTGGACTGTGGGGGGGCACACATGGGACCTACAGAGCCTCCCCCATCTTAAGAGAAACCCCAGGTTTTCTCCAGGCAAGATGGACACCATCTCCTTCCTGAAGGGCCCTGCTGAAGTCGGGGGAGGACCAAGAGGAATCTCTCCCCATAGCCCTCTCTTGTCTGACCCTCTCCTCTCCACAGACTCTATCCTTGAATCCAACAACCTACCACCTACTCATCCATCCCCCCATCAAACTGCCACCCATCCGTCCAACTCACCATCTATCCATTCTTCTACCCATCCATCCACCTGCCCACCCACCCCACCACTCACCCATCTACCCATCCATCCATCCATCCACTACCTACTCACCTCTCACTCAACCTACATCCAGTTACGCACCCACCCCCTGGGCAGGGAGGGGCACCGGGGAAGCGCCCTTCCCCGCATTAGGCGCATTCTCGGCGCCTTTGCCGTTGATATTCCCACTGTCCGCGTGGCTCCTTCAGTCCTTCATTAGGCGCATCCATGCCCTCCATCCATCCATCCATCCACTCACCTCACCTACCCAGACCCTGACCCAGCCACCCACTGTCACGTCTACCCACCCACCTGTTCATCCAGCCCAGCCACTGTCCACACACCACCCACCCGCCTACCACCTGTCATCTACGCACTTACCCACTCAATAGTCCATTTGTCTCTCCACCTACCCATCCCTGTAACCCAATCTCCCATCCACCTACCTCCCAAGTAACTGCCCGTTCACCCAGCCACCCACCCATCCATTCTCCCTCTCCCCTGTCCCCTCCCTTGTGCCAACCTGGCCCACCTCAGGACCGTGGGTGTGCTGGGCTCCACGGAGGTGATGATGCCCTTCATGCCCGTATTGTGCAGCACGCTAGGTCTCTGCTGGATGGCGTCCTGGCTCCGGGGTGAGATGGGCGAGTGCTGGTGGGAGTGGGAGTGGGAGGCGGGGCGGCTGCTGCTGCCGCCCCCGCCCCCACCTCCGCCGCCGCCACTGCTCTGCTCTGTACCTGGTGGGGACAGGCTGCGGCGTCAGGGGGGCAGGCCTCACGTGGCCCACGAGGACCCCCAGAGGCTGGGGCAGGGACCTCTGACGCCCTACCGGGTCTCCAGATGGGCGCGTGCTCCACCGTGGCGGTGGACGTGAGGATGGACTTCTCACGCTCCCGGTCTCGGTCCCGCTCCCGCTCCCTCTCGGACGCGGAGGTGGCGGAGGGTTTTGTCAAGTGAGTGGGGCCCCCTGGCAACCAAAAGTCCTGCGGTTCAGTCCAGCGCTCAGGGCGGGCCTGGGTTTGTCCTCTGGGGTGGACAGAGGACACCCGGCCGCCTTCCTTGGACGGGGGCGGGCGTGTTACCTGGGGAGAGCGGGGAGCTGCTGAGCCGGCTGCTGAAGTGCTGGGGTGCTGTGGGGAGGTAGGCGAGGCGGTCCATGGCGGTGGCGGGCGTGCCTGGTGTTGGGGGCACCAGCACGGGGAGGTGTGGCACTTGGGACAGGTCGATGATGCCTGCCGGAGAAGGTGGGGGCGGGGGTTGCAGGAGGGGCGGGGGGGCCGGGCCACCTGCTGGCTGGACCGCCCCATCAGCTGGAGCGCAGGGTGCCCTCGTGAGCCGGGGTGCTCCCTCCTGCTGCTGAGCACCAGCCCTCTCGGGCCCTCTTCTGAATGCCAGGCTCTCCCGGTCCCACCTCCCCTTGGCTCCCGAGCCCAGGAGCGGCTGTGTCCTGCTGCTGGCGTCCCTGCATTACCTTGGCATGCTCTTCCTGCTCTTCCAGCCCCTCACCCCATACAATCAGTTCCCTGTACTCAGTCCTCACCGTCTGAAATACCTAGCGTGACTGGTTCTTCCAAATGGACCCTAACTGGGACTTGGTCGTGCCAGAAGAACATTCCAAAAGTATTTCCAGAGGACGAATTTAACGCACTTACAAAGCAACTACAGGCTGTTTGCAAGTCAATGGAACCAGAAATACAAACAGCCTCCTATTTCGATCCTCTTCTTTTTTTTTTTTTAAATGCCAAGGACCCCCATACAGCAAGAGTATGCAGAGACCAGTGCACACCTCCCGTGTGTGCATCCAGGATGCATGCGTCTACCACACACCACTCTCCACCACCTGCCAGGTCTGTGTGCGCTCAGGGCGCTCACACTACCCAGACCTCTAAGCGCGCCACACTCCACCACCTCAGCCAGCACGCCCGTGTCCTGGGCACCATCGAGCGGGCCCGGGCAGACGAGGACGAGGGCCGATTCTGGAAGGGAAGGGTCTGCCCACGCACCTGCCAGCAAGCGCCCAGCCCCACCCACCTCGAGGGCCGGTGGCGTAGTTGAGTGCCAGTGAGGACTCGCGGGGCGACAGGCCCCTCAGCATGTCAGCTCGCTGGGCCATGGCGGTGGCCGCGTTGTGGTGCATCTGCTGCGAGGTGATGTAATCGTTGATGATTGTCTGTCGGTTCTCCAGCGCTGCTGTGTCAGGGTAGCCGCGGATGAGGTACGGTGGGTACAGGTGGGGGTAGGTGGGGTTGGGGGCCAGGTGTCGGGGCAAGTAATAGGCAGCGGCTGCAGGGAGGAGACGCGGAAGGTCAGGCTGCCCCCCGCTCCTACACCTGACAGCTTCTTCCCAAAATGCTCCCCACAACACAGAATTGAGGGCCTGGACAGAGAAAAACCCTTGCTCCCCAAAACACACGGGGGCACCTTCTACTGATAATGTTATTCAGATCGAAGCTCCCCCAAGCAAAGGGCATCCAAAATGTAGATCACTAAGATACCTATGGGATGCATCCTTCTAAACAGATTTTCAGACCATGTCCATCTGAGGAACACTCAACACTTCAGCCCTCTTTTGATACGTTTGCAATTTTAAAAGCACTGGTAAGTTCTGCAGGAAAAGAAAACCCCTGAAAAATATTTAACTCCGTATGTCCCTCAGACTCCTAAGAGAACCTCTGTTCTAACCTAAACTGTTCACACGACCACTGGGCCTCTCTACCCCGACACCTGTTTCCCCATCTGGCAGAGCTTAGTTGATGCCTGAGGCGTCCTTGAGCTGACACTGACGAAGCCCCTGACCCCCTGCTGTGGGGTTCTATGGGTCCAGGACAATCACCTGCATCAAGAGGGATTCCGCGGGGTATGGAGGCGGGATCGAAGGCCAGTGGGATGTGGCCACGGTACAGGTCCACACCACTCACGCCCCGAAGCAGGTGCTCGTAGGGCGAGATGGGGTGGGGGTGGTGCTCAGGCATGGCGCTGTGAGGGGACTTGGCAATCTCACGGGGCGTCGACGTCAGCTTTCGATCCTGGGATGACTTGCTAGACGAGAGGCTGCCTGTGAGGACAGGCCAGGGGGGGTTGGCATCGGACCACTTTGCCAGGACTGTCACAGCCCCTTACACAGGGGCCACCGAGGCCAGGGTTTATGGGAAGCCATCTGAGGATGGGCTCTCTGGGATCTGGGGACCAGGACTCTTCCTTCACCTGTTCCGTTGTCTCAACTCCTGTGTTCTTTCATTGACTCATTTGCTTCTGTGTTTTCATTCTTTTAAAAAATTCACTCACTCATGCTCTCATTTGTTCCCTTGTTCATTCATTCATTCAAGCAATCAAAAAATATTTATGGAGCCTCCAACCCACGCCAAGCACTGCTCTAAGAGCTGGAGCCACCCCAGTGAACAAAACAGGCAGGAAACCCGGCCCACATGGAGCAGACGCTTAATGCTGGAGAAAGGTGATAAGCTAGTCTTCAAACGAGAATTTCTGAGTGATAAATGCTCCAGAGAAAATTTAAAATGTGACCAGAATAGTGGGGGAGGGTCCTAAAAGCCTCCCCAAGAATGTGACTTTGCACAGAGACCTGAAGGACAAAAAGAAATCATTTAGATAATGAGGGCGCCTGGGTGGCTCAGTTGGTTAAGCGACTGCCTTCGGCTCAGGTCATGATCCTGGAGTCCCTGGATCGAGTCCCGCATCGGGCTCCCTGCTCGGCAGGGAGTCTGCTTCTCCCTCTGACCCTCCCCCCTCTCATGTGCTTGCTCTCTCTCATTCTCTCTCTCTCAAATAAATAAATAAAATCTTTAAAAAAAA